>NC_091343.1:16165951-16198451 GCF_038502225.1 Cherax quadricarinatus | reverse complement strand
ACACAAACACATGAGTGTGACACAAACACTGGTGTGTGACACAAACACTGGTGTGTGACACAAACACTGGTGTGTGACACAAACACTGGTGTGTGACACAAACACAGGTGTGTTACACAAACAAAAAAAAACAGTAAACACAAGCTGCTCAATTAGGTTTGATGCCTGTCCACCACACAAGGATCATTAAGGCTGCAAGTCATCTGTACGTCACCAGTCAAGATCACATAGCCTTATGTACCGTTTAATGTCAATGAAGGACTCGTGATTCATGGAACTGGAGCCACCATCCCCTTGGATCAAACCAGATTTCCTTCCATTCAAAATAGTTGGTTCGTTAATGGAGTTTCAAGGCTGTCGACTAAGCAAGGGTCATTAACCCTGTGGGTCGGGTCTGTTCACCTCAGGTCAAGAATACTTTAACACATAAAATATGGATTAATATAGATTTAGCATACATAAACTGAGGGATATACACCTCTCAGTGTATATACAAAGAGAGATATACCCCACTCAGTGTATATACACCGAGAGATTTACACTTTTCAGTGTGTATATACACTGGGAGAAATTTACCTTTCAGAGTGAGAGTATGCTGAGAAATATACACTTCTCAATGTGTATATACACTGAAAGATATACACCTCTCAGTGTGTATATACAATGAAAGATATACACAGCTCGATGAATATATCCTGGCTCTATGTAAGAGAATTAGGGAAACTTTCTGTTAACTCTGTTACTGGTGTTATGTTAACCACGTCATAACTATCATGTTAACCACGTCATAACTATCATGTTAACCACGTCATAACTATCATGTTAACCACGTCATAGCTATCATGTTAACCACGTCATAACTATCATGTTAACCACGTCATAACTATCATGTTAACCACGTCATAACTATCATGTTAACCACGTCATAGCTATCATGTTAACCACGTCATAGCTATCATGTTAACCACGTCATAGCTATCATGTTAACCACGTCATAACTATCATGTTAACCACGTCATAACTATCACGTTAACCACGTCATAGCTATCATGTTAACCACGTCATAGCTATCATGTTAACCACGTCATAACTATCATGTTAACCACGTCATAACTATCATGTTAACCACGTCATAACTATCATGTTAACCACGTCATAGCTATCATGTTAACCACGTCATAACTATCATGTTAACCACGTCATAGCTATCATGTTAACCACGTCATAACTATCATGTTAACCACGTCATAACTATCATGTTAACCACGTCATAGCTATCATGTTAACCACGTCATAGCTATCATGTTAACCACGTCATAGCTATCATGTTAACCACGTCATAGCTATCATGTTAACTACGTCATAACTATCATGTTAACCACGTCATAACTATCATGTTAACCACGTCATAGCTATCATGTTAACCACGTCATAACTATCATGTTAACCACATCATAGCTATCATGTTAACCACGTCATAACTATCATGTTAACCACGTCATAGCTATCATGTTAACCACGTCATAGCTATCATGTTAACCACGTCATAACTATCATGTTAACCACGTCATAACTATCATGTTAATCACGTCATAACTATCATGTTAACCACGTCATAGCTATCATGTTAACCACGTCATAACTATCATGTTAACCACGTCATAACTATCATGTTAACCACGTCATAGCTATCATGTTAACCACGTCATAACTATCATGTTAACCACGTCATAGCTATCATGTTAACCACGTCATAGCTATCATGTTAACTACGTCATAACTATCATGTTAACCACGTCATAGCTGTCATGTTAACCACGCCATAGCTATCATGTTAACCACACTATCTGTCCTGTTAACCACATTAATAGTGTGGCTCAAGTGTGGTATTTTAATTCCCTTAAGTGAAGTTTGTGCCTAAATATTTTGAAAGCTTATGGTAATTAGACTATCTGGCTTTTTTAACAAGATAATCTGCTTTTGAACCTGTGTGAGTACTGAGTGAGAGTACTGAGTGAGAGTACTGAGTGAGAGTACTGAGTGAGAGTACTGAGTGAGAGTACTGAGTGAGAGTACTGAGTGTACTGCGTGAGAGTACTGAGTGAGAGTACTGAGTGAGTACTGAGTGAGAGTACTGAGTGAGAGTACTGAGTGAGAGTACTGAGTGAGAGTACTGAGGGTACTGCGTGAGAGTACTGAGGGTACTGGGTGAGAGTACTGAGGGTACTGCGTGAGAGTACTGAGGGTACTGGGTGAGAGTACTGAGTGAGAGTACTGAGTGAGAGTACTGTGTGAGAGTACTGGGTGAGAGTACTGAGGGTACTGGGTGAGAGTACTGAGTGAGAGTACTGAGGGTACTGCGTGAGAGTACTGGGTGAGGGTACTGAGTGAGAGTACTGTGTGAGAGTACTGGGTGAGAGTACTGAGGGTACTGGGTGAGAGTACTGAGTGAGGGTACTGTGTGAGAGTACTGGGTGAGAGTACTGAGGGTACTGGTTGAGAGTACTGAGTGAGAATACTGAGTGAGGGTACTGTGTGAGAGTACTGGGTGAGAGTACTGAGGGTACCGCGTGAGAGTACTGGGTGAGAGTACTGAGTGAGGGTACTGTGTGAGAGTACTGGGTGAGAGTACTGAGGGTACTGGGTGAGAGTACTGAGTGAGAGTACTGAGTGAGAGTACTGTGTGAGAGTACTGGGTGAGAGTACTGAGTGAGAGTACTGGGTGAGAGTACTGTGTGAGAGTACTGTGTGAGAGTATTGAGTGAGGGTACTGCGTGAGAGTACTGGGTGAGAATACTGAGTGAGAGTACTGGGTGAGGGTACTGCGTGAGAGTACTGAGTGAGAGTACTGAGTGAGAGTACTGAGTGAGAGTACTGGGTGAGAGTACTGAGTGAGGGTACTGCGTGAGAGTACTGGGTGAGAGTACTGGGTGAGAGTACTGAGTGAGAGTACTGAGTGAGAGTACTGAGTGAGAGTACTGAGTGAGAGTACTGGGTGAGAGTACTGAGTGAGAGTACTGTGTGAGAGTACTGAGTGAGAGTACTGAGTGAGAGTACTGGGTGAGAGTACTGAGTGAGAGTATTGTGTGAGAGTATTGAGTGAGGGTACTGCGTGAGAGTATTGGGTGATAACACTGAGTGAGAGTACTGGGTGAGGGTACTGGGTGAGAGTACTGGGTGAGAGTACTGAGTGAGAGTACTGCGTTAGAGTACTGAGTGAGAGTATTGGGTGAGAGTACTGGGTGAGAGTACTAAGTGAGGGTACTGCGTGAGAGTACTAGGTGAGAGTACTGAGTGAGAGTAGTGTGTGAGAGTACTGTGTGAGAGTACTGCGTGAGTGTGCTGAGTGAGAGTACTGGGTGAGAGTATTGGGTGAGAGTACTGAATGAGGGTACTGCGTGAGAGTACTGAGTGAGAGTACTGCGTGAGAGTACTGGGTGAGAGTACTGAGTGAGAGTACTGGGTGAGAGTACTGAGTGAAGGTACTGCGTGAGAGTACTGGGTGAGAATACTGTGTGAGAGTACTGAGTAAGAGTACTGAGTGAGAGTACTGGGTGAGAGTACTGAGTGAGAGCACTGAGTGAGAGAACTGAATGAGAGTACTGGGTGGGAGTACTGAGTGAGAGTACTGCGTGAGAGTACTGGGTGAGAGTACTGGGTGAGAGTACTGAGCGAGAGTACTGGCGAGAGTACTGAGTGAGAGTACTGGCGAGAGTACTGAGCGAGTACTGAGCGAGAGTACTGGGTGAGAGGTACTGAGTGAGGGTATTGTGAGAGTACTGGGTGAGAGCTGGGTGAGAGTACTGGTGAGTGCTGGAGAGAGTCTGAGTGAGAGTACTGGGTGAGAGTAGCTGGGTGAGGATGCTGTGAGTGCTGATGAGTGACTGAGGTGAAGTACTGGGTGAGGGAGTACTGGGTGAGAGTACTGGAGAGGGTACTGCGTGAGAGTACTGGGTGAGAGTACTGGGTGAGAATACTGTGTGAAGTAAATTGTGAATAAATGCATGAAGTACTGGTGAAGTACTGGGTGAGAGTACTGGGTGAGTGACTGAGGGTTGAAGTACTGACTGAGAGTACTGGTGAGTGCTGGTGAGAGTGCTGTGCCGAGGTGCTGGTTGAGAAGGGGTTGCTGAGTGAGTACTGGTGGGAGTGCTGAGGTGGAGTACTGAGTGAGGAAAGTACTGAGTGAAGGGGAGTACTGAGGTGAGTAGTAACTGGGTGAGAGTACTGAGTGAAGTGCTGCGTGAGTGCTGGGTAGTGCAGGGTGAGAGTTGCTGCGTGAGTGCTGGGTGAGAATGCTGGTGAGTGCTGAGTAAGGGAGGGATGCTGTGAAGTGCTGGGTGGGAGTGCTGTTGGTGAGTGCTGTGTGAGTGCTGTGTGGAAGTACTGGTGAGTTGATACGTGGGAGTGCTGGGTTCAAGTCTGGGTGTTACTGGTGAGTGCTGTGAGAGTGCGGGTGTGCTGTGTGGGGAGTGCTGTGTGAGGAGTGCTGTGTGAGCTGGGTGGGAATTACTGTGTGACAGTAGGTGTGTGGGCCAGTGCTGGTGGGAGTGCTGAGGTGGGAGTGCTGTGTGAGTGCTGTGTGAGTGCTGTGTGATTATGTGAGAGTGCTGGGTGTGAAGTGCGGGTTGAAGGTGTGTGAGTACTGTGTGAGGCCTGTGTGAGAGTGCTGGGTGAGAGTGCTGAGGGGGTGCTGTGTGGGGAGTGCTGGGTGGAGTACTGGAGGGAGTGCTGTGTGAGGTGCTGGGTGAGAGTGCTGTGGGTGAGTGCTGGTGGGGAGCTGTGTTGAGTACCGTGTGAGGAGTGCTGTGTGAGTGTTGTGTGGGAGTGCTGGGTGAGTGCCAGTGGGAGTGCTGTGAGTACTGTGTGGGAGTGCTGTGTGAGTACTGTGCGAGTGCTGGTGAGTACTGAGTGAAGTGCAAGTGAGCACTAGTGAGTACTGAGTGAAAGTACTGAGTGAGAGTACTGTGTGAGAGTACTGGCTGAGAGTACTGTGTGAGAGTAGTGAATGAGAGTTCCGAGAGTAATGAGTGAGAGTACTGAGTGTGTACTCACCTATTTGTACTCACCTATTTGTGGTTGCAGGGGTCGAGTCCTAGCTCCTGGCCCCGCCTCTTCACCGGTTGCTACTAGACCCTCTCTCTCCCCGCTCCATGAGCTTTATCAAACCTCGTCTTAAAACTGTGTATGGTTCCTGCCTCCACTACGTCATTTTCTAGGCTATTCCACTGCCTTACAACTCTATGACTGAAGAAATACTTCCTACTATCTCTCTGACTCATTTGTGTCTTCAACTTCCAATTGTGGCCTCTTGTTTCTGTGTCCCCTCCTGGAACATCCTGTCCTTGTCCACCTTGTCTATTCCACGCAGTATTTTATATGTCGTTATCATGTCTCCCCTGACCCTCCTGTCCTCCAGTGTCGTCAGGCCGATTTCCCATAATCTTTCTTCATAGGACATTCCCCTTAGCTCTGGAACTAACCTTGTTGCAAACCTTTGTACTTTCTCTAGTTTCTTGACGTGCTTTATCAAGTGCGGGTTCCAAACAGGTGCTGCATACTCCAGTATGGGCCTGACATACACGGTGTACAGTGTCTTGAATGATTCCTTACTAAGGTGTCGGAATGCTGTTCTCAGGTTTGCCAGGCGCCCATATGCTGCAGCAGTTATCTGATTGATGTGTGCTTCCGGAGACATGCTCGGTGTTATACTCACCCCAAGATCTTTCTCCTTGAGTGAGGTTTGCAGTCTTTGGCCACCTAGCCTATACTCTGTCTGTGGTCTTCTGTGCCCTTCCCCTATCTTCATGACTTTGCATTTGGCAGGATTAAATTCGAGAAGCCATTTGCTGGACCAGGTGTCCAGTCTGTCCAGGTCTCTTTGAAGTCCTGCCTGGTCCTCATCAGATTTAATTCTCCTCATTAACTTCACATCATGTGTGTGTGTGTGTGTGTGTGTGTGTGTGTGTTTATGCGTATATTTCTGTCTATCTGAATATGTGTGTCCTCACATACGTGTGCTTGCAGGTGTCGAGTTTCAGCTCCCGGCAGAGTTTTCCCCTTCCTGACTGCGTTAGCCCTATCATACCACTTCTTAAACCCGCGTTCCTCTATATTTATCTGGTGTTCCCTTCCTCTTCACACATCTCAAAATAGCATCGATTCACATAACCATAAATCTCACCCTCTTTCACACACACAGGGGCGCTGTAATCACCAATATGGCCGCCAGAATGATGGCTCACAAGCAGTAACCTGCTTGCTCGTCCTCTCTATCCACCTCTCTTGTTATGAGTTTAATCTCGTGAGTACAGTGGTCTGACGTCTTTTAATGCGATGATTTAGCCTCTGGAGCAGAAATGACTTAACTACCAGTGCAAGATAGCTTCATCTCCCGAAGGTACGATTACTTAACCCCTCGTGTGCGATAACTTATGCCCCTTGAGGTACGATATAGCAATATCCTAAATACAGATTTCTGGGTATGAGTTTATTTATATCTAGTTCATTAATTATATTATTTTTAAAGGGGTGGACCGGTAAGCTAGCGGAAGGCCTCGGTCAAATGACCAAAGCTCCAAAGGCGGGTCATTATCTGACTAAGACCCGCGTCAGGAAACATTTGTCCTGTTTCCTGACGAACCTTACCTAACCTAACCTAACAATACAGTACAGTAGAGTTCTTTATTTCCAATCACTGCAAATACCAAGCATGCAGTAATGATACGTCTCATAGGATGCAGAGCGATTCCGGCATCGTAACTTCTGAGTGCAGTAACTGAACTCTGTAAGCATGATTAACTACTTCACTGAAATGTATATACACCTGCAGGTGTTTAAATACCTGCATATACACTTGAATACCTCAGAGTTAAGGCTGCGTCACACGATGTGAAAAAATAAGCTTATCATTCGTTAATATTTTTTGCCGTGTTGTTCATTTCTGGCATCATGTTATATAAACCATACCACGGGTGGGGTTAGAACCCGCGATCAGAGAATCACAAAACTCCAGACCGTCGTGGGAGGGGACTTGAGCTAGAGTTCGTCACGGCCACGCTAGCGGGAGATTCGCCTGTAAAAAACTTGCATTTGTGGTCACAGTGGTGTCTGTGCTAACCTTCCTATGGTGTAGAAATATACCTAGTTGGATGGATCTTATTGTGGCTAGCTGGTCCAGTGGCTAACGCGACGGTCTGGAGTTTTGAGACTCTCTGATCGCGGGTTCTAACCCCACCCGTGGTATGGTTTGTTTGCAGTCGTGTCATTACGATTTCGTGAGTCATTACATTATATATGCGTGCAGATATGAACGCTGCCTGCGACTACCCAACAACTGCGCTGTGTGTGGCAGTTTTGTTTCCTTGAATTCGCATATTTGCGTCAAATATACTTTTTTAATACATATATGCATTCTAATCTAATCAACTCTAACATACCTTAATAACCTATCCTAACTTAATCAAGCCTAACCTAACATAAGCTGCTCTGACTTGTTCTAACCTAAGGTAACCTAACCTAACTTAATCAAGCCTAACCTAACTTAATCAAGCCTAACCTAACCTAACCTATTCTAACCTATTCTAACCTAACCTAATCTAACCTATCGTAATATATACAAAATATCGATGATTTGTTACAATCTTCATTCGTTCATAGAGTCCCGTCTAATACAGGTCTTAACAAACGTGCAATAACCTACGTTCCACCTTTGTTTCCATGATGATTTACCACTCTCTTCCACGAGGTGAATACATCAACACTGTGCATGACTCGCGCAAGTTATACAGAGAAGGTGTTGTGGTTTTTCAAGGAGATGGAAAGGAATATTGTCTAGACGCTGGATAGCGATAGACGGGGTTCCTGGATGTTGGGACCCGGTGCTGTGAACTTTCAAGTGTTATGTTTGCAGTGTATATCCCAGAGCAGTACTGTATATCCCAGAGCAGTATTGTATATCCCAGAGCAGTATTGTATATCCCAGAGCAGTATTGTATATCCCAGAGCAGTATTGTATATCCCAGAGCAGTATTGTATATCCCAGAGCAGTATTGTATATCCCAGAACAGTATTGTATATCCCAGAGCAGTATTGTATATCCCAGAGCAGTATTGTATATCCCAGAGCAGTATTGTATATCCCAGAGCAGTATTGTATATCCCAGAGCAGTATTGTATATCACAGTACAGTAGTGCATATCCCAACACAGTAATTTATATCGCCTCACACAGTATTATATATCCCAGCACAGTATTGTATATACCAACAAAGTATTGTATATCCCAAAGAGTATTGGATTTCACAACACGGAAATGCTCAATAATGCATGGGAATTTACAATACTGTGTGTGGATACATAATATCATGCAGAAATCGCGAACAAGCGATACGAGATGCAAACCAACCACGGTGGGAGTTGACTGATAGCTCTAGGTCTTTCATGTTGCAATCAACACATCATGGGAATCTTGCAATGTTGCAGAAAAGAGGAGGAGGTCCAAGCAAATACGATCACAGGAAGCACCTTTACATTCCAGCAAAGGCGCTTTCTGTGACCTTAATTAACCTCAATTAACACCACTCAGCTGACCTTGACATCTGTTAGTTTACATTAATTAATACCTGGTAGCTGACTTTAACACTTCTCAGCTGACCTTAACACCTGTTACCTGATCTTAAATAACACCTGCAGTCATAACACTTAGTAAAAGGTACATTACTTTGGGTTGAAAAAATTAACTGATAATTTGATGAGAGAGAGAGAGAGAGAGAGAGAGAGAGAGAGAGAGAGAGAGAGAGAGAGAGAGAGAGAGAGAGAGAGAGAGAGAGGGATGAGAGAGAGAGAGAGAGAGAGAGAGAGAGGAGGAGAGAGAGAGAGAGAGAGAGAGAGAGAGGAGGAGAGAGAGGAGGAGAGAGAAGAGAGAGAGAGAGAGAGAGAGAGAGAGATTTTATATCAGGGAGTACGAGAGAAAGCAGTCTTGACGCTGTTGAGGAGCTCTTGATTCAAGGAAATGGGCCTGACTCTCCCTTTGACACTCCCTAGCACTCTCCCTTTCACACTCTTTTTAACTCTCCCTTTCACACTCCCTGGAATTCTCCCTTTCACACTCCCTTTTACACTCCCTGGCACTCACCTTGGCACTCTCCAGATATAGATCATACAGAGAAAAACTTAACATGAGGGGTTACAGTGTCACGAGTTGAACTTACTCTGGAAAAACTAAATAAGAACCATGGCATTGATGCCACGTTCATCCCAAGCTGCTTTTTGGGTTGCAACATGTGCAGTCTTGTATAGCAACACGATGATCTCGCAACACCTGACAACAGCGTCCTTCAAACACCCGCAGATTGTTTTCTAGTTAATTTCTTTCTATTGTAAACAAACTGTTACAGCCCTCAAAAACCGGCAAGTAAGTAAGCAGCAAGTAAGTACATGTATTCAGATATACACAAATACAGTTACATAGATTACCATACATAGCAGCATATGTGTAGACAACCTGTGTCTATTCATAAGTGAGTGAAATGTTTGGGTTTTTCAGGCGGCTCTCAATATAGTATTTTCGATAACGAATTCATGTCAGTTGAGTTTATTTCATAATATACCGTACAGTATAAACACACGCCACATATACCCACACAAATCAAAAGTTCCTGCACTATGCATTTCTCGGCTACTTACAGCACTTCTGGTGGAAATATTTCCTGAATATTAAAATGGTATATAATACCGACAGGTTTGTAAGTAAAACACATAGGCAACAGATAGGCATCTTCAATCCGAAAATTTTCGCCTACACAGTAGGCATCTTCAGTCGGAAATATTTCCTGCAGGTTTCGAGCTTATGCTCTCCGGTGAGCTGAATATCCTGATTTCACTTTTTACCATCTAAATTCGCGCGTGAAGGTGTTAATGTAGCCAAGAAACAAGAGGATGTGCTGTGTAATCATGGGTAAACATTTCCTTCCTAAGCTAGGACTGTACCACGTAATCATGGGCGAATGTTGAAGAATGAGACGCTTGTGTAATATTTGGGACCTTTTATTATAGAAACGTTCCGGCAGCGAATGTCTCATTCTTCAACTTTTCGTTTTTTCCAAACCATTTAAATCATACGTGAACGTCACCCTTTGCAGATCAATCATTAACATCGCCAATTTGTTATCCATCTTAATTTAGCCAGACGTTGTTGTTGAGAAATGGGATTACCAGCTAAGTTTAAATATAGGGAAACTTAGCTTAGAAAGACAGCTCATCGCCTGCACAGCCGCCCCTGCAGACGAGGTCTTGAGAAGCTGTCGAAGTCATCTCTCAATGGGCTGTAAAGATTTATAATTTGTAAGATTATAAATTACCCCTAGGGGGTGTTATGTCAGCATATTTCATTCACTGATTGCTGACAAACTTACGTGTGTGGACTCAAAGGTCCGCATATCACCGAGGTTTATGATAAGTGACTAACTCACGATTTTATATTCAACTGCGCAGTCAATAGTAGCACATCACGAATTAGAACACTTACCTGGGTATATGTATCTGACCTGTAATTACGCCCGGATATCCGTTGAGTTGATTGAAGAATAGTGTTCTTTGAAGAATGTCGCACTACACTCTGTTGGATCGCAACACTCGTTGTTACACTGTTCATCAATAATTGTTCACACAATATCACTGAAGAAGCTGATCACACTTCTCTGTAAGTGTTTATTGTGTTTTGTGAGACACTTTGTTCACACTAACGCACAGATCGTTCTTTGTTGGTTATCCTAGCGTCAGTGTCACTCTCAGTAGAGTCAAAAGTAATCTGAAGACGCCACAACGCCCCACGCCGTCACTGCCCCCAGCACAAAGGAAAAACTGACCTAGTACTTTTGCTTCCTTGCCACTTCCTCGATGAAGCAAAGCAAAATGTTTAAATCTTGCTGTCTTAGGCATAGACAACAATGTCCACTATCTTTACTATGGTAATAAAGTGGGAGCAGGATTGTCCTTAATTGTCCTGCTAAGGTAAGAGATGTACTGTCTCTTATTAAAATACACTCTGCAACACTGGACTGCAAGGAGCAGCGGTCGCTTGACCACGTCGCATACTCGTACTGCATCTGCGATCAATTACTCACTGTAACAGTAAACAAGACGCTTGCCCCTTCTGAGAGGGCTGGGCCCCTCACGGCTGAAAGGGCTGAAAGGGGCTGAAGGGGGCTGATACCCCACGCCTGGAGAAAATTTCTCCACAGTTGTAGTGACGAATGATCATTCACCGTCCTGAAGCATGTCAGAAACTCTGCGATAAGTCCTGGAACAGCAAAAAATGTCGAACCTCTCAATTCCCAACTCTCAAAACGGAATGCTGGACTTGCTGCCAAATGGCCGAAATTATTTCCAACTTTGCATCACTGAGATCTCACGAAAAAGTAATTTTAAGTTGTTGTTTGTACGATATGTGTCTGGTATATGTCCAGTATGTGATCTCAGTGTTTACATCCCTTACGTAGTGCTGGGATATTTGCTCCATTCGCTGATATTTTTTATATTCTGTGACAAGGGATTGGACCTGACTTCTTTCTCGGCTCGAACCTGATTACCTAACTTTCCCAAGGCGCTCTACGACCCCTATGGATTGAGCACTTCCCTGCGAATGAGATAATAATAATAATAATAATAATAATAATAATAATAATAATAATAAAAATAATAATAATAATAATAATAATAATAATAATAATAATAATAATAATAATAATAATAATAATAATAAATAATAATAATAATAATAATAATAATAATAATAATAATAATAATAATAATATTAATAATAATAACAATAATAATATCAATAATAATAATAATAATAATAATAATAATAATAATAATAATAATAATAATAATAATAATATTAAAAATAATAATAATAATAATAATAATAATAATAATAATAATAATAATAATAAAATAATTATTATAATAATAATAATAATAATAATAATAATAATAATAATAATAATAATAATAATAATAATAATAATAAAAATATAAATAATAATAATAATAATAATAATAAATAATAATAATAAAAAAATAGTAATAATAGTAATAATAATAATAATAATAATAATAATACGTGGGTGGCACATGTTAATATTGACCCTGGTAAGGCTTAATCTGGCACTGCTATGAGGGAGAAGGAGGTTTCGAGCCTATTTTTTTTTGGGAGGGGGGACCTTTCCCCTGGTTTTTAACCACTCTAGAATGATCAGTCACTATTTCTAGCCTCAAAGGCCCAACCTAGCAGTGTTCCTCTGCATCCTATGTTGTTGTACCTATTCTTAAAACTGCGTATTGGCTCTGTTTTCACCGCTTCCTCATCCAGGTCGTTCCTCCTCACTCTTGACAGACATTCCAGTGGCCTCTTACCTTTGTAATTATCACCATAATTTAGCTTTATTTTGTGCCTGTGGATCCTAATTATAGAAAAACAGTAATTAAATTCTTGTATTTTTGAATGTCTAAGTGAAGCATTAATATCTCACAAAATTTTGTAGCACTTCTAACTGAGCCAACTATATACTTAATTATATACTTAATTATATACTTAATTATATACTTAATTATATACTTAATTAAGGCAGAGTGAGGATAATAAATGCCTTGTTAGTCGCCAGATGTCACTGTCAAGGAAAGTGTCAACAAGACAATTATTATTATTGTAATTATTATTATTGTTATTAGTAGTAGTAGTAGTAATAGTAGTGTTATTATTATTATTATTATTATTATTATTATTATTATTATTATTATTATTATTATTATTATTATTATTATTATTTTTATTTTTATTATTATTTATTATTATTATTATTAGTAGTAGTAGTAGAAGTAGCAGTAATTATTATTATATTCATTTAGAAGAGCTAGAACCGTAAGGGCTATTCAACGCCCGGGGAAACGGGACATAATCACGTTCGATCCACGAAAGAGAAAAATAGTTCCAAGTCCATGGATCAAGAGCCCTTCTTTAGCCACAGAGGGCACCTTTCCTACCCTTGAAGCGCCCCAAGATAAATAAATCAGGCGGAGAGTGCCGGGAGACATTCAATCTGTCAGTGCCACTCTGAGCAGCATCTCAGGTGAGACAACTCACCTGGTCACCTCTTTAATTATACCCGAGGCCAAGCCAGGTGTCAGGTGAGAGTTGGTGGGTTAGTGAGGTTTGAAGCCTGTCGACTACACCAGGGTTATTAAAGGCTGCTTGTAACCTGTACACCGCCAGTTAATGAGAACTGAAGGAAACCGTGAATTTACTCACAATAAGACGTATATGCAACATTTGGGTATCTCTGTTCTGAAGACGACACGAAACCAGTGGTTTTTATCAGTTTAATGCGGAGGTTATTAAAGGGAGACAGTGGAAGATGAGGTAATCAGTCCCTCAGCCTAGGAGCAGGTGATGAGCACAGTAGTCTTGAAGACTATGGTATTCATCACCTACTCCAAGGCTGAGGGACTGATAATCTCATCTTCCACTGTCTGCCGTATATATTTCTTCAGTCTTCATGTTATGTCCCTGTATTGTATTGACAAAGCTACTGGAGGGCGAAACGTCTACAAGTAAATATACTCAGATGTTGTACATGTGTTTAACTCATCATCTTGTCGATAATGTATACCATTGATATCCATGAACTATGTATATCCAGTATTGTGTTCAAGAGTGAGGTCAATTTACCGGCTCTTGGTTACGTACCGGGAAAGTTTACTGTGTTAATTGCTGCTGTCATGTGTCAGTGTCACTGTTGTCATATCTGTCAAACCACGGTACGGGTGGGACTCGAACTCATGGCAAGTGAGCCGTAAAACTCCAGGCCGGTGCGTAAGCCACTGGGCTAGCTGGCTACAATAAGATTCATCCAACTAGGTATATTTATAAACTATAGGGAGGTTAGCATGGGCCACCACTGTGACCACAAATGCAAGTTTTTACAGATGAATCTCCCGCCAGCTTGGCCGTGACGAGCGCTAGCTCAAGTCCCCTCAAAGCTTTCATCATGACTCACGAAATCGTGTTTTGTTTGCAATCGTGTTAATACGATTTCGTGAGTTATATCTGTCATTATCTCGCGTTGACAGACGTGATTGTGGGACTTGTCAGTTCTTCCGCGTTGATGTGACGAGTCTGGTATTGAAGGTATCGTTCCCTATATATCTGATGATTATAATTATAAACGGTAAGCCAGCGGAAGGCCTCGGTCAGATGACCAAAGCCACCTACTGCGAGTCATCTTATGACTAAGACCCGCGTCAGGAAATTGTCCTGTTTCCTGACAAACCTAACCTAACCTATACTCCCCCTTAGATCAAACCTTTTTCCTAGGAGCAGTATGGCCCCTACGGGCTTAGCTCTTTTCCATAACGGAAGGGTCATTGTCGTAGCTTGGTAAAACAACTGTGGTAATGTCAAAACTACCGAGAAGAAAAGTGTACTAAATGACTACACTGTACTAAAAAATATTTTCTTAACTAGACAAATGTATAAACTAAGATGTATTAACTAGACTAATGTATAAACTAAGATGTATTAACTAGACTAATGTATAAACTAAGATGTATTAACTAGACTAATGTATAAACTAAGATGTATTAACTAGACTAATGTATAAACTAAGATGTATTAACTAGACTAATGTATAAACTAAGATGTATTAACTAGACTAATGTATAAACTAAGATGTATTAACTAGACTAATGTATAAACTAAGATGTATTAACTAGACTAATGTATAAACTAAGATGTATTAACTAGACTAATGTATAAACTAAGATGTATTAACTAGACTAATGTATAAACTAAGATGTATTAACTAGACTAATGTATAAACTAAGATGTATTAACTAGACTAATGTATAAACTAAGATGTATTAACTAGACTAATGTATAAACTAAGATGTATTAACTAGACTAATGTATAAACTAAGATGTATAGACTAACTATGACTAATGTATAAACTAAGATGTATTAACTAACTAATGTATAAACTAAGATGTATTAACTAGACTAATGTATAAACTAAGATGTATTAACTAGACTAATGTATAAACTAAGATGTATTAACTAGACTAATGTATAAACTAAGATGTATTAACTAGACTAATGTATAAACTAAGATGTATTAACTAGACTAATGTATAAACTAAGATGTATTAACTAGACTAATGTATAAACTAAGATGTATTAACTAGACTAATGTATAAACTAAGATGTATTAACTAGACTAATGTATAAACTAAGATGTATTAACTAGACTAATGTATAAACTAAGATGTATTAACTAGACTAATGTATAAAATGGATAATAGCAAAAAATCTCTTGAAAAAGGAAAAAAAATCAGAAAATGTATATATTAAAACACAGGATGTTTTAATTGGGCGAGTTACGCCTCTAACGTTCGTATATATGTGACTAATTATTATGCATTGAAAAATGTTCTATTGAGTTTTTATTTTGCAAATGTTTGCATCGCAAATGTTGCAGCGGTGTAATGGATTTTGTAAGCGGAGGTTGAGGGTGGTGGGGAGTGTTTTGTTTGTCAGGAGAAATTAAGAGAATGTTTCCTGGGGTGAGTCTTGGTCATAAGAACATAAGAAAGGAGGAGCACTGCCGCAGGCCTAGTGGCCCATGCTAGGCAGGTCCAAGTAACACCTGTTCAAGAAGGAATGAGCACAGCTGTAGGCCAACTGGCTCAAGCTAGTCAGGTCCAGCTCACAAATGTGATGTCTCACTTGGAGAGACTTTTGATCATGTGACCGAGACCTTCACATGGCTTCCCGGTCAACCCAGTGAGAAAACACTTAAGATGTAAAGTAAAAGGACACAAGTGCAACTAATGTGACGTTTTATCGTAGCAACGTTTCGCTCTACAGGAGCTTTGTCAAGCCGTTACAAACAATACATGGACACAGAGGGTATATATAGCCTTAAAATGAGGTGTAATACTAGTGGTGGTAGTAGTAGTAGTAGTAGTAGTAGTGATGTAAGTCGTAGTAGTAGTAGTAGTAGTGATATAAGTGGTAGTAGTAGTAGTAGTGATATAAGTGGTAGTAGTAGTAGTAGTGATATAAGTCGTAGTAGTAGTAGTAGTGATATAAGTCGTAGTAGCAGTAGTAGTAGTAGTAGTAGTAGTGATATAAGTCGTAGTAGTAGTAGTAATAGTGATATAAGTCGTAGTAGTAGTAGTAGTAGTGATATAAGTCGTAGTAGTAGTAGTAGTAGTGATATAAGTCGTAGTAGTAGTAGTAGTAGTAGTACTAGTAGTGATATAAGTCGTAGTAGTAGTAGTAGTAGTGATATAAGTCGTAGTAGCAGCAGTAGTAGTAGTAGTAGTAGTAGTGATATAAGTCGTAGTAGTAGTAGTAGTAGTGATATAAGTCGTAGTAGTAGTAGTAGTAGTGATATAAGTCGTAGTAGTAGTAGTAGTAGTAGTAGTAGTAGTAGTGATATAAGTCGTAGTAGTAGTACTAGTAGTGATATAAGTCGTAGTAGTAGTAGTAGTAGTAGTGATATAAGTCGTAGTAGTAGTAGTAGTAGTACTAGTAGTGATATAAGTCGTAGTAGTAGTAGTAGTAGTAGTAGTGATATAAGTCGTAGTAGTAGTAGTAGTACTAGTAGTGATATAAGTCGTAGTAGTAGTAGTAGTAGTAGTAGTGATATAAGTCGTAGTAGTAGTAGTAGTAGTAGTGATATAAGTCGTAGTAGTAGTAGTAGTAGTGATATAAGTCGTAGTAGTAGTAGTAGTAGTACTAGTAGTGATATAAGTCGTAGTAGTAGTAGTAGTAGTGATATAAGTCGTAGTAGTAGTAGTAGTAGTAGTAGTGATATAAGTCGTAGTAGTAGTAGTAGTAGTGATATAAGTCGTAGTAGTAGTAGTAGTAGTAGTAGTAGTGATATAAGTCGTAGTAGTAGTACTAGTAGTGATATAAGTCGTAGTAGTAGTAGTAGTAGTGATATAAGTCGTAGTAGTAGTAGTAGTAGTAGTACTAGTAGTGATATAAGTCGTAGTAGTAGTAGTAGTAGTAGTAGTGATATAAGTCGTAGTAGTAGTAGTAGTAGTACTAGTAGTGATGTAAGTCGTAGTAGTAGTAGTAGTAGTAGTGATATAAGTCGTAGTAGTAGTAGTAGTAGTAGTGATATAAGTAGTAGTAGTAGTAATAGTGATATAAGTCGTAGTAGTAGTAGTAGTAGTACTAGTAGTGATATAAGTCGTAGTAGTAGTAGTAGTAGTGATATAAGTCGTAGTAGTAGTAGTAGTAGTACTAGTAGTGATATAAGTCGTAGTAGTAGTAGTAGTAGTAGTGATATAAGTCGTAGTAGTAGTAGTAGTGATATAAGTCGTAGTAGTAGTGATATAAGTCGTAGTAGTAGTAGTGATATAAGTCGTAGTAGTAGTGATATAAGTCGTAGTAGTAGTAGTAGTAGTAGTGATATAAGTCGTAGTAGTAGTAGTAGTGATATAAGTCGTAGTAGTAGTGATATAAGTCGTAGTAGTAGTAGTAGTAGTAGTGATATAAGTCGTAGTAGCAGTAGTAGTGATAAAATATGGTATAACAATTAACTTGCACATGAGTAAAAGGATATAAAATCTATTCCCTCCTGGAGAGCGAAACGTTGCCACAATAAAAATATCACATTAGCTGCACTTGTGTTCTTTTACTTTACATATTGTCGGTAATTCTACCAACATATTTACAACACTTAAGATGTTTATGATTTGTTTGTTTTTCTTCTGTTGTTGAATTAGACACATGTGCAACTCTTGGGTATCTTTATTGAGGAAACGTTTCGCCACACAGTGGCTTCATCAGTCCATACAAAGGAGAAACTTGAAGAACAGGAGGAGAATGAGGTAATCAGTCCCTCAGCCTTGAGTCGATGTCTACGGTTTATAAGCTGCTTCTCCGCTCATATGCCGTATTCTATTCAAGATTGATGGACTGACCACATCGACTCAAGGTTGAGGGACTGATTACCTCATTCTCCTCCTGTTCTTCAAGTTTCTCCTTTGTATGGACTGATGAAGCCACTGTGTGGCGAAACGTTTCATCAATAAAGATACCCAAGAGTTGCACATGTGAGGTCCGTCAAGACACACCAGAGCACTGCTTACTCACGATGCATTACTCTAACAGAGTAAAGATCAAACCAGCGAGTGGCACAACCAATGAGTCGTCCAAACTAGCGCTTGCAGCTGTCGTTAGTGGCAGGCTGCAAGTCAAATGTAATGCGATTTTATCGCTCAAGGAGGCCTTTGTTGTCGTCTGTACAGACGACACAGAGGCTGAGAAACTACTGCTACTACCACTCTACGAGACCAGGGATTTCTTGTCTTGACTTCTCCAGCACTGAGGGCCAGGAGAATTGTTCCTCAAGCGACTCGACAACCTTATCACTGTACAGGCCACTGAAGAAATCAAGTCATCTATCGAAGCAAAGAACCCTTGGGCCAAGGTGGACTTCATTACTAAAATACCCAATGCTTCAGCCATGCTGAAGGTCACCTTCAGTGACGTCAACATGGCAGCCAGAGCTCTCGCTGAGGGCCTGGCTATTCACTACTTCCACATCAACCCAGCCTTCATCAAAGCAGAGAAATTCCAACATATCTCACAGTGCTATAATTGTTACTCATACTTACACACCACAAATGATTGTCCTACCAAGGACAAGAAGTTCTGCTCCACCTGTGGCCGTGAGGGTCATGACTTCAAGAATTGCACTACTGCTTCACCACCTAAATGCTTGAACTGCAAGAATGACCACCATACTCTTGCTGCCAGGTGCCCTACCAGAAGAGACATACTCAAGAAACAACAACAACAACAAAAGAAACCTAACCCACAAGCAACCACATATTCTGCTATCGCCAAGCTTCAAGCAGACACTACCAAGATACTACAAGCCACGCAAGCTGCTCCCACCACTTCCCTGCCAGCACCTACTGCCGACTCCACCAAGATTCTTTATTGCATTATGTATGCTCATGTACAGAATGCAGCTGAGCCTGGTTCCTTCAACACCACCATCAATGAACTTTTCAAACTAAATAATATGCCTGGCCTCACATTCCCTGCATCACCACCTTCCACTGAGATCCTAAAATCTAATGCATATATTATCAGCATCACCGCTGCTCCACCGCTGTCACAACCTCCACTAGACACAGAGATGGACCAATCAGAGACCACTGAGACGTCGGCAAACCCCACCAATGAGAGTCCACTACCGCTTGCATCCACTGCTAGAGCAACTGACCAGTCGGAAATCTCGCCTTCACCAGTTCAGCCACCAGCCAAGAAAGCAAAAACACAAGAAACTGCGGATGCACCTCACGGTGCCACTGACACTGCTGCACCACAACAAGTCCGATACCTGAAGGGTGTATACTTCTACACAACCAAGCAGTATAAGAACAGAATGCTGTCTTCAGAAATCCATCAGCACCTCCAGGACGGAACAGTCAAGTATACCTACGACCAAACTGTTACATACACCACTGCAGACATGACCAGACTACTCACTGCCAACACCCAACACCTTATGGAAGTCGAGTACACCTCAAAGAGGAAATTCAGGATGAAGATAAGTTTTCCCAGCACTTTGCTGTCCGCTAAAGCTGGGGTGTGGCTCCAATCGACCCTGTAACTGCTGCCTCTGCTCGACTGCACTTCTCTTCGGGGAAGTCAGCGCAAGATAGAAGAAGACGACACCCTCCAACCGGAGGGCCAAGAAAGAAGAAAGAAGATGATCGTCAACCCCCACCCGGGGGGCCACTGCCGGGTCACCATCTGGAGAAGACCTGGGCCGGAAGTACACCGGCGAATCAACATGAATGAATGAAAATGAACACCAACACACGACACTCCACACAGGAGAGCACAGCGCTAGCACGATCGACACCATGCATTGCCCTTCTAGGGCAGGGTTGGTGCCAGAGCCCGAGTTTGTAGCTCACAAGATGAGGGGGGTACTTGTGCCTCCTCCCATGGGTGACTTAGGTCTCAGACACTCCCTAGACAGGGAGCCAGTGCCGGGCCACCACTTGAAAGGGCCCGGGCCGGGAGAATACCGGCGAATCTTTAACAATAACTGTGCTCCAGAGTCTTCACGACTACGGTGCTCTTTACACCAACTCCAAGGCTGAGGGACTGATTGCCTCATCTTTTGTATATAGTTCTTCTGCCTCCCAATTATGTCCTTGAATTTGTATTGATAAAACCACTGGATGGCGAAACGTCTACCATTCATGTACAAAGATATTTATGCCTTGGTGGGTGCAGCAGGCCTGCTGCACCCACCAAGGCATAAATATCTTTGTGTTCTCTCTTTCTTATGTTCTTAACTATTTCTAGCCAAGACAGGACTCGCAGCAATGGTTTTAATTTGGAAAAAAAATCAGATATGGGAAAACACTGGTTTGGTAACAGAGTTGTGGATGAGTGGAACAAACTCCCGAGTACCGTCAAAGAAGCTAAGACGTTGTGTGGTTTTAAAAATAGGTTAGATAAATACATGACTGGGTGTGGGTGGGTGTGAGTTGGACGTGACTATCTTGTGCTAGTAGGTGTGTGTGTGTGTACTCACCTAGTTGAGGTTGCGGGGGTCGAGTCCGAGCTCCTGGCCCCGATGTGTGTGTGTGTGTGTGTGTGTGTGTGTGTGTGTGTGTGCGCGCGCCCACGCGCGTATGTGAGTGTATGTGTGTGGTGTTAGAATTAACCTCTGTTTGTACAATCAGTGTGACTTTGTAAATGGTCCAAGTCGGACTGAAACGTCGTCACAAGTTTCTCTCTCCTATGTCCGGGTTACTTGTGTAGTGTTCCAGTCACGGTATTGTGCCTTTTCATTCTTTTTGTACTCATTCGTACTTGCATGGGATCAAGTCCCAGTTTACTGCACTGATTTATAAAACCAATGAGTACATGAAGAAGACGCAAGTGCAACACTCTGGATCAGTTATGATGAATCTAAACCAGATGCCTGAGGATCCAGGTTTGTATACTGGAGACAGGAGAGGTGAAGCAGCTGGAAGACTGTGTCGCAGGTGAGAGGAACCCTCTACTGGAAACAGGTCATGCGAATGGATTAGACAAGAGGAGCGTTGATAAATTAGACACATGTACAACTCTTGGGTATTTTTATTGAGGAAACGTTTCGCCAACCAGTGGCTTCCTCAGTCTATACAAAGGAGAATGGTGAAGAACATAAGGAATTTGAGATAATCAGTCCCTCAGCCTGAAGTCGATGTAATCAGTCCATCAGTCTTCAAGATTGATGGACTGATTAATTAATGGACTGATTGATGGACTGCTGCAGGCCTACTGGCCTGCAGCAGTGTTCCTTCTTTCTTATGTTTTTATGTTCTTAACTATTTCTAGCCAAGACAGGACTCGCAGCAATGGTTTTAAGTTGGAAAAAATTCGGATATAGGAAAGCACTGGTTTGGTAAGAGTTATGGATGAGTGGAACAAACTCCCGAGTACCGTCATAGAAGCTAAGACGTTGTGTAGTTTTAAAAATTGGTTAGATAAATATATGAGTAGGTGTGGGTGGGTGTGAGTTGGACGTGACTAGCTTGTGCTAGTAGATCTTAAGTGAATGTGACCTGACCTGACTAGGTTGAGTGATTGGCTTAAGCCGGTGGGAGACTTGAACCTGCCTCGCATGGGACAGTAGGCCTGCTGCAGTGTTCCTTCTTTCTTATGTTCTTATGTTAAGTCTTCTACCAGAGTGTAAAGATTCATCAAGGGTAAACGACTGATCACCTCAAATTACGTCTCCACACTCAGGATTCCCAGTTGCATCACCATATTCACCACTAGGTCGTCTTGAGTGAGGATTGCAATTTATTTTTCCCTGAGTCTATACTCGGTTTCCGGTTTTCCTGCTCCTTACTCCAATATTCAACAACATTACATTTTGTAGGGTTAGTTTCCAGTAGTCACTAGTCTCAGCAACTCAGTTTCTCCAGGTTCAATAATATCCTTTCTATTTCCTCTCCGTTTTCATTATCCTCATTATTCGCCATTATTTTCAAGAGAATAATTAAATAATTTAATGTAAGATCTATAATAATGAGAGGTAAAGTGAGAAGCAATACAGAAAATAGGAGAGAGACAGTGTAGAAGGAAAAAATGTGAACGTGGGAGACGGAGTGGAAGGAAGACTAGGGTTTAAACTCAACTCTGGCAGCATCTCCAAGGTCATACTTGAAGAAATATACTCGAGAGAGAGAGAACGCAAGAGGACCCTAAAATTGCTTGCAAACACTCTGTTGAATGACTGTGACACACTCTCTGTTTACATCAATCTTCTATTCGAATCAGCTAGCCACTTGCCCCCTCGTTTCTACTTTCCCAGAATCAATAACCATCATCTCTTTACCACAGTGCAGACCACTTAAGCATGTGGACTGATGCCATTCTGACCTTCAAGGCTGGCGTCACGTTAAAGAAGGCCAATGTCTCGACTTTAGGGCTGCCAATGTACGGTAGTCTTCCTTTGAGGTCCTATAAAAGAAGCCGGTTACTGCTTTTATGGGACTTATTAAATTTATTAGACTCTATCCAATAACCTGAAGAATTATCAGTAGATAGTTTCAACACATCACCAAGGCAGAATAACCTGAAGAAGAAAGTTTATTTGCCATCATTTGCACCCTAGCTGTCTTTCCACAAGGACAGAGACATCAGCATCCATTGACGGCCCTCTGAACGGCAGCATTTCCTCCAGACACCTGAGTTGGGTTAACAGTCATCCCCTGAAGTCTTTAAGACGCATTACTACTGTCGCACTACGACAACACGTACGTTCTTAAAAACCACTCGTCCCCATTCTCATCCAGCAAGCACACACACATCTTTTGCCCATGCATCTACGACTCTCAGTTCCTCCTTCACACCCTCCTTCACACCCTCCTTCACACCCTCCTTCACACCCTCCTTCACATACTCCTTTGGCCTCTTTCTAGAACACTTTGCGCCTTCTTTTCACCCATTTCTGACTTCCAAATCCTTATAATCACTCTCTCTCATCTCTAGTCTATGTTATTTATAAATGACTTACACAGTTGATCCGAAGAAGTGCATATGTCCTTCCCTTCCTTAAATCGAACCCGAATGCCTTCCATTTCACAGGCGCTGCATGACTCATACGGTTTTAGTGCATCCACATAATACCAACAACAACAATAACAACAATAATAATAATAATATTAATAATAATGATAATAATAATAATAATAATAACAATAATAATAATAATAATAATAATAATAATGATAATAATAATAATAATAGTAACAATTATTATTATTATTATTATTATTATTATTATTATTATTAGTAGTAGTAGTAGTAGTAGTAGTAGTAGTAGTATTTTTATTATTATTATTATTATTATTATTATTATTATTATTATTATTATTATTATTATTATTATTATTATTATTATTATTATTATTATTATTATTATTGCTGTTATTGTTATTATAATTATGATGACCAAACTAACTAAAAAAATAGCTCATTCAACTGAATATTTCGTAACCTTCAAATTTCTTCTTAGTCCAACTTCTTTCCCTCCAGCAACTCCTCAACACTTCAACTACTTCTTTCATCTGTTATCAGATTTCCATCGGCACTGACTGACCCACTTGCTGACACATCCGCTTCCAAATCTCTGGAGAAATAGGTTACCAGTAGCCTGATTGGCTAGGGATGGCACAGCAGTTAGAGGACGGTGAATTAAACCTAAACCGCTGTTTGCTCTGAATGGCCCATTCAGGTTGAAAGCTGTTGTCACAGCCTATTGTATTATGAATGGCCCATTCAGGTTGAAAGCTGTTGTCACAGCCTATTGTATTATGAATGGCCCATTCAGGTTTAAGGTGGGTTGGCAAGTAAGACACATGGGCAACAGTTAGGTATCTTTATTCCGAAACTTTTCGCCTATACAGTAGGCTTCTTCAGTCGAGTACAGAAAGTAGGCAGGAGCGGTAGAGATGTGAAGACGATGTAATCAATCCATCACCCTTGAAGACGTAGATTTGAGGTTGTCAGTCCCTCAGCCTAGACAAAAGTTCTGTTCCATAGTTCGAAACAGTGTGAAAATCAAGCGACAGTGTGGAAACTTATATACTGTCGGAAGGAGAGGTGTAGAGTAGTAGAAAAAAGAATGCAATCAAAGAGAGGTCACGTCCTTCTCAGATCCAACCATTCTTGCTTGAAGACTGAGACACTTATGCAACATATGGGAATCTTTATTAAGGAAACGTTTCGCCACACAGTGGCTTCTTCAGTCCAATACAAAGCAGAGAGGGGTAAGGAGAGGAAGAGTTTGAGGGACTGATTACCTCAAACTCCTCCTCTCCTTATCCCTCTCTGCTTTGTATTGGACTGATGAAGTCACTGTGTGGCGAAACGCTTCCTCAATAAAGATTCCCAAATGTTGCATAAGTATCTCATTCTTCATTATTGTAACTTACCTAAGTTCCCCAAAACTTTTTAAATACCACTGTAACTTACATACATCTGTAACTTAAACACAGCTGTAACTCAAATACAGATGTAATTTTAAATACAGCTGTAACTTGATTTAATACAGTTGTAACTTGCTTAAATATGGTTGTAACTTGTTTAAATATAGCTGTAACTAGCTTAAATACGACGGTAATTTGTCTGAATACCACTGTAAGTTGCCTAAACATTACTTACTTACCTAAGTATAGCTGCAACTTACCTAAACACTGGAGATGGAACAATACCAAAAAAAAATTTCGATACCGATACTCAATTTTAAACCGATACCGAGAACGATGCCATCAAAAAAAAAGCCGATACCAACCAGAACTTTGTCGCACCCTTGTTGAATACACAGTAACTTGCCCAAATACCACCGTAATTTGTCTAGTAAACAAATATTTGGTTTGGTAAATAACTCGCAAAAACATGTTAGCTACGCTGTAATGCAGGCTACGCTGCCGTGTTCATATGACTGAGTTCACTGTATAAACAACTCATTGTTATTCTTCCTGACTCAATAAATGTGTAGCTGATTCAATACTAACAAATATGGTACGACCCTCTCCCTCAGTCCATCACGTCTCTGTATTCTGCCTCCATAGGATGGGTGTGGGGTGAGCACCACTCACAGGATGGGTATGGATATCAAACTAACTACCTAATAGGCTTAGCTTTTTTAGCCCGATCAATATCCACTACTGTCTATCGCCTTCCCACTCTATTGTTTTCTTACCCATTCCTATACCTTTCCACTATAGACAGACCTTCCCTATGGCTTTTTTATGTCTATCTATTGTTTTTCTTACCCACTCCTATTTCTTTCCACCATTATCTATCCTTTTCAAACTATACTCCCTTCACTCTCTCCTCTCTTCACATCCCTGCTCCTCCCCCTCTCTCTCTTCTCCACATCACCCATCTCTCCTCTCTTCACATCCCTTCTCTTCCCCTCCTCTCTCTTCTCCACATCACCCATCTCTCCTCCCTCATCCATCTCTGGCCTCCCCCTCACCCATCTCTGCCCACTCTCACCCCACAAGAACAACGGGGCTGGATGATGCATGTTGGCAATTTCCCGAGGCAGTTATTTTGCGTTATCCACATGCCATTTAGTCTCGCAATCACAGCTCTCCCCGCCTGCTGTACGTTTTTCATGAGCCCTCCTTGCTTTTTCATTCATTCCTGCTTTCTTTTTTCCCTCTCTCTGCTGTTTTCCTTCTACCTCATTCCTACTTTCTTTTCCCCCCTCTCTCACTCCTGCTTTCTTTCTCTCGCATTCCTGATTTCTTTTACAATTTACCTGCAGCGCATTTTATAGGTGCTAAGAGGTATATACAGGGGGCGAGTATCCCCGTCTCCTGAGTAAATTATTAAAACGAAAAAGAAGAATCTTTTCAAGTTGGGATGTTTGAATGTGTGCAAGTGTAGTACGGATCAGAAGGAAAAAAATATTTTTAATGTTATAAGTAAAAAAACAAACTTGATGTCGTGGCTCTAAGCGAAACTAAGCTAAGGGGTGTAAAAATTTCAATAGGGATTAGTAAATGAGGGTTAAATTAAATAAGAGGGAACCAGAGCTGAAGAAGGGGAAGCGATAATATTAAACGATCAACAAGGGAAGAAGAAGAGCTGATGTAGGAGTTTAAATTCAAAAATTAAGTGAATTAGAATCAGAGGCGTGTAGAAGAGTGAGAGAGAGTCTGGGAAGTGCTCAGCAAGTGTTTACGGAGTTTCAAAGCAAAGGTGAAAATTATTGTTTGGACCCAAAGTCTAGAAAGAGAGATATTGTTGTAGATGGGGATGTAGGTAAGTTAGGAGTGCCAAAAGTAAATGATGATGGACACCCTCTAGTTTAACTAAGGATGCAAAACAACAACGGGGGGAGTTGAGTGATAGCTCTAGGTCTTTCCTGTTGAAATTAGCACATCATCAGGAGCTTGCAATGTTGCAGAAAAGAGGAGGAGGTCCATGCAAATATGATCACAAGGAAAGCCTTTGAAAAGGCGTTCCCTCTCATCGTATCCTCTTTTCTGCAACACTGCAAGCTCCTGATGATGTGTTAATTGCCACACGAAAGACCTAGACTTATCATTCAACTCTCCCCGTGGTTGTTTTGCATCTCGTATCGCTTATTCGCGATATTCGCTAAACTACATATAGAAAAAGGTTTGGTAATAGATATTTTAAGAAGAATGAGGATAAATACCTGAAATACGAAATAGGGCAAAATAACAGACAGTTTCTTACATTATTTATTAGTAGTTAGAAGATTAATTGGTAGATTTGTAAACCAAATGTTTACAATGCAGTATGAATTTATGGATTTATAAAAGGCGAGCGATTGGGAGGACAGGAAAACAAGGTGGAAAATGTATGAAAAAGGTTGAAGTTTGCCAAAAGAAGTAAAAAGTTTTTATGGGGACAGTAAGGCTCGGATTATGGTATATGTGTAGAAAGGGGATTATTTTCCAGCAAAAGTAAGCGTTAGGCCCCCGTCTGTGAGGTCTAAGGTTGTTTAACGTGTTTGTAGTGATACTAACACTTATATGAGGTATGGATTTTAAACGTTACAGCGAGGAGGAGGAGGAGGAGGAGGAGGAGAAGAAGGAGGAGGAGGAGGAGGAGGTTGGTAGCAATGGAAATGTTGCATTTGAAGGCAATGTGTGGTGTGAACATTATGCAGAACATGCGGTCGTGGAGATTAAAAGACAGTGCGGGGTTACCAAAAGTATTATTCAGAATGCTGTGGAGAGGTTACTGAAGAAGTCTGGACATGTAGAGAGGAAGAAGCAAAACAAGATAACTAGGTGGAAGTTTAAATATGAGATGGAGGGGTAGGGGTCGGCCCAGTAAACACTGGAGGGAGATAATAAAGGAGGTTTAGAGTGTTATGGGGTTGGACATCCAACAGGCTTATGTGAGAGCGTTAGATACGGTAAGAGTGGTGGTAAGTGATTTTTATGACTTGGCGTGCTGTTGGAGTGAGAGCGAAGTAATATTTATAAAGGTATTCAGGAAAGCTGGTAAGCTGAGCCTTAATCCTGAAGGTGGGAAATATAGCGTCTGCACTGTGATGGACGGATGGGAATGTTGCAGTTCTGGAGGCCAACTGAACTGTGACAATTCCTCTCAGTATTTCGTACGTTGTTATCATATCCTCCCTAGTCCTTCTGTCCTCCACTGTCATCAGGTTGAGGGTTCCCCTAATCTCGTCTCATAGGAAATACCCCTTAGCTCCGGGACTAGTCTTGTTGCAAACCTCTGCACTTTCTTCAATTTCCTGATGTTTTTGACAAGGTGTAGGTTTCATATTGTGTACTCCAATATGGGCCAAACGTACACGGTGTACAGTGTCATGAACGTACGTGTGTGTGTGTGTATATGTGTGTGTGTAGTGTGTATGTACTCACCTAATTGTGATTGCAGGGGTCGATTCAAAGCTGTGAATGTGTGCGTGCGTCTGTGAGTGTGAGTGACTTTGTTTATAAGTCTCATTAACCTGCAATATAATATTGCACAAAGTTCACAATTTTAATCTGCAGTAATTGGCAAAGTCTCCAGAGTTTTCCGTTGAAGTAATTGGCAAATAATTTCACTTATTTTTCGTAGTAGATTTTGTAGGACATATATTTAAATAGTTTAACCAAAATACAAACAAATCTGCAAAGGTACATGCAAAGGAATATAATAAGATACATAAAAAGAAGGCACTTACAAAGACAAATACAAAGGCACTTACAAATACAATGGTGCTTACAAAGAGATATACATAGGCACTTATTAAGACAAATAAATAGGCACTTACAAAGACGAGTACAAGGGCACTTAGAAAGGCATATGCAAAGACACAAATGCAAATAAAAGGCACTTACAAAGGTGAATACAAAGGTACATGGGATATTTGCTGCACGTGATAAAATTGTGTTCGCCAACAAAGTCACTGTAACATTCAGTGAGTTTCACTTAAGGGAAATAATAATTAAGAATCATGTTAGGTACAATTATTATTTATTATTAAATATTCGCCGGTATTCTCCCGGCCCGGGCCTTGTCCAAGTGGTGGCCCGGCCTTGGCTCCTGTCTAGGGAGTGTCTGAGACCTAAGTCTCCCATGGGAGGAGGCACAAGTACCCCCCTCATCTTTGGGACCAACTGTCCCCAGGCCTAGCCACATTTCCCGCCCTCACGGGGCTCGTAGGGAGAAGCTAGGCCTCCCTTGTCTGCCATCCCCGCCCCAAGGGGGTTACTGGGAATGACAGTCGTGTGAGTTGCAAACTCTGGCTCAGGCACCTACCCTACCCTAGAAGGGCTGGGCATGGTGTCGATCTTAGGTACAAGAAAAAGTTACAAACTTAAACTTTTCGAGAAAAATCTTCAGAGATTTGTCCCTGTTCTAAGTTATTATTATTATTATTATTATTATTATTATTATTATTATTATTATTATTATTATTATTATTATTATTATTATTATTATTTTTATTATTATTTTATTATTTACTATTAACACACTGGCCAATTAACACCAAGGCAGGGTGGCCAAAAAAGAAAAACTTTCACCATCATTCACTCCATCACTGTCTTGCCAGAAGGGTGCTTTACACTACAGTTTTTAAACTGCAACATTAACACCCCTCCTTCAGAGTGCAGGCACTGTACTTCCCATCTCCAGGACTCAAGTCCGGCCTGCTGGTTTCCCTGAACCCCTTCATAATTGTTACTTTGTTCACACTCCAACAGCACGTCAAGTATTAAAAACCATTTGTCTCCATTCACTCCTATCAAACACGCTCACGCATGCCCGCTGGAAGTCCAAGCCCCTCGCACACAAAACCTCCTTTACCCCCTCCCTCCAACCTTTCCTAGGCCGGCCCCTACCCTGCCTTCCTTCCACTACAGACTGATACACTCTTGAAGTCATTCTGTTTCGCTCCATTCTCTCTACATGTCAGTACCACCTCAGCGACCCTTCCTCAGCCCTCTGGACAACCGTTTTGGTAATCCCGCACCTCCTCCTAACTTCCAAACTACGAATTCTCTGCATTATATTCACACCACACATTGCCCTCAGACATGACATCTCCACTGCCTCCAGCCTTCTCCTCGTTGCAACATTCATCACCCATGCTTCACACCCATACAGGAGCGTTGGTAAAACTATACTCTCATACATTCCCCTCTTTGCTTCCAAGGACAAAGTTCTTTGTCTCCACAGACTCCTAAGTGCATCGCTCACCCTTTTCCCCTCATCAATTCTATGATTCACCTCATCTTTTATAGTCCCATCCGCTGACACGTCCACTCCCAAATATCTGAATACATTCACCTCCTCCATACTCTCTCCCTCTAATCTGATATTCAATCTTTCATCACCTAATCTTTTTGTTATCCTCATAACCTTACTCTTTCCTGTATTCACTTTCAATTTTCTTCATTTACATACCCTACCAAATTCATCCACCAACCTCTGCAACTTCTCTTCAGAATCACCCAAGAGCACAGTGTCATCAGCAAAGAGCAACTGTGACAACTCCCACTTTATGTGTGATTCTTTATCTTTTAACTCCACACCTCTTGCCAAGACCCTCGCATTTACTTCTCTTACAACCCTATCTATAAATATATTGAACAACCACGGTGACATCACACATCTTTGTCTTAGGCCTACTTTTACTGGGAAATAATCTCCCTCTTTCCTACATACTCTAACTTAAGCCTCACTATCCTCGTAAAAACTCTACACTGCTTTCAGTAACCTACCTCCTACACCATGCATCTGCAGCATCTGCCACATTGCATCCCTATCCACCCTGTCATACGCCTTTTCCAAATCCATAAATGCCACAAAGACCTCTTTAGCCTTATCTAAATACTGTTCACTTATATGTTTCACTGTAAACACCTGGTCCACACACCCCCTACCTTTCCTAAAGCCTCCTTGTTCATCTGCTATCCTATTCTCCGTCTTACTCCTAATTCTTTCAGTAATAACTCTGTATCATACAATTTACCAGGTATACTCAACAGACTTATTCCTCTATAATTTTTGCACTCTCTTTTGTCCCCTTTGCCTTTAACAAAGGAACTATGCATGCTCTCTGCCAATCCCTAGGTACCTTACCCTCTTCCATACATTTATTAAATAATAGCACCAACCACTCCAAAATTATATCCCCACCTGCTTTTAACATTTCTATGAATAACAAAGAAGGCACAATACCGTGACTGGAACGATACACAAATAACCCGCACATAAAAGAGAGAAGCTTACGACGACGTTTCGGTCCGACTTGGACCATTTACAAAGTCACACTGTGACTTTGTAAATGGTCCAAGTCGGACCGAAACGTCGTCGTAAGCTTCTCTCTTTTATGTGCGGGTTATTTGTGTAACATTTTTATCTTTATCCCATCAATCCCAGCTGCCTTACCCCCTTTCATTTTACCTACTGCCTCACGAACCTCCCCCACACTCACAACTGGCTCTTCCTCACTCCTACAAGATGTTATTCCTATTTGCCCTATACACGAAATCACAGCTTCCCTATGTTCATCAACATTCAACAATTCCTCAAAATATTCCCTCCATCTTCCCAATACCTCTAACTCTCCATTTAATAACTCTCCTCTCCTATTTTTAACTGACATCCACTTGTTCTCTAGGCTTCCTTAACTTGTTAATCTCACTCCAAAACTTTTTCTTATTTTCAACAAAATTTGTTGATAACATCTCACCCACTCTCTCATTTGCTCTCTTTTTACATTGCTTCACCACTCTCTTAACCTCTCTCTTTTTCTCCATATACTCTTCCTTCCTTGCATCACTTCTACTCTGTAAAAACTTCTCATATGCTAACTTTTTCTCCCTTACTACTCTCTTTACATCATCATTCCACCATTCGCTCCTCTTCCCTCCCACACCCACTTTCCTGTAACCACAAACTTCTGCTGAACACTCTAACACTACATTTTTAAATCTACCCTATACCTCTTCGACCCCATTGCCTATGCTCCATTAGCCCATCTATCCTCCAATAGTTGTTTATATCTTACCCTAACTGCCTCCTCTTTTAGTTTATAAACCTTCACCTCTCTCTTACCTGATGCTTCTATTCTCCTTGTATCCCATCTACCTTTTACTCTCAGTGTAGCTATAACTAAAAAGTGATCTGATATATCTGTGGCCCCTCTATAAACATGTACATCCTGAAGTCTACTCAACAGTCTTTTATCTACCAATGCATAATCCAACAAACTACTGTCATTTCGCCCTACATCATATCTTGTATACTTATTTATCCTCTTTTTCTTAAAATATGTATTACCTATAACTAAACCCCTTTCTATACAAAGTTCAATCAAAGGGCTCCCATTATCATTTACACCTGGCACCCCAAACTTACCTACCACACCCTCTCTAAAAGTTTCTCCTACTTTAGCATTCAGGTCCTCTACCACAATTACTCTCTCACTTGGTTCAAAGGTTCCTATAAATTCACTTAACATCTACCAAAATCTCTCTCTCTCCTCTATATTCCTCTCTTCTCCAGGTGCATACACGCTTATTATGACCCACTTTTCGCATCCAACCTTTACTTTAATCCACGTAATCCTTGAATTTACACATTCATATTCTCTTTTCTCCTTCCATAACTGATCCTTCAACATTACTGCTATCCCTTCCTTTGCTCTAACTCTCTCAGATACTCCAGATTTAATCTTATTTATTTCCCCCCACTGAAACTCCCCTACCCCCTTCAGCTTTGTTTCGCTTAGGGCCAGGACATCCAACTTCTTTTCATTCATAACATCAGCAATCATCTGTTTCTTGTCATCCGCACTACATCCACGCACATTTAAGCATCCCAGTTTTATAAAGTTTTTCTTCTTCTCTTTTTTTAGTAAATGTCTACAGGAGAAGGGGTTACT
>NC_091343.1:16130951-16160951 GCF_038502225.1 Cherax quadricarinatus | reverse complement strand
CACCTTATTACCAAGATTATGTAACATGTCGGTCTTGGTGGTGCAACCAGTTTGCCAGGAAAATAAGATTGGATATATATATATATATATATATATATATATATATATATATATATATATATATATATATATATATATATATATATATATATATATATATATATATATATCCAAAGAAAGCTTTCCACTAGATACGTTCGTACCAGCTACTGTTGGAAATCGAGAAACTCTCGTGGAAATATAAATGAAACAAGGAATAAAGATGGGGGCTGTATGTTCCGGCCTCTAGCTAAGGCCTTCAATATCTGCTACATAAACTGCCTCGCGTAGGGAAAAAAGGGACAACGGTTTGTAAATAACCGATGGAATTTATTATCAAGTTGTCTTCTTCATTTGCCAGCTGGAAACGATGTAGGAGGAAGGCAAGATAAATATGTCGAATAAATCTTTGGAAAATAATAAGTCTTTCCTGGTATTGAATAAATCCGGGCAAATTATTTGCTGTTCGAATTAATGAGTAATGATTTTAGAAATATTATCTTTTATATTTTGATGCTTCATTAATGGTGAGGCACAAAGCTGACACAGATATTCGAGCAGCAGCAACAACAGCTACAACCTTAGTATTAGCAGCAACAGCAGCTGAACTAGCAACAATAGTCAACGGTACCAAGATCATCATCTGAAGTAGCAACAGCAGCAGTATCAACAGAAGCAGCAGTGGCAGCAACAGCCCTCACAACAGCAACAATTGCAGCAGCAGCAGCAGCAGTTTCAACCTTAGTATTAGCAACAACAGCAGCTGAAGTAGCATCATCCACAACAGTAGCAACAGCAGCATTTGAAGTAGCAACAGCAAAGGCAGTAGCAACAGCATTATTAACATCAGCAGCAGTGCCAACAACAGCCCTCACATCAACAGCAGCAGCAGCAACATAAACAGCAGAAGCAGCATCACCCACCAGCACCTCCAATAATACCGACTGGACACACAAACAGTGGTGCTGTATTCCATCCCTTGGCCTGGCTGTGTTGTGCCTTCGTCAACACGAAACAAAACTCTTAAAGACACAGATAACACTGTTTTGCATTCGTAAACACAGTTGTCGTCGTCTTACACTCATTCTTCCGTGGTAATAAGACCTTGTGACTGCACTATGTTTCCAAAATGTTGCACATAAATTTACCACACATAGAAGTGTATTCTGTCAACGCATCTGACTATCTCGGGAAGTACACGATTATTTTACTATGTAAATAAGGAAGTATTATCCATCTTTTCTTTTTCACTGACGTATTTCGATGTTTACTCGTAAAACTTAATTAATTAAAAGATATACGAAGCCCAACACGCTTTAATTGGGACAATGTTTCGCTCAGGGTTTTATCGAGCTTTAACAGAAACGAGGTCAAAATAATGCTTATTTCTTGAGCGTTTTTCTTAAGTTTAACATTGTTGGCCTTACTTACTCGCAAAGTTACACCGATGACATCACACTAGTAGTGTTCCAGAGTGGTAGTGTTCCAGGCTTATAGTGTTCCAGGCTGGTAGTGTTCCAGGCTTATAGTGTTCCAGGCTGGTAGTGTTCCAGGCTGGTAGTGTTCCAGGCTAGTAGTGTTCCAGGCTGATAGTGTTCCAGGCTGGTAGTGTTCCAGGCTGATAGTGTTCCAGGCTGGTAGTGTTCCAGGCTAGTAGTGTTCCAGGCTGATAGTGTTCCAGGCTGGTAGTGTTCCAGGCTAGTAGTGTTCCAGGCTGATAGTGTTCTAGGCTGGTAGTGTTCCAGGCTAGTAGTGTTCCAGGCTGATATTGTTCCAGGCTGGTAGTGTTCCAGGCTGGTAGTGTTCCAGACTAGTAGTGTTCCAGGCTGGTAGTGTTCCAGGCTGATGTGCTGGTCTTGTTACAGGTGTTTCATACGTTGATATCTACACGAACATTGCATAAAAGCCTTAATATGAAAAAAAATTAACCTCCCTCGTCTTCCTTTCCATCACCCATCTTCTTCCATCACCCCTCCCCCATCACCCATCTTTTTCCATCACCCTTCCCCCATCACCTATCTTCCATCACCCCTCCCTATCACCCATCTTCTTCCATCACCCCTCCCCCATCACCCATCTTCTTCCATCAACCCTTCCCCATCACCTTCATCCACTATCCCCATCAACTTTTTCTCATATCACTCCTTTACCAGCCCATCTCTCTTTCTCCTGTCACCCCTTCGAATTCACTATTCCTTCCTAACCCATCACCTCTTCCTTCATGTCCCTTCCCATCATTCCCTCTTCACTTCACCACGTCTTCCCATCATTCCCTCTTCACTTCACCACGTCTTCCCATCATTCCCTCTTCACTTCACCACGTCTTCCCATCACCTTCCCTTCTTCTGTTACCCTGACCCATCATCACTTAACCCTATTACTCCATCTCCCATTTCTCTATTCTCCGTTCTTTAAGGAGTCATTGTTGTCCTTTCGATCTCTCTCTCTCTCTCTCTCTCTCTCTCTCTCTCTCTCTCTCTCTCTCTCTCTCTCTCTCTCTCTCTCTCTCTCTCTCTCTCTCTCTCTCTCTCTCTCTCTTTCTCTTTCAATTTTTTTCTCTCAATTTATTGAGGCTCTCGTTGTCAGAGCAGATATTTGGGTCGTGCTCTGGCGTGCCTTCTCCTCCTCCTCCTCCTCCTTCTTCTTCTTCTTCTTCTTCTTCTTCTTCTTCTTCTTCTTCTTCTTCTTCTTCTTCTTCTTCTTCTTCTTCTTCTTCTTCTTCTTCTCCTTCTTCTTCTTCTTCTTCTTCTTCTTCTCTTCTTCTTCTCTTCCTCCGCCTCCTACTCCTCTCATTCTTCCTCTCTTCTCCTTATTCCTTCTCTTTCCTTATTCCCTCTCTCTGTTTCTTGTCCCCATTTCTGTTTCTTTATGTTTCTTGTTAGTTCTTAATGTTTCTTGCTCCTACTCTCTGTTTCTTGTTACTCTCTCTCTTTTTCTCCCTCTATTTCTTTTACTTCTCTCTGCTTCTTGCTCCTTCTCTCTTCTTCTTTTTCCTTCTCTCTGCTTCTTGCTCCTTCTCTCTTCTTCTTTTCCCTTCTCTCTGCTTCTTGCTCCTTCTCTCTTCTTCTTTTTCCTTCTATCTGCTTCTTGCTCCTTCTCTCTTCTTCTTTTTCCTTCTCTCTGCTTCTTGTTACTTCTCTCTGCTTAAGACTTCTCTCTGCTTCTTGCCCCTACTCTTTGTTTCTTGTTACTTGTATCTGCTTCTTGTTACTTCTCTCTGCTTCTTTTTCCTTCTTTATGCTTCTTGTTACTTCTCTCTGCTTCTTGTTACTTCTCTCTTCTTCTTGCCCCTTCTCTCTGCTTCTTGTTACTTATATCTGCTTCTTGTTACTTCTCTCTGCTTCTTTTTCCTTCTCTATGCTTTTTGCCCCTTCTCTCTGCTTATTGTTACTTCTCTCTTCTTCTTGCTTCTTCTCTATGCTTCTTGTTACTTCTCTCTGCTTCTTGTTACTTCTCTCTGCTTCTTGTTACTTCTCTCTGCTTCTTGTTACTTACATCTGCTTCTAGTTACTTCTCCTGCTTCTTGTTACTTATTTCTGCTTCTTGTTACTTATTTCTGCTTCTTGTTACTTATTTCTGCTTCTTGTTACTTATTTCTGCTTCTTGTTACTTATTTCTGCTTCTTGTTACTTATTTCTGCTTCTTGTTACTTATTTCTGCTTCTTGTTACTTATTTCTGCTTCTTGTTACTTATTTCTGCTTCTTGTTATTTATTTCTGCTTCTTGTTACTTATCTCTCCCACTGCTTCTTACATTTATGGCCTCTAGTTGTCCCGTGTTGCAGGTGCTGTGTCTCCCTTATCTCTTCCTTCATGTTTTTTCATAACGTTATCTGTGGTTATCACGTCTCCTGTTTTCCAGCTCTGACGTCATCAGCGTTATTGGCCTTTTATTACGTTTCATACTGTTTAACTCTGGTAGCCATTTGTTGCTCTACTTTTGACTTATCTACGTGTTTTATGCTGCTGAATATTCCGGTTTTTGGCCTAATATGTATGTCGTAAATAGTTTTTTTAGCATTTTTTTTCCGTTCATATATTTGAAAGGTACTCACCTGTTTGTACTCGCTTATTTGTGGTTGAAGGGGTCGATTACCAGCCCCTGGCCCCGCCTCTCTCTCTCTCTCTCTCTCTCTCTCTCTCTCTCTCTCTCTCTTTTTTTTTTTTTTTTTTTTTTACACAGGTTTTGACAAGGTTAAGGATCCCTAGCTTTATTGACAGCTATAGTTTTAAGGATTCCTAACTTTATTGGCAAGCTAAGAGCTGTTACCTACATCAGCTCATTTGAAAGCATTTTTATTGTTATGAGACATACAAGTACGGGACAGGATGAAGTTGGAGCCATCTGTGGGCCAGCATTTTCATTTGATCAACTGACTTTATCTCGTTGATATCATTATGCTGTACGAATGTGTTCCATACTCGAGTCATCCTGGGTATGTATGATCTCAGATGGAGTGATGTTCTGGAGAAGGGTACAGCCAGAGTGAAGTTGCTGCTTTCTGCCCGTCTTGTGGCATAAAAGCTTGTTTCACGCTGTCCTCGAAGTGGATCCAAGTGTGGTATTTTGACAATATTGGCCTTGTACATAACAGTAAGGCCACCCACATCCCTCCTATGTTGAAGGCTCTGCTGAAATGACAGATCTATCCAGGATGGGTCCAGGCGAGAGATGAGACGTCTTGCTCTGTTCTCTACTCTGTCCAGCAGTCGCAGATGAGAGGGGGGCAGGCAAACCAAGAAAGTGGAGCATACTCAAGGTGTGAGCGTACTTGTGCCTCGTACAGGATCTTGCAACCCCTACTGTCAAGCAGATGCGAGATACGGCGAAGTGCTGTAAGCTTCCTGGCTGCCTTGTTTGCAAGATTTACAACATGGTTCTTCATGGTTAGTTTGGAGACAAATTTCACCCCAAGGATATTAACTTCTCCAGGTGCCAACATCCTCCCATTCATCCTTACTACTGCGCCAGCATTACCATCATGGTGCCTAGAGACGATCATCATTTGCGTTTTCTCAGGTGCAAATGTTACTTGCCATCTATTTCCCCAAGCTGATATAGCTCTCAGCTGGTGATTGATGTAGCTTAGAGCAGCTGGCATTTCTTCTCTTGGATAAGTGAATGTCAGTGTACAGTCGTCTGCATATGCATGTGATTCTGGGATGAGATGAAGAAGGTCGTTGAAGTAGACATTCCATAACAGTGGACCCACCACGCTTCCTTGTGGAACGCTTGCCCCAATAGGATGCCTTGCTGATTCCGTTCCATTGAGGACTACACTTAGAGATCTACCATGAAGGTAATCACTGAGGAGACATAGCGTAGAGCCTGCAATTCCCAGTGCTTGAAGTTTTGCTAAGAGGCCCTGGTGCCACACCCGGTCGAAAGCGCCAGCAATGTCCAGTGCTACCACACAGCTGACTTTGGATTCATCCAGTGACTGGTGCCACTTAGTGGAGAGGTTTAACAATAGATCAGCAGCAGAGTAACCTTTCCTGAAGCCATATTGACGATCACAAAGCAGTGAGTGGTAGTCAAAAAAATCTGTCATTTGTCTTGAGATTATTGTCTCTAGGATCTTACCAGTGATTGACAGGAGTGACACTGGTCTGTAGTTGCTGATTTCTGCTCTGCTCTTCATTTTGTGAACAGGGACTACATTTGCCTCTTTCCATGGAGAAGGCCATTTACACTGTACTAGGCAGTGCTGAAAGATGCGAGTTAGAGGTGCTGCTAGCTGGTCTGCACATCTTCTCAACAATCTTGGGCTCAACTTGTCTGGGCCCACTGCCTTTTCTTGGTCAAGTGATTTAAGAAGGAAATGCACCTCCTCCTGCCTTATTGTCACCACTGACAGTTTTGACACAGTTCTTGCAGCTAGCCAAGGAGGGTCCCTTGCTGGATCAGGAACTTGCATTTTGGAGTACAAAGTGTTCAGCAAAGAGGTCCGCCTTCTCTTGACTACTAGTGGAGGTGGTCCCATCCTGTCGATTTAGAGGTGGAATAAGTTCATCAGGCAGATAACCTTGTCTGTCCTTGACCAGGGACCACCAGGTTTTGGAGCCTACACTACCTGATGCTAACTTTCTTTTAGTGTCCACCTCCCATTTAGCAATGGCCCACTTTTGAACATCACCCATATGCCTACAGGCTTGCATGTGCAAGTTCCTGTTATAGGTGGTGGATGTCTCTTATACCTTCTGCCATGCTTTGTACTTAGCAGTAGCTCTCTACAACGAAAGCCAAACCAAGGCTGATCTGTAGGCTTTGTCACATATTGCCGGTGAGGAATGTGTTCTTGTTGCAGATTAAGGATGTGTCCAGTGAAGGCTTTCACTTGGTTGTCAACATCCCCTGAAGAAGAGCATTCCAGTCGGTGGTGGCGAGCTCAGCAAAGAGGGCTGGCCAATTACCTCTTTCCCATAGCCAGGTTGTGCGTGTGGACTCCTCACCTCGTTCTGTTGGGATCTTAAGTGTGGTAAAAACAGCCTTGTGGTCAGACGATCCAACGTAGCCGAGGGGTTGACAAGTGACTATGCCTTCTGCCAGATCACTACTACTGGGAGAAGGGAGGAGCCAGAGATATGAGTAGGGAAATCAACAAAGTTTCTCATGTCAAACACTGCAAGAAAGGTCATCAAAGTCCCTCTGTATAAGGTGCTGGTTGAGGTCACCAACAATTATAATATGTTGACAGTTGTGTTGTAGCAGAAGGGAGTCAATATTTTCCATTAGGAAGTTGATAGGTCTGCGTGTTGCCACTGAGGTCTGTACATTGCACATGCTAGTACAGAGGTACTAGTGTTTATACAGAGCTTGAAGAACATCATTTCAAGATGTGTAGGGTGGCAACATCTATGTGCTGGGCATGAACACTTTTAGAGAAGCACACAGCAACACCTCCTCCTTGCCTTGCCTGTCTCTTCTCATCCATGAGGTGTAGCCAGCAATTCTTGCAAAATTTTCTGGAGTCCTGTCATCCAAAAATGTTTCAACAACAGCTATCATGTCGGGACGTCAGTGTTCACAAAGCATGTGTGAGCTCTCAACATTAGTAATGAGACCTCTAATGTTGGCCGACAGGATGCTGATAGACTGGCTCCTCATGATGAAGTGGTCAGCTTGAGGTGGTGGGTGTGTAGGGAGGGAATGTAAGGTGCCTGCCCTGAGAGAGGTAGGGTACTGAGGCAGCTGCAGGGATGTAGGTCTGTGGTCGTGTATAAGGCCCAATCCCACCTGCTGGGCTGGGATAGGAGTAGCTAAGTGCGTGACGTGTGAGAGTGTTCACCAATTCAGAGATCCTGCTGGTTTGTTCTGAGAACAGGTCTCTAAACAGGTGGCCCTGTCTGTCAAGTTCCTTTTTCTTCCGACACTGGTCCTCCTTATGTCCTTTCTTGTAGCAGTAATTACACCTGGTATCTCGCAGGCAGTTGTTGGCAGAGTGCCCCCTTCCGGTGACAGCGAGAGCACAGCCTAGGTGCCTGGGAGGGTGGACTAGGGTTTGTTGCACCTCCTGTGTTTCGCAGATTTGTCCTCAGATTCTGCCGCTGGAACTGTGTTAGTGGAGGGTGAGACGGCTGTGATGTCCTCTCCTCCTCCACGTCCTCTCCCCGCCCTCACCAGTTCGCTCTCTCTCTCCTCCTCACTCTCTCTCCTCTCTCTCTCTCTCTCTCTCTCTCTCTCTCTCTCTCTCTCTCTCTCTCTCTCTCTCTCTCTCTCTCTCTCTCTCTCTCTCTCTCTCTCTCTCTCTCTCTCTCTCTCTCTCTCTCTCTCTCTCTCTCTCTCTCTCTCTCTCTCTCTCTCTCTCTCCCTACTCAATGTGTGTGTGTGTGTATACTCACCTAATTGTGGTTGCAGGGGTCGAGACTCAGCGCCTGGCCCCGTCTCTTCACTGAACGAGGTCCTCTCTCTGCTCCATAAGCTTTATCATACCTCGTCTTAAAGCTATGTATGGTTTCTACCTCTACTACATCACTGCTCTATGACTGAAGAAATGCTTCGTAACATCCCTTTGACTCATCTGTGTCTTCAACTTCCAATTGTGACCTCTTGTTTCTGTGTCCCCTCTCTATGTCTATTCCACGTAGTATTTTGTATGTCGTTATCATGTCTCCCCTAACCCTCCTGTCCTCCAGTGTCGTCAGTGTGAGTATGTGTGTGTGTGTGTACTCACCTAGTTGTACTCACCTAGTTGAGGTTGCGGGGGTCGAGTCCGAGCTCCTGGCCCCGCCTCTTCACTGATCGCTACTAGGTCACTCTCCCTGAGCCGTGAGCTTTATCGTACCTCTGCTTAAAGCTATGTATGGATCCTGCCTCCACTACATCGCTTCCCAAACTATTCCACTTACTGACTACTCTGTGGCTGAAGAAATACTTCCTAACATCCCTGTGATTCATCTGTGTCTTTAGCTTCCAACTGTGTCCCCTTGTTACTGTGTCCAATCTCTGGAACATCCTGTTTTTGTCCACCTTGTCAATTCCTCTCAGTATTTTGTATGTCGTTATCATGTCCCCCTATCTCTCCTGTCCTCCAGTGTCGTCAGGTTGATTTCCCTTAACCTCTCCTCGTAGGACATACCTCTTAGCTCTGGGACTAGTCTTGTTGCAAACCTTTGCACTTTCTCTAGTTTCTTTACGTGCTTGGCTAGGTGTGGGTTCCAAACTGGTGCCGCATACTCCAATATGGGCCTAACGTATACGGTGTACAGGGTCCTGAACGATTCCTTATTAAGATGTCGGAATGCTGTTCTGAGGTTTGCTAGGCGCCCATATGCTGCAGCAGTTATTTGGTTGATGTGCGCTTCAGGAGATGTGCCTGGTGTTATACTCACCCCAAGATCTTTTCCTTGAGTGAGGTTTGTAGTCTCTGACCCCCTAGACTGTACTCCGTCTGCGGCCTTCTTTGCCCTTCCCAATCTTCATGACTTTGCACTTGGTGGATTGAACTCCAGGAGCCAATTGCTGGACCAGTTCTGCAGCCTGTCCAGATCCCTTTGTAGTTCTGCCTGGTCTTCGATCGTGTATTCTTCTCATCAACTTCACGTCATCTGCAAACAGGGACACCTCAGAGTCCTATTCCTTCCGTCATATCGTTCACAAATACCAGAAACAGCACTGGTCCTAGGACTGACTCCCCTGCGGGACCCCGCTGGTCACAGGTGCTCCCACTCTGACACCTCGCCACGTACCATGACTCGCTGCTGTCTTCCTGACAAGTATTCCCTGATCCATTGTAGTGCCTTCCTGTTATCCCTGCTTGGTCCTCCAGTTTTTGCACCAATCTCTTGTGTGGAACTGTGTCAAACGCCTTCTTGCAGTCCAAGAAAATGCAATCCACCCACCCCCTCTCTCTCTTGTCTTACTGCTGTCACCATGTCATTAGAACTCCAGTAGGTTTGTGACACAGGATTTCCCGTCCCTGAAACCATGCTGGCTGCTGTTGATGAGGTCATTCCTTTCTAGGTGTTCCACCACTCTTCTCCTGATAATCTTCTCCATGATTTTGCATACTATACATGTCAGTGACACTGGTCTGTAGTTTAATGCTTCATGTCTGTCTCCTTTTTTAAAGATTGGGACTACATTTGCTGTCTTCCATGCCTCAGGCAATCTCCTGTTTCTGATAGATGTATTGAATATTGTTGTTAGGGGTACACATAGCGCCTCTGCTCCCTCTCTCAATACCCATGGGGAGATGTTATCTGGCCCCATTGCCTTTGAGGTATCTAGCTCACTCCAGAAGCCTCTTCACTTCTTCCTCGGGTTGTGTGCACTGTGTCCAGCACTTGGTGGTGTGCCCCCACCTCTCCGTCTTTCTGGAGTCCCTTCTGTCTCCTCTGTGAACACTTCTTTGAATCTCTTGTTGAGTTCTTCACATACTTCCCGGTCATTTCCTGTTGTCTCTCCTCCTTCCTTCCTTAGCCTGATTACCTGGTCCTTGACTGTTGTTTTCCTCCTGATGTGGCTGTACATCAGTTTCGGGTCAGATTTGGCTTTCGCTGCTATGTCATTTTCATATTGTCTTTGGGCCTCCTTCTTATCTGTGCATATTCGTTTCTGGCTCTACGACTGTTCTCCTTATTCTCCTGGGTCCTTTGCCTTCTATATTTCTTCCATTCCCTAGCACACTTGGTTTTGCCTCCCTGCACCTTTGGGTAAACCATGGGCTCATCCTGCTTTTTCATTACTCCTGTTACCCTTGTACAAACCTCTCCTCAGCCTCCTTGCATTTTATTGCTACATATTCCATCATCTCATTAACTGGTTTCCCTGCCAGTTCTCTGTCCCACTGAACCCCGTTCAGGTAGTTCCTCATTCCTGTGTAGTCCCCTTTCTTGTAGTTTGGCTTCATTCGTCCTGGCCTTCCTGCTTCCTCCACTTGTAGCTCTACTGTGTATTCGAAGCTTACAACCACATGGTCACTGGCCCCAAGGGGTCTTTCATATGTGATGTCCTCGATATCTGCACTACTGAAGGTGAATACTAAGTCCAGCCTTGCTGGTTCATCCTCTCCTCTCTCTCTTGTAGTGTCCCTTACGTGTTGGTACATGAAGTTCTCCAGTACCACCTCCATCATCTTAGCCCTCCAAGTATCTTGGCCCCCCATGTGGGTCCAAGTTCTCCCAATCTATCTCCTTGTGGTTAAAGTCACCCATGATCAGGAGCTTTGCCCTGCATGCATGAGCTCTTCTAGCCACCCTCTAGCCAGTGTGTCAACCATCGCTCTATTGCTCTCGTCGTACTCTTGCCTTGGCCTCCTGCTGTTCTGTGGTGGGTTATACATCACTGTTATTACCACCTTGGGACCTCCAGAGTGAAGTGTTCCCACTATGTAATCACTTTCTTCTCCACTCTCTTCTCTCTCCAGCTCATCAAAATTCCAGCGATTTTTGATCAGCAACGCCACTCCTCCACCCCCTGTTCCCTCTGTCTTTCCTCAGGATTTGTATCCCAGTTGGAAAGATGGCATCTGTTATCATACCTGTAAGCTTGGTTTCTGTAGAGCTATGATGTCCGGTGATGCTTCTTTGACTCTTTCTTTCCTTACCTCCCACTTATTTGTTATTCCATCAGCGCTTTGTGTACCATACCTTCAGTTTCCTTTCCAACACTGTGGTTTGGGGGGCCTGTGAGGTGGGAGACCTGGTGGCATACTGTGGGGTTCTATAGCTTGGTGTTGGGTGGAGGCTGTGGGTATGGATTGTAGGGGTGGTTGGGATGGTGTGATAGGTTGTATGGTTCTGAGAGTAGTTGTGTGTGTGCTTGCCCTTGTTGTTCTGTCCTGTCTGACTGACCTCTGCTGGTTCCCTCCTTGTCTCTTTTCCTAGCTCCTTTCTTTTTTGCTTTTTTTTCCTCTCCCTCAGCTGCTGTCGTTCTGATTTTGTTCTGTCTCTGTCTAGGAACACCCTCTTGTACTCTTCCGAGTATTTCAATCGTGGTTTCTCTTGGAGGATCCTGTTCCGCACTGTTTCCGTCCTGAGAATCAGCTTGATTGGTCAGGTTTCTCACCTTCAGTACCCCCTATTCTCTGAAAATTTACAATCTCGTCCCTCTCTTCACCTATTTCTGTTATGATTTTCTCAATCTCCTTCCTTTCTTCCTGCTTCCTTTCAGTGTGTGTCCTTTCCTCTCTCTCCTGAAGCCCATGGATAAACACTGATTTTGCCTTTCTTCCTCGCATTGCCTCACCCTCTGTGGCTCTGGATCCTGCCTGTATGTGGTCAGTTTCTCCCTTGATTTTTCCAGTGGCTCTTGATAGCCTTGTTGTGCCTCAGCATTCGACCTATCACCCTCTCCATCTGCAACCAGTTGATCTTCCCTTTCACTCCTTGGTCCTCCTTGGCAGATTGATGTGACCTTAGCATAATTCATAATTCCTTCCTTCCTGTTCAGCCTCGCAGCTTCATATGCTGTGTCTTCTCTGGTCACTGCCCCTGTAACTCGCTCCAGCCTATTTATCTCAACTTCTAGGACCCTTATCTTGGCTACTGCAGTTTCGACTTGTGCCTCCCAATTCTTTGTCTCCTTCTCCAACCACCTTTCCAATTTCACAGAGAGCTCTTTCTCCATTTTTTTCCAGAAAGCTCCTAATTTTTCTCTCCCACTCTTGTTCCATCCTTTTCCACTGCTCCTCCATCCACTCCTCCCTACCCGAACCATTCTCATCTGATCCTTGGGTCCTGCGAGTCCCCACCATTTTTTTTTTTTTTTTTTTTTTTTTTTTTTTTTTTTTTTTTTTTTTTTTAAGAGTAGGAGGGAGAGTTAGAGGAAAGGAAAATGGGGACGAGAGAGCAAGAGAGAGAGAGAGAGAAAGAGAGAGAGGCAAAGAGAGAGAGAGGCAGAGAGAGCAGAGGAGACAGAGCAGAGAGAGAGCAAGAGAGAGAACAAGAGAGAGACAAGAGAGCAGAGAGAGAGAGAGAGCAGAGAGAGCAGAGAGGCAGAGAGAGGAGCAGGAGGCGAGGCAGAGAGAGAGGCAAGCAGAGAGGCAGAGAGAGAGGCAGAGAGGAGGCAGAGAGAGGCAAGAGAGAGACGAGGAGAGAGGCAGGAGAGAGAGCAGAGAGAGAGAGCAGAGAGAAGAGCAGAGAGGAAGCAGAGAGAGAGGCAGAGAGAGCAGAGAGAGAGAGGCAAAGAGAGGAGAGAGAGGCAGAAGAGAGGCAGAGAGGGAGGAGCAGAGAGCAGAGAGAGAGCAAGAGAGAGAGGCAAGAGAGAGCAAGAGAGAGGCAGAGAGAGAGCGAGAGAGAGAGGCAGAGAGGCAGAGAGGCAGAGAGAGGCAGAGAGAGAGGCAGGAGAGAGAGAGGCAAGAGAGAGAGCAGAGAGAGCAAGAGAGGCAGAGAGGCAGAGGGGAGAGAGAGAGCAAGAGGAGAGAGAGGCAGAGAGAAGAGAGAGGCAAGAGAGAGCAAGAGAGGAGAGAGCAAAGAGGGAGAGAGAGCAGAGAGCAGAGAGGCAGAGAGCAGAGAGAGAGCAAGAGAGGAGAAGAGCAGCAAGAGAGGCAGAGAGAGAGAGGCAAGAGAGAGAGCAAGAGAGAGAGAGAGGCAAGAGAGAGAGCAAGAGAGAGAGAGGCAAGAGAGAGGCAGAGAGCAGAGAGAGAGAGGCAAGAGAGGCAAGAGAAGAGCAGGAGAGCAGAGAGGCAAGAGAGCAAGAGAGAGGGGCAGAGGCAGAGGCAGAGAGAGAGCAGAGAGAGAGCAGAGGAGAGAGAGCAAGAGAGAGCAGAGAGAGAGCGAGAGAGAGAGAGAGCAAAGAGAGAGAGAGAGAGAGAGAGAGAGAGAGAGAGAGAGAGAGAGAGAGAGAGAGAGAGAGAGAGAGGGAGGGAGGGAGGGGAGAGAAAGGGAAGGCAAATAGGGGAGAAGGGGGAGGGGGAGGGGGAGATGGAAGAGCGAGAGGGGAGAGAGGCTAGGGGGAGAGAGGGGAGGATGGGGAGAAAAGGAGAGGGGAGAGATAATGGGAGGGGACAGATGTTAGAGGGGGAGAGATGTTAGAGGGGGGAGGTGTTAGAGGTAAGAGATGTTAGAGGGAAAGATGGGAGAGGGAATAGAGAGAGAGAGATAGGTAGAGAGAGAGATATAGGTAATGAGTGAGGAGGTAGAGATAAGTCCACTTAGTGTAGAAAGAGGGGGAGGAGAAAGGTTCAGATGGTCAGTTCTCAGGACAGTGTGAAATCCTGTGTATGTGTGTTTGCGTGTGTACTACAGCTTACAAGTGCTTGTTCCTGTGTGCGTATGTGTGTGTGTATGTGTGTATGTGTGTGTGTGTATGTGTGAGTGTGTATGTGTGTGTGTATGTGTGTATGTGTGTGTGTATGTGTGTGTGTATGTGTATGTGTATGTGTATGCGTGTGTGCGTGTGCGTGTGCGTGTGTGTGTGTGTGTGTGTGTGTGTGTGTGTGTGTGTGTGTGTGTGTGTGTGTGTGTCTCCCCCCACTTCTAAGTATTCATACTGCTAATAAATACCAGTAGATATCAGTAAATTCTAAAAACTGCCAACAGTGATTCTAGCACTTATCACTTCTACTTATAAAACACAAGTAATTAGGTTGTAAAATTTATCTTGTCTGAGCTTCTAGGAGTGTCTGACGTCACCCTCACTAGGCTTCCTCGCTATGCTGCTCCTCGCTAGTCAACCCTATCTTCACCTTATCTATGCTATTCCTGCTCTAATTCTGGTAATAGCTTGCAGGAGTGAGTGACCAGTATCTAACAGTGACTCAAGGCAGGATTCAGGACCCCCAAAACAACCCCAACAGGTGAGTATACTTAAGCTGGCAGTGATGCGATGACAAGTTGCCAGATGCTGATGACGTAGTCTTCTATCACTATTTTGAAAATTCTTCACCTGTGATCTTTATAACCGTATATGCTCAGGCATCCCGCGTCCTCAGTGTCACTTATGATAGAGTACACTTCACTTATATTGGAATACACTTCACATTCGGTGTTACACTTTATATGTAATGTCACACAACTGTTGTGGACGTCACTGATTCAGCAGGCCTAAATGCCACTTTCCCTAGTTATATATTATATTTTTTCCTTTCTGCTTTTGCTTATTAATTATTTCTTCTCTCACTGTATGGTGCCCCACATTTCACTTGTTATCCAATCTCTCGAAATTCTTGAACACCGCTTCCACACTCACTTGAATCTTTGTATATTTGAATCTGTGTAGCAACGAAGCCTACTATCCACTAACGGTTTGACACTTTGAAATATTAAAGATTTCAGGCTTCCTCTCGACTTTTTTTAACTAATAACTCTGGTTATCACTCGTAGGATTGTTCACTGACGTTGTCACTACCGCTGATTACTGCTAGCAGTTGTTGCACGCCTTAAAAACCACTAAATCTCGGAGCCTTGTGACCCACGTCTGCTGACTGACTGTGTGTGTGTGTGTGTGTGTGTGTGTGTGTGTGTGTGTGTGTGTGTGTGTGTGTGTGTGTGTGTGTGTACTCACCTATTTGTGGTTGCAGGGGTCGAGTCTTAGCTCCTGGCCCAGCCTCTTCACCGGTTGCTACTGGGTCCTCTCTCTCCCTGCTCCATGAGCTCTACCAAACCTCGTCTTAAAACTGTGTATGGTTCCTGCCTCCACTACATCACTTTCTAGGCTATTCCACTGCCTGACAACTCTATGACTGAAGAAATACTTCCTAATATCTCTCTGACTAATCTGTGTCTTCAACTTCCAATTGTGACCTCTTGTTTCTGTGTCTCCTCCCTGGAACATCCTGTCTTTGTCCACCTTGTCTATTCCGCGCAGTATTTTATATGTCGTTATCATGTCTCCCCTGACCCTCCTGTCCTCTAGTGTCGTCAGGCCGATTTCCCTTAACCTTTCTTCATAGGACATTCCCCTTAGCTCTGGAACTAACCTTATCGCAAACCTTTGCACTTTCTCTAGTTTCTTGACGTGCTTTATCAAGTGCGGGTTCCAAACAGGTGCTGCATACTCCAGTATGGGCCTGACGTACACGGTGTACATTGTCTTGAACGATTCCTTATTAAGGTATCGGAACGCTGTTCTCAGGTTTGCCAGGCGCCCATATGCTGCAGCAGTTACCTGGTTGATGTGTGCTTCCGGAGACGTGCTCGGTGTTATACTCCAAGATCTTTCTCCTTGAGCGAGGTTTGCAGTCTTTGGCCACCTAGCCTATACTCTGTCTGCGGTCTTCTGTGCCCTTCCCCTATCTTCATGACTTTGCATTTGGCGGGATTAAATTCGAGAAGCCAGTTGCTGGACCAGGTGTCCAGTCTGTCCAGGTCTCTTTGAAGTCCTGCCTGGTCCTCATCTGATTTAATTCTCCTCATTAACTTCACATCATCTGCGAACAGGGACACTTCTGAGTCTAACCCTTCTATCATGTCGTTCACATATACCAAAAATAGCTCTGGTCCTAGGACCGACCCCTGTGGGACCCCGGTCGTCACAGGTGCCCACTGTGATACATCATTACGTACCATAACTCGTTGTTTCCTCCCTGTCAGGTATTCTCTGATCCATTGCAGTGCCCTTCCTGTTATATGAGCCTGATTCTCTAGCTTCTGCACTAATCACTTGTGAGGAACTGTGTCAAAGGCCTTCTTGCAGTCCAAGAAGATGCAATCAACCCATCCCTCTCTCTTGTGTCTTACTTCTGTTACTTTATCATAAAACTCCAGAAGGTTTGTGACACAGGATTTTCCTTCCATGAATCTGTGCTGGTTTGCGTTTATACTCTTGTTCCGTTCCAGGTGCTCCACCACTCTCCTCCTGATAATCTTCTCCATAACTTTGCATACTATACACGTCAGTGACACAGGTCTATAGTTTAGTGCCTCTTTTCTGTCTCCTTTTTTTAAAATGTGTGTGTGTGTGTGTGTGTGTGTGTGTGTGTGTGTGTGTGTGTGTGTGTGTGTGTGTGTGTGTGTGTGTGTGTGTGTGTGTGTGTGTGTGTGTGTGTGTGTGTGTGTGTGTGTGTCTGTGTCTGTGTCTGTGTTGTCTGTCTGTGCCTGGGCGTCGGCTGGGCTACAAGACGTATTTTCATTTAATTGCCTGCTGGGAAATTGGGTTCTTGAAGGACAAAAACTTTTACTAAAGAAATGAATGGATGGCTGGATGGAAGGGGAGAGAGGAGACTCAAGCTTCCTACTAATGATACTCTTCCTTACTGTTTACCCCGTCTTTCCTTATCCTTCCTTAGCGTTACTTTATCTGACCTAATAGTCCCTTCTTTCCTTTCGTCCCTCCTCTCCCCTCTCCATCCCTCTCCTCCCCACACTACCTCAGTGCTCCACGGAAGCTTCGGGGTTACGGGTGTTCTCCGGGTTTTTTACGAACGGCCTCTCCGGAAGAATATTATTGATTTGTTAGCGTAATGGTGTTCTGGCAGTTGTTGCAGTTTCTGAGAGCCTCTCATGCTGGAACCTTATTGAGGCATTCTGGTTATGGTGCAACAGGTTATAGATACATTATGGTTATGGTTCAGAAGGTTATAGAGGAGCTATAATTTTCGTGCAAGAAATTATAGAGGAGTTCTAACCGTCAGCCAAGAAAAATATAAATAGCGTACTAGACTTGATTCTCATGAACAATAATAAGGAATTAATTTGGCATAATATAAAATAAAATGTATTCAAATCAAGACCTTATTGAATTGAGGACATAGTTACATGCTTAGAAATACCATGATATAAACATCGTGAAAGGCAGTTCAGTAATTTTAGCTTTAATAATTAGAGAATTGATTGGGACCGCATAAATATAGAACCAACATTCCCCGAGGGGTAGCGTATGATTCAGCGCCGCCATTTCAGCGTCAGTCTGTTTCGGCGCCAGACTATTCAGCGACAGGCCGTTTAGTAGGGTAAAGTACGATTCAATGCTGTCTAACCTAACCTAACTATCGTGGCGCTGAATAGTCTAGCGCTGAAACAGCCTGTCGCTGTACTGGGCCATCCTGTCTCCTAGAAACAGTCATGAGCAATATAAACCCACGCCAGTGTATGAAACAGTTAAACATAGAATTTTTTATAGCCAATGTAATATGTGTGTCACTAAACATGACTCACGAAATCGTAATAAAAAGAGTGCAAAAAAACACGAAACGGGTGGGGTTTAAACCCATGGCGAGTGAGTCGTAAAACTCATAGGCCAGTGCGTTAACCACTGAGCCAGCTGGCTCTAATATGATTCATCCAACTAGGTATATTTCTATATACCCAAAGGAGGTTACAATGGGCCACCACGGTGACCCCAAATCCAAGTTTTAGAACTCACTTGCCATGGTTCAAATCCCACCCGCTCCTTGGTTTGCGAAACTCAAAGATCAACCACTAAAATACGGAGAAGTATGTACACAGAAAAAGAGGTTATGAAACTGCTTAATTAAACACGAGAATACATCAAAACGAAAGAAAGTTCCCGACAACAAACGATACAATGTAGAAGAGAAAGTAAATATTCCTACCTGGCTGAAGAAGTGAATAAGAGACAAATTAAGCTGATCGAGAAATAGAAAAAAAGAAAATGTTCAAACACTCATGACGAAAAAACAATAATAACCGAAATCTTGAAATACAACGTTCAGCATTCCGTTAAACCACAGGATATAGAGGTTCGAGAAAAAATTTCCCCCCCCCTTACCTCTGCCCACCCGGCATATCACAGATCTGACATCAACACAAATCCCACAGAAAGAATAGAACATATAAGAGACTTGGATATATTAAGTGCTGCGAAGGCCAAAAAAATGACAATGATGGATAATGAAAACATTAAGATAATTTAGCCTTGAAGTTTAGAGTTCTGCTCTAAACTAGAGTTACTGCTCAGTGTTGACAGCCCCGTTGAAGGAAACTAGACATAGCAGAGCGAAATAATATACAGCGAGTGTTTATCGTCTACATAGAGCCAATAAAGAGTTTAAACTACTGGGGACTCCTAAAAAAACTGGAATTGTACTCTCTGGAGAGAAGGCGATAGAGATATGTGATAATATATATTCGGAAGTTACTAGAGGGCCTGGTACCAAATATGCAGATTACCATTACACTCTACTGAGGTGAGAGATATGAGAGGAAAGTGTAAGGTAGACCCAGTAAAAAGCAAGAATGCTATTGGAAATAATAACACTAACATCTACAGCAGATGTCAGAAATATTGCCGGGAAAAATGTGGAAGAATTCAAGAGGAAACTAGATCACTACCTCCGTGGTGCGTTAGTTCATCACTACATAAAACTGTAATACAGAGCTAAACGTTGCTTCAATAATACCCTGTTTTGTAACATGTGTTTTTTTTCCCCCTTTAGTTAATACAAAAAAGTTATAGAGAAATTCTGGTTATTGGGCAAGAACTTACTCAGTGCTATTATTCGTAATTTATTAAAAAAAATCTTGGATAGTTTGAAAAATGGATATGGAATTCTTTTTTACATATATTTCAAAACTAATTACTTGTTAAACCCCTGCTCTTTTAGTCGGGTTTATAAAGGTTCCGCATATCAATGATGTTTTCGAAATAGGGAGGGTTGGGGAGGTGCAATAGAGTTTTGGAATTTATTGAGGTGTTATGGCGCTGCGAGAGTTATAGAGTTCAACACCTTATGGAGGACTGGAATTCTGGATTTCGTGAAGTTATAGAGATGGAGACGAGGGGGTATTAGCAGGATGGAAGTTGGTGTGAAAGTTCATGCAAGTATTTATGATTTGGGAGCACTACGAGTGTTAGTAGTTCCTGTAGTGTTCGCTTCTGCGCACCGCCCAGGAGTTTTTCACCGGAAATTAACGTGACTGTCTATTATGATACAGCGAGAGAGCAAGAGAGAGAAAGAGAGAGAGAGAGAGAGAGAGAGAGAGAGAGAGAGAGAGAGAGAGAGAGAGAGAGAGAGAGAGAGTTGATCAGATGAAAATGCTGGCCCATAGATGGCTTCAACTTCATCCTGTTCCCTACTTGTATGTTTCATAACAATAAAAATGTTTTCAAATGAGCTGATGTAGGTAACAGCTCTTAGCTTGCCAATAAAGTTAGGAATTCTTAACCTGTAAATAGCTTGTCAATAAAGCTAGGAATCCTTAACCTTGTCAAACCCTGTGTAAAAAGAGAGAGAGAGAGAGAGAGAGAGAGAGAGAGAGAGAGAGAGAGAGAGAAAGCCTGGCGATGTAAATGAGATTCACACAGTGACTTCATGGTAAGGTGATCGAGCACACGAGAGCCTGGGTGAGTCACACCATGAGGGTTTGTACTGTGACTTTCACAGTACCGTGACAGAGAATATAAAAATTGGAGGAGTGAGGACGATGTTCTCTGAGTTGTGAGATCGATAACTTATACCTAATGCCGCTTTCGGGAGTCATCGGCCCCGCAGCCCGTTCCCAGATCAGACCTGTTGCTTGCCTGATTGACTAGGCTGTTGCTGCTAACTGCATGCAGTTCAACGTAATTATCACAGCCCAGTTGATCAAGAAATGGTTTGAGGAACATATCAGACTACCCGTTGAAGACAACAGACAACTAGAGGTTCGTTGGTAATTCCACGTATGCTTGATGGTAGGGATTTGAAAAGACAAAAACCCCTGTACTCGTCGCACCTCTGCTTTTTATTAGAAGCATTTTACACCGTCTGACATTTCTTTTGCTTTCATATGGAGTGATTTCTGTGTGGAGGTTTGGAACCAGTCACTCCAGGATTTTCCAGGAGTAAATTATGTTGTATCCTTCTCGTCTACGTCCAAAAAAATACAGTTCAAGGGATCAAGAGATTTCAAGCATTTCCAGTAGTTCACATATGTGATTGAGTATTTACGGGCAGTGAAAAATATTTTCCAGCTCAGCAAAGTCTCCTGCCTTGAAGGAGGTCATTAGTATACAGCAGTATTCCAGTCTGAAAGAACAAGTGACTCGAAGAATATCATCACTGGCTAAGAGTCACTTGTTTTGAAAGTTCTAGTTGTCCAATCTATTATTTTCCTTGTGATAGCAATAGCAATGGTACTGTGATCTTTGAATATGAAAGCTGACATCATTACTCCAAACTCTTGCTCATGAAACTTTTCGCTCTATTGTGTGATTTAAGTTTGCCCTGTACTCCGTTTCAGTAATTGTTTCCTCCTAACATCTACAGTAAAGCAAATGAAGATTGTCCTTAGTGAGTATCATGTTTTTATTTGAGGCCCACTGGAAGACTTTATATCCACATAACGATTCGCTGTGTCTTCCACGTACACCATTCTTAAAAATTCTTAAAAATTCTGGTGTTATAAGCGAAGGATGTTGCTGGTCCATGTATATATATATATATATATATAGTATATATATATATACATATATATATACATATATAGTATATATATATACATATATACATACATATATAGTATATATATATACATATATACATATATACATATATAGTATATATATATATATACATATATATATACATATATAGTATATATATATATATATATACATATATATATACATATATAGTATATATATATATATACATATATATATACATATATAGTATATATATATATATATACATATATATATATATACATATATAGTATATATATATACATATATATATATACATATATAGTATATATATATATATATATATATATATATACATATATATATACATATATAGTATATATATATATATATACATATATATATATATATATATATATATATATATATATATATATATATATATATATATATATATATATATATATATATATATATATATATATATATACATACATAAATACATACATACATACATACATACATACATACATACATACATACATACATACATACATACATACATACATACATACATACATACATACATATTACTACATGACACTCGACGTTGAAACACAATTAGAGCCGTTATAAAAGTGACTATTTAAATTAATACATTAAGTCACCAATATCGTTTAATTAGCCATGAAATTATTGACCCATTAATACCATACATAATACACAACACCTGCATTAGTGCGCTCCATACACAACACTACCATGATATAACTGCCATTATTACCATCCATACACAACACTACCATGATATAACTGCCATTAGTACCATCCATACACAACACTACCATGATATAACTGCCATTAGTACCATCCATACACAACACCATACCATATAACTGCCATTAGTACCATCCATACACAACACTACCATGATATAACTGCCATTAGTACCATCCATACACAACACTACCATGATATAACTGCCATTAGTACCATCCATACACAACACTACCATGATATAACTGCCATTAGTACCATCCATACACAACACTACCATGATATAACTGCCATTAGTACCATCCATACACAACACTACCATGATATAACTGCCATTAGTACCATCCATACACAACACTACCATGATATAACTGCCATTAGTACCATCCATACACAACACTACCATGATATAACTGCCATTAGTACCAGCCATACACAACACATCCATGATATAACTGCCATTAGTACCATCCATACACAACGCTACCATGATATAACTGCCATTAGTACCATCCATACACAACACTACCATGATATAACTGCCATTAGTACCAGCCATACACAACACATCCATGATATAACTGCCATTAGTACCATCCATACACAACGCTACCATGATATAACTGCCATTAGTACCATCCATACGCAACACTACCATGATATAACTGCCATTAGTACCATCCATACACAACACTACCATGATATAACTGGCATTAGTACCATCCATACGCAACACTACCATGATATAACTGCCATTAGTACCGTTCATGCACAACACTACCATGATATAACTGCCATTAGTACCGTCCATACACAGCACTATCATGATATAACTGCCATTAGTACCATCCATACACAACACTACCATGATATAACTGCCATTAGTACCATCCATACACAACACTACCATGATATAACTGGCATTAGTACCATCCATACGCAACACCACCATGATATAACTGCCATTAGTACCATCCATACGCAACACTACCATGATATAACTGCCATTAGTACCGTTCATACACAACACTACCATGATATAACTGCCATTAGTACCATCCATACGCAACACTACCATGATATAACTGCCGTTAGTACCGTTCATACACAACACCACCATGATATAACTGCCATTAGTACCGTTCATACACAACACCACCATGATATAACTGCCATTAGTACCGTTCATACACAACACCACCATTATATAACTACCATTAGTACCGTTCATACACAACACCACCATGATATAATTGACATTAGTACCATTCATACGCAACACCACCATGATATAACTGCCATTAGTACCGTTCATACACAACACCACCATTATATAACTACCATTAGTACCGTCAATACACAACACTACCATGATATAACTGCCATTAGTACCGTTCATACACAACACCACCATGATATAACTGCCATTAGTACCATCCATACAGAACACTACCATGATATAACTACATTAGCACCATCCATACACAACACTACCATGATATAACTACCATTAGTACCATCCATACACAACACTACCATGATATAACTGCCATTTTCAAAATCTGAACTTAATAGGAGGTGCTTAAATGTGACCTGAAGCGCTAGATCCGTTTGGGTCATATAGACCATGATTAGGACACTATCTACCTACCTTCCATGTCCAGGACACTGCTCAGCTATCTTCCATGGCTAGGACACTATCTACCTACCTTCCATGGCTAGGACACTATCTACCTACCTTCCATGTCCAGGACACTGCTCAGCTATCTTCCATGGCTAGGACACTATCTACCTACCTTCCATGTCCAGAACACTGCTCAGCTATCTTCCATGGCTAGGACACTATCTACCTACCTTCCATGTCCAGGACACTGCTCAGCTATCTTCCATGGCTAGGACACTATCTACCTACCTTCCATGGCTAGGACACTATCTACCTGCCTTCCATGGCTGGGACACTCTCCACCTACCTTCCATGGCTAGGACACTATCTACCTACCTTCCATACCTAGGTACCAATTAACGGAAGTTGCTCGTCCAGGCCATGATGCTTTTCCTCATAAGTGAAACTAATTAGATCATTCTGCTTAATGAGAGAGGTCCCCGCAAGCTTGTTTTGTGTTGAAATTCTTGGAACATTGGCAGGGGTTGACGGGGGTGGCAAGCGAGGTTTGGTGGGGAGGGGTGGTTGGGAGGGGGGTGGTTCCCTGGGCATTTGTTGTGGTCTAGTGAGATTTCCTTGAATCTTGGTTCAGTGGTAGGGTGCTCTACGGTATTGGTGGGGTCTGGTGGGGGTTGAGGTCTGGTTTGAGATTTTGGATGGTGGTGGGGGTCTGGAGTGGAGTGTGGTTGGGGGGTTGTGGGCCTGATGGCAGAGAGAAGGAGTAACTTAAAAGAGTTCAGTGTCTAGATTTCTCGGCATTTACCTGTGTATGCTATCTCTCTCTCTCTCTCTCTCTCTCTCTCTCTCTCTCTCTCTCTCTCTCTCTCTCTCTCTCTCTCTCTCTCTCTCTCTCTCTCTCTCTCTCTCTCTCTCTCTCTCACTCTCTCTCTCTCTCTCTCTCTCTCTCTCTCTCTCTCTCTCTCTCTCTCTCTCTCTCTCTCTCTCTCTCTCTCTCTCTCTCTCTCTCTCTCTCTCTCTCTCTCTCATTATCTCATTGATTACCCACGAGCATCGAGTACATTTAAGCCATTATGCCCATTAAGTGGTGAATTTTTCTCAGTAATTATGTCAAGGTTTGGCATATAGTTCTCCTGGGAGTCACTCATTAAGTCTGGTGAGCCATTAAGGCAGGTTATGGCTGGCGGGGCGGTGCTTGGAGACACCCAGCCTCAGTAATGTTTCTTCCCACTCAAAATAATCTACCGAAGTTATATGTGACCCTTTGTGTGTATCTCAAATTGAAACCCTCCTTTTTTTAGTTGGTAGCGCACTTAGCTCACACAATGAGGTACGTGGTTCAATCCCCAGTACGGGTGCAAACACTGGGGGCGTGCTTCGTTAAGACACCTGCTGTCCCTGTTCACCTAGCAGTAAGTAGGTACCTGAGTATTAGCTGACTGGTGTGGGTCGGATCCTGGGGACAAAATTAACCCAAGCTGCGAGAAATCTGCAGAACAAGGGGCTTTCTATATAGTAAATCAGTAATGTCAGCTATGGTCTGTATACGTTGTACATGTACTTACAGAAATAAAGATTATTATTATTATTATTATTATTATTATTATTATTATTATTATTATTATTATTATTATTATTATTATTATTATTATTATCATCATCATCATGAACTTACAGCTATGTGTTGTGACTAGGGTCGTATTGTTTATTAAACACGAGAGGTATAATGCCTATGGGCCCAAGAAACTTATTTTAGGAATGCAAACAGTTTTGCGTTGTACTTTAGTGTTGCAATAAATTAGTTATTTTAGTCGAGAAGGGGAGGCTTACTTAGGCAAGCGTGCCTAAGGCCTACTAACATGTGCCTAGGGCTCCAGACAATGGAGTAGAGCTCTTCTCCAGACTGAGGGACTGACCACCTCAAAGCTACGTCTTCAAGGGTGATGGACAGATTACATCATCTTTACAACTCTATTTCTGTTTCCTCCTCTGTATTCGACTGAAGAACCCTACGGTGTAGGCGAAACGTTTCGGAATAAAGCTAGATACATAACTGTTGCACGTGTCTTACTTATATATTAATTATATTATTGTTGTGCCCGGCAGTGGCAATACATTTACTGTTTCAAACCTAACTGACAAAAAACCTTGTTAAAATAGTTACCAACTCTTCAACTATCGTTAAGACTTGTTGCGAATATGTAAAGAAAAGGACATAGTGCAACTAATGCGACATTTTATTGTGGCAACGTTTCGCTCTCCAGTTTTCATATGCCGTTAAAAAAAATACATGAGGTGTAATACTAGTGGTAGTAGTAGTAGTAGTAGTAGTAATATAAGTAGTAGTAGTAATACAATATGGTAGAATAATCAACTTGCACATGAGTAAAAGATTATAAAAGCTATTACTTGTGTAGCATAATAATAGGTTAGACAAAATTTTTTGCGAATACACAAGAGGGACTGTCGATAGCGCAGGAGTATACACAATACCATGAGGCGACGAGATATATATAGGGGAAACAAGATCATCTCTGAGGATTATGATCCGTGAGCACAAGAACTCGTGCAGCCTTGACCATCACAAAAACGTGTTTGTCCAACACAGAGACGATGTTGGACATCTTATGAAGTGTAGTGAGGCCAGGTTAGTCATTAAGGAAGATGACGACGAGGGAAGTGTGTAGAGGCTGCCTTAACTGCCCTCACTAACACACTCTCTCAGAAGTGTGACATTTACGTTACATCTAAACTGTTGATCAACAAGATATTGTTTATTTTGAAAACCACTGTAAAACGATGCTGACAGATCCTTCTCTAACCTAACCGATCTCGCCACTATTACTACTACTACTACTACTACTACTACTACTACTACTACTACTACTACTACCACTAATACTAATACTGCTACTACCACCCTCTCACAGCTTACCACTTGATTCCTATTACTGTATATACTCGTGTCTTAGTTATCTCTGTATAAGGACTGAAGAAGCCAATCGTGGCGAAACGTTTCCTTCAATAAATGTCCTGAACTGTACATGTCTTTCCACACCTGATGTATATACACAGACATACTCACATCATGGTGTATATACACAGAGATACTCACATCATGGTGTATATACACAGAGATACTCACATCATGGTGTATATACACAGAGATACTCACATCATGGTGTATATACAGACATCACATCATGGTTATAACAAGATACTCATCATGGTGTATATACACAGAGATACTACATCATGTATATACAGAGATACTACATCATGGTATATACACAAGATACTATATCATGTATACACAGACATACACATCATGGTGATATACACAGAGATATCATCATGGTGTATATACACAGAGTCTCATCATGGTGTATATACAGACATATCACATCATGGTGTATATACACAGAGATACTCATCATGGTCATAACAGAGATACTCACTGGTGTATATACACAGAGATATCATCATGGTGTGTATACACAGAGCATATTACATTGGTGTATATACACAGAGATATCATGGTTATAACAGATACTACATCATGGTGTATATACACAGAGATACTCACATCATGTATATGCACAGAGAATTCAATCATGGTGTATATACACAGAGATACTTCACATCATGGTGTATATATAAGATACTTCATCATGGTGTATATACACAGAGTCACATCATGGTATATACACAGATATATCAGGGTATACACAGAGATATACATCATGGTGTATATACAAGATATGGAATCATGGTATATACACAGAGATCAATCATGGTGTATATCAGAATAGCATCATGGTGCATATACACAGAGATACTCATATCATGGTATAACAGAGATACTCACATCATGGTGTATATACACAGAGATCTACATCATGGTCATATACACAGAGATACTGCACTGGTGTATATGCACAGAGATCATCATGGTGTTATAACAGATACATCATGGTGTATATACACAGAGATCACATCATGGTGCATATCAGAGATATGCATCATGGTGTATATGCACAGAGATACTCACATCATGGTGTATATACACAGAGATACTCACATCATGGTGTATATACACAGAGATACTCACATCATGGTGTATATACACAGAGATACTCACATCATGGTGTATATACACAGAGATACTCACATCATGGTGTATATACACAGAGATATCAGATCACATCATGGTGTACACAGAGATATACATCATGGTGATATAAGATATCACATCATGGTGTATATACACAGAGATACTCACATCATGGTGTATATACACAGAGATATCACATCATGGTGTATATACACAGAGATACATCTGACATCATGGTGTATATACACAGAGATACTCACATCTGCATGGTGTATATACAGAGATACTCACATCATGGTGTATATACACAAAGAGATACTACATCATGGTGTATATACACAGAGACTACATCTCAGATCATGGTGTATATACACAGAGATACTACATCATGGTGTATATACACAGAGATACTCACATCATGGTGTATATATACACAAAGAGATACTCACATCATGTGGTGTATATACACAGAGATACTACATCATGGTGTATATACACAGAGATACTCACATCATGGTGTATATACACAGAGATACTCACATCATGGTGTATATACAGAGGATACTCATCAGGTGTATATACACAGAGACTACATCATGTATATCAGAGATACTACCATCATGGTGTATATACACAGACATACTCACATCATGGTGTATATACACAGAGATACTCACATCATGGTGCATATACACAGAGATACTCACATCATGGTGTATATGCACAGAGATACTCACATCATGGTGTATATACACAGAGATACTCACATCATGGTGTATATACACAGAGATACTCACATCATGGTGTATATACACAGAGATACTCACATCATGGTGTATATACACAGAGATACTCACATCATGGTGTATATACACAGAGATACTCACATCATGGTGTATATACACAGAGATACTCACATCATGGTGTATATACACAGAGATACTCACATCATGGTGTATATACACAGAGATACTCACATCATGGTGTATATACACAGAGATACTCACATCATGGTGTATATACACAGAGATACTCACATCATGGTGTATATACACAGAGATACTCACATCATGGTGTATATACACAGAGATACTCACATCATGGTGTATATACACAGAGATACTCACATCATGGTGTATATACACAGAGATACTTACATCATGGTGTATATACACAGAGATACTCACATCATGGTGTATATACACAGAGATACTCACATCATGGTGTATATACATTGAATGATAAACACGTCACCTCCTGATGTATAACTGTATATATCTGTGTAAGAATGGTATACAATACCGGTATACAATACTGGTATACAAGACGTGTTACACACAGGCTCCGCTTATACAGCAGGTTAGCTGCTGCTACAAGCGAAAACCGCTGTAAAGTGAAGCAATTTTCACTTTCAAATACATATATAAGCCTGGTAACATGTTTACATTATCATATATTAAGTGAGCATTAAGGATAGACCTAAAAATATGCATATACCGTATGTACTTTATTTACCTTATAATATTTTCATTCTTAGTTTATAGTTAGTGGTGAATATATGTAGTGTAGGAAGTGTGAATGAAGGAAGAGGTATAATTAAAAACCTCTGGATGAGCAAAATGTTGTAGAGCGAAGCGCTGTAAAGAGGAGGACCTCCTGTCTTTATTCCGAAATGTTTCGGCTACACAGTAGGCTTCTGCAGTTAAATGCAGAGGCTGCAGAAGCAGAGATGTAAGTGACGATGATGTCAGTTCTTCATCCTAGAAGAAGTCGTTCTGAAGTAGTCTTTACACCTCCACTGCTTCTACCACCTCCTCTGTATTCGACTGAAGAAGCCTACTGTGTAGGCGAAACGTTTCGGAATGAAGATACCTGACTTGTATATGTGTCTTACTTATCGTATTGTATATTACTATTGCATTAATGTGTTAACTTCTGTAGTTTTTGTTATTGTTAAATGAGTTTCTCTTATTATTATTATTATTATTATTATTATTATTATTATTATTATTATTATTATTATTATTATTATTATTATTATTATTATTATTATTATTATTATATACTCACTGGTAAAACCTAAATCCGTAAGGGTCAACAACAGTTAAATAAAAGGCGAAGTCATTAAATTGTCTCCCTGGATATTTAAATTTCTCCCCCTCGACCCTCCCGACGATCAGGATTTGCGAAATTTTTTAAAGTTGCATCATTAGGACACAATAGCATTTTTACAAAAGACTAATGTATGCAAAATTAATCAATATTCAGCTAAAGAGAGAGAGAGAGAGAGAGAGAGAGAGAGAGAGAGAGAGAGAGAGAGAGAGAGAGAGAGAGAGAGAGAGAGGAGCGTCAAAATGATATAACTGCGTAGTTTACGCCGGCTTGTCGGCTGCGTAGGCAGAGGCTGGAAGCAAGTGTAACAGGGAAGTCCCTGATAAAGATCTCATAATTTATGTTAATAGAATCCACGAAATCGAAATGCCTTTTCCGGGATTCCTTTTACATATGCATGGAATGGCTGGGGAATGTTTATGAACAGTATGAGCAGGAATAATTGCACAACATAAACTGACGGGTGGGAATTTCATAACTGTTATTCCCTCCCTTCTCTCCCCTCTGCCTCTCCCCTCCCTTCTCTCCCCTCCTCCACCGACGTATCGAGCAGGCTGATGGGGGTGGGGAAGCCAGGTCCGAGCGACAG
>NC_091343.1:16120951-16125951 GCF_038502225.1 Cherax quadricarinatus | reverse complement strand
ACGTGCACGGTGTACAGTGTCTTGAACGATTCCTTATTAAGGTATCGGAACGCTGTTCTCAGGTTTGCCAGGCGCCCATGTGCTGCAGCAGTTACCTGTAGATGAATGGTTCAGAGAACCGACATGTTGATAAATTAGACACATGTGCAACTCTTGTTGCACATGTGTCTAATTTATCAACATGTCGGTTCTCTGAACCATTCATCTACAAACCTGTCAGACACTGCAACTTCTTGAGATCTTAATACTTAGGAATTCTTCGCTTGCCTAATTCTTGGGCACAACCTACTTCCACATTGAATAAATGTGACACCACCTATGACTGCTGCACCTCTCCTGCCATACGGTTTATAAGCTGCTTCTCCGCTCATCTGCCGTATTCTACTCAAGAATGATGGACTGAACACATCGACTCAAGGTTGAGGGACTGATTACCTCATTCTCCTCCTGTTCTTCAAGTTTCTCCTATGTATGGACTGATGAAGCCACTGTGTGGCGAAACGTTTCCTCAATAAAGATACCCAAGAGTTGCACATGTGTCTAATTTATCAGCAGTTACCTGTTAGGTAAGACACATATGCAACAGTTAGACAACTTTATTCCGAAACGTTTCGCCTACACAGTAGGCTTCTTCAGTCGAATACAGAAAATAGGCAGGAACAGTAGAGATGTGAAGACGATGTAATCAGTCCATCACCCTTGTAGTCGTAGAATTTGAGGTTGTCAGTCCCTCGGCCTGGAGAAGTTCAGTTCCATAGTCAGGAACTATCTGAAGATCAAGCAACAGTGCGGAGACTTAAATCCTGTCGGAAGGAGAGGTGCAGAGTAGTAGTAGTAGTAGTCGTAGTAGTAGTAGTAGTGAGAATGTAACCACTGAAAGGTCATGTCCCTCTCAGATCCAACACTTCTCACTTGAAAAGCTTGTCCAAGGTGTTTTCTGTACCAAGATGCCATGTGTTGCAGTGTCTGACAAGATGAACAAGATGGTTACATTCTCACTACTACTACTACTACTACGACTACTACTACTACTACGACTACTACTACTACTACTCTGCACCTCTCCTTCCGACAGTATTTAAGTCTCCGCACTGTCGCTTGATCTTCAGATAGTTCCTGACTATGGAACTGAACTTCTCCAGGCCGAGGGACTGACAACCTCAAATTCTACGACTTCAAGGGTGATGGACTGATTACATCGTCTTCACATCTCTACTGTTCCTGCCTATTTTCTGTATTCGACTGAAGAAGCCTACTGTGTAGGCGAAACGTTTCGGAATAAAGTTGTCTAACTGTTGCATATGTGTCTTACCTAACAACCTGTCGGTATTGTATACCATTTTGATGTTCAGCAGTTACCTGGTTGATGTGTGCTTCCGGAGACATGCTCGGTGTTATACTCACTCCAAGATCTTTCTTCTTGAGCGAGGTTTGCAGTCTTTGGCCACGTAGCCTATACTCTGTCTGCGGTCTTCTGTGCTCTTCCCCTATCTTCATGACTTTGCATTTGGCGGGATTAAATTCGAGAAGCCATGTGTGTGTGTGTGTGTGTGTGTGTGTGTGTGTGTGTGTGTGTGTGTGTGTGTGTGTGTGTGTGTGTGTGTGTGTCTGTGTGTGTGTGGGTGAGTGTGTGTGTGTGTATGTGTACCTCAGAGAAGTATGTGTGTGTGTGTGTGTGTGTGTGCGTGAGTGTGTGTGTGTATGTGTACCTCAGAGAAGTATGTGTGTACTCACCTAGTTGTACTCACCTAGTTGAGGTTGCGGGGGTCGAGTCCGAGCTCCTGGCCCCGCCTCTTCACTGATCGCTACTAGGTCACTCTCCCTGAGCCGTGAGCTTTATCGTACCTCTGCTTAAAGCTATGTATGGATCCTGCCTCCACTACATCGCTTCCCAAACTATTCCACTTACTGACTACTCTGTGGCTGAAGAAATACTTCCTAACATCCCTGTGATTCATCTGTGTCTTTAGCTTCCAACTGTGTCCCCTTGTTACTGTGTCCAATCTCTGGAACATCCTGTTTTTGTCCACCTTGTCAATTCCTCTCAGTATTTTGTATGTCGTTATCATGTCCCCCCTATCTCTCCTGTCCTCCAGTGTCGTCAGGTTGATTTCCCTTAACCTCTCCTCGTAGGACATACCTCTTAGCTCTGGGACTAGTCTTGTTGCAAACCTTTGCACTTTCTCTAGTTTCTTTACGTGCTTGGCTAGGTGTGGGTTCCAAACTGGTGCCGCATACTCCAATATGGGCCTAACGTATACGGTGTACAGGGTCCTGAACGATTCCTTATTAAGATGTCGGAATGCTGTTCTGAGGTTTGCTAGGCGCCCATATGCTGCAGCAGTTATTTGGTTGATGTGCGCTTCAGGAGATGTGCCTGGTGTTATACTCACCCCAAGATCTTTTTCCTTGAGTGAGGTTTGTAGTCTCTGACCCCCTAGACTGTACTCCGTCTGCGGCCTTCTTTGCCCTTCCCCAATCTTCATGACTTTGCACTTGGTGGGATTGAACTCCAGGAGCCAATTGCTGGACCAGTTCTGCAGCCTGTCCAGATCCCTTTGTAGTTCTGCCTGGTCTTCGATCGAGTGTATTCTTCTCATCAACTTCACGTCATCTGCAAACAGGGACACCTCAGAGTCTATTCCTTCCGTCATGTCGTTCACAAATACCAGAAACAGCACTGGTCCTAGGACTGACCCCTGCGGGACCCCGCAGGGGTGTGTGTGCGTGTGTGTGTGTGTGCATGTATACTTCGAGGGTGTTGTGATTGTTATGTCTGGAATCGGGTTAGGTGAGGTAAGATTTGTCAGGATACAAGTGTGTCGTGGCGCGAGTCTTGGTCATATGATGACCCGCTGCTACAGCTTTTGGTCATCTGACCGAGGCCTTCTACTGGCTTACCGGTCCACCCCTTTAAAAATTATGGTTATGATGATAAGAGTTTTATATTCTTTTGCGTGAATGTAACCAGGAAGAGATATTATTTCACACCGTTCTAGGATTTTGGCAGATCTGATCAGGACTGCTATGGTTCCCACAGATCTGAGATGTCAACAGATCTAAGATGCCTACAAACGTAAGATACCTGGAGTATACCTGGAGAGGGTTTCGGGGGTCAACGCCCCCGAGGCCCTGTCTGAGACCAGGCCTCGTGGTGGATCAGGGTATGATCAACCAGACTGTTACTGCTGGCCGCACGCAAACTGACGTACGAACCACAGCCCGGCTGTTCAGGTACTGACTTTAGGTGCCTGTCTAGTGCCTTCTTGAAGACAGCCAGGGGTCTATTGGTAATCCCCCCTATGTATGCTGGGAGGCAGTTGAACAGTCTTAGACCCCTGACACTTATTGTGTTGTCTCTCAGCGTACTCGTGGTGCACCTGCTTTTCATTGGGGGGAAATTAAAACTTGGGATTTTGGCATTAATAGCAATGCTCTTCTTGCCGAATAAGGCAAACGAAAAGTTGTGTATGCAACAATATCGCAAAAATCATTCTGAACCTAAAGAAAAAAATATATTTCATTATGTTTGTTTATTATTAAATTATTGTAAACTTATCTAAAATATATTTAGTTGGATTAGGTTAAATTAAATTGCTCTTGTTATAATAAGGTTAGGTAAGTTTCCTAAAGTTCTTTTGGTACAAAAATTATTATTTTCACATTAACATAAATGGAAAATATATATATCTTTAAACGTATAAGAGAAAATTTTAGAAAGTACTTAATTTTGCTAATTGACCAGTTTTACCTATTCGGCACGACATGCATACATATATATATATATATATATATATATATATATATATATATATATATATATATATATATATATATATATATATATATATATATATATATATATATATATATATATGCGTGTATGTATGTGTTCTGAAACAGCAAAAGCACAAGGGAGGTGTTAAGTATACTACACATAATATTCTTCACAAGGCCTCACTGTTTTGCCTCTCCTCGATGGTATGTTACACATCTCTCTCTTTTTTACATATTTCTGGTGCAATATCCGCATATCAATTCGTTAATCGTTGGAAATGAAATCACTTCATTCCTAATTCTGACTGATGCGTTTGTGATGAGTAATCTTTATTGCTCACTCTTGAAATCTTTATGCATTAACTGTTCAGTTGTTGAATGTCACATCAGTTTCTGTGTTGACTAATGAATTGTAATAATGCGAGAATTATTTTTCTATCTTTCTTTCTCTTTCGCTCTGTCTGTCTGTCTGTCTGTCTGTCTGTCTGTCTGACTGTCTGTCTGTCTGTCTCTCTCTCTCTCTCTCTCTCTCTCTCTCTCTCTCTCTCTCTCTCTTTCACCAATTTATGTCTGTGATTTTTTCTTATTTTTCCTCTAATCTTTTGTGCTGTCAACGGCGTTGCTAAACTTGCACATACATGTACACGTGTCTATTTCCTCATGACATTCTTTGTAGCTGAACCTATCTCGTCCTCTCCTCATGACGTTGTCTGAAACTGTACATACCTTGTCTCCTCATGACGTTGTCTGCGGCTACACATAGCTTGTTCTCTCTTCATATCAGTTGCTTCCCACCACAGCCTGCTCAGTCACCAGATCCCTAGACAGATCAACCTGAAGTCAGTCTCTTCTGACAATATATCTCCTTATCTATTACTACCTTCAAAGTAGGTGTCCTGATGCAAGTGAAGGATCCGATCCAAGGAACTGGAGTGTGTCAAACGGGAGTGAGGAAACGGAGTCATTCTGCAACCTCAGTTAAGGTAGGCGTTCTTAGCCGTACCAAACATCTTACTTTGATAGAAGGGAAGATGGGAAGATGGGAAGAAGGGAAGAAGGGAAGAAGGAAAGAAGGGAAGAAGGGAAGAAGGGAAGAACTGAAGGAGGGAAGGAGGGAAGAAAGGAAGAAGAGAAGGAGGGAAGAAGGGAAGGAGGGAAGAAGAGAAGAAGGGAAGAAGGGAAGAAGAGAAGAAGGGAAGAACTGAAGGAGGGAAGAAGGGAAG
>NC_091343.1:16085951-16115951 GCF_038502225.1 Cherax quadricarinatus | reverse complement strand
GCAGCAACAACAGCATCAGTAACAACAACATCAGCAACAACAGCAGCATCATCATCATCTCAAGCAAGATGTTCCTCGTATAATCCACTTCTCCAGTCTTCACTTATAATTAGAAGAGAATCTTCGTTGTCTCAGCATCCAGGTCTCCCCAACATGCTTCACTTATCACGCATGAATTCACGAGTTAATTTTTTGTCTTGACGTGTCTTGAGTCGTCTTCTGACTTTGTTATTGTGAAGGAGTCACACTGACGTTGGAGAAGATTACCAGATTATGTAAACAATACCACAGACTGGTATGGACACTTTAAATACCTTGTAAAGCTGGTAATATTTAAAAAATAAATATGCTGGATTTGCTACAATCAAATTATGATAATCTGTGAAGTTAAATATAGTATGAATGTTGAGAATGATATTTGAAGATAATTATAACATAAGTGTATAAGTATTAATGCTTATATATATATAAGGATCTTAATGCAGAACAAGCCACAAGGGGATGGAAATCTTTAACTTTGGATCTTTCACACACTTGTGCATCGTCAGGAGCTATGCATTGTTGTAATAATAGCAACAAATGTGAGGAGAATAAAAAGAATGGAGAACAAGGAATAGTGGAATGCACCACAGAGAGTAAACGAAGAAAAGAGGTTGAGAAAAGCTAGAAAAATAATAAGAAAAAAGAAGGGATGAGAATAAATAATATGGAGGAAAGTAGAAAGCTAAAAATTGATGAAATGGAAATCAGGAGTCTAAAAATTCAAGGAAGGAGTTGTCACTCAAGGAGGAGGTGTGGCGCTCAAGGAGGAGGTGTGGCACTCAAGGAGGAGGTGTGGCGCTCAAGGAGGAGGTGTGGCACTCAAGGAGGAGGTGTGGTGCTCAAGGAGGAGGTGTGGCACTCAAGGAGGAGGTGTGGCACTCAAGGAGGAGGTGTGGCACTCAAGGAGGAGGTGTGGGGCTCAAGGAGGAGGTGTGGCACTCAAGGAGGAGGTGTGGCGCTCAAGGAGGAGGTGTGGCACTCAAGGAGGAGGTGTGGCACTCAAGGAGAAGGTGTGGCACTCAAGGAGGAGGTGTGGCACTCAAGAAGGAGGTGTGGCGCTCAAGGAGGAGGTGTGGCACTCAAGGAGGAGGTGTGGCGCTCAAGGAGGAGGTGTGGCACTCAAGGAGGAGGTGTGGCGCTCAAGGAGGAGGTGTGACACTCAAGGAGGAGGTGTGGCACTCAAGGAGGAGGTGTGGCACTCAAGGAGGAGGTGTGGCGCTCAAGGAGGAGGTGTGGCACTCAAGGAGGAGGTGTGGCGCTCAAGGAGGAGGTGTGGCACTCAAGGAGGAGGCGTGGCGCTCAAGGAGGAGGTGTGGCACTCAAGGAGGAGGTGTGGCGCTCAAGGAGGAGGTGTGGCACTCAAGGAGGGGGTGTGGCGCTCAAGGAGGAGGTGTGGCACTCAAGGAGGAGGTGTGGCGCTCAAGGAGGAGGTGTGGCACTCAAGGAGGAGGTGTGGCACTCAAGGAGGAGGTGTGGCGCTCAAGGAGGAGGTGTGGCACTCAAGGAGGAGGTGTGGCGCTCAAGGAGGAGGTGTGGCACTCAAGGAGGAGTTGTGGCGCTCAAGGAGGAGGTGTGACACTCAAGGAGGAGGTGTGGCGCTCAAGGAGGAGGTGTGGCACTCAAGGAGGAGGTGTGGCGCTCAAGGAGGAGGTGTGGCACTCAAGGAGGAGGTGTGGCACTCAAGGAGGAGGTGTGGCACTCAAGGAGGAGGTGTGGCGCTCAAGGAGGAGGTGTGGCACTCAAGGAGGAGGTGTGGCGCTCAAGGAGGAGGTGTGGCACTCAAGGAGGAGGTGTGGCACTCAAGGAGGAGGTGTGGCGCTCAAGGAGGAGGTGTGGCACTCAAGGAGGAGGTGTGGCGCTCAAGGAGGAGGTGCGTCACTCAAGGAGGAGGTGTGGCACTCAAGGAGGAGGTGTGGCGCTCAAGGAGGAGGTGTGGCACTCAAGGAGGAGGTGTGGCACTCAAGGAGGAGGTGTGGCGCTCAAGGAGGAGGTGTGGCACTCAAGGAGGAGGTGTGGCGCTCAAGGAGGAGGTGTGACACTCAAGGAGGAGGTGTGGCACTCAAGGAGGAGGTGTGGCACTCAAGGAGGAGGTGTGGCGCTCAAGGAGGAGGTGTGGCACTCAAGGAGGAGGTGTGGCGCTCAAGGAGGAGGTGTGGCACTCAAGGAGGAGGCGTGGCGCTCAAGGAGGAGGTGTGGCACTCAAGGAGGAGGTGTGGCGCTCAAGGAGGAGGTGTGGCACTCAAGGAGGGGGTGTGGCGCTCAAGGAGGAGGTGTGGCACTCAAGGAGGAGGTGTGGCGCTCAAGGAGGAGGTGTGGCACTCAAGGAGGAGGTGTGGCACTCAAGGAGGAGGTGTGGCGCTCAAGGAGGAGGTGTGGCACTCAAGGAGGAGGTGTGGCGCTCAAGGAGGAGGTGTGGCACTCAAGGAGGAGTTGTGGCGCTCAAGGAGGAGGTGTGACACTCAAGGAGGAGGTGTGGCGCTCAAGGAGGAGGTGTGGCACTCAAGGAGGAGGTGTGGCGCTCAAGGAGGAGGTGTGGCACTCAAGGAGGAGGTGTGGCACTCAAGGAGGAGGTGTGGCACTCAAGGAGGAGGTGTGGCGCTCAAGGAGGAGGTGTGGCACTCAAGGAGGAGGTGTGGCGCTCAAGGAGGAGGTGTGGCACTCAAGGAGGAGGTGTGGCACTCAAGGAGGAGGTGTGGCGCTCAAGGAGGAGGTGTGGCACTCAAGGAGGAGGTGTGGCGCTCAAGGAGGAGGTGCGTCACTCAAGGAGGAGGTGTGGCACTCAAGGAGGAGGTGTGGCGCTCAAGGAGGAGGTGTGGCACTCAAGGAGGAGGTGTGGCACTCAAGGAGGAGGTGTGGCACTCAAGGAGGAGGTGTGGGGCTCAAGGAGGAGGTGTGGCACTCAAGGAGGAGGTGTGGCGCTCAAGGAGGAGGTGTGGCACTCAAGGAGGAGGTGTGGGGCTCAAGGAGGAGGTGTGGCACTCAAGGAGGAGGTGTGGCACTCAAGGAGGAGGTGTGGGGCTCAAGGAGGAGGTGTGGCACTCAAGGAGGAGGTGTGGCACTCAAGGAGGAGGTGTGGCACTCAAGGAGGAGGTGTGGCGCTCAAGGAGGAGGTGTGGCACTCAAGGAGGAGGTGTGGCGCTCAAGGAGGAGGTGTGGCACTCAAGGAGGAGGTGTGGGGCTCAAGGAGGAGGTGTGGCACTCAAGGAGGAGGTGTGGCGCTCAAGGAGGAGGTGTGGCACTCAAGGAGGAGGTGTGGCGCTCAAGGAGGAGGTGTGGCACTCAAGGAGGAGGTGTGGCGCTCAAGGAGGAGGTGTGGCACTCAAGGAGGAGGTGTGGGGCTCAAGGAGGAGGTGTGGCACTCAAGGAGGAGGTGTGGCGCTCAAGGAGGAGGTGTGGCACTCAAGGAGGAGGTGTGGCACTCAAGGAGAAGGTGTGGCACTCAAGGAGGAGGTGTGGCACTCAAGAAGGAGGTGTGGCGCTCAAGGAGGAGGTGTGGCACTCAAGGAGGAGGTGTGGCGCTCAAGGAGGAGGTGTGGCACTCAAGGAGGAGGTGTGGCGCTCAAGGAGGAGGTGTGGCACTCAAGGAGGAGGTGTGGCACTCAAGGAGGAGGTGTGGCACTCAAGGAGGAGGTGTGGCGCTCAAGGAGGAGGTGTGGCACTCAAGGAGGAGGTGTGGCGCTCAAGGAGGAGGTGTGGCACTCAAGGAGGAGGCGTGGCGCTCAAGGAGGAGGTGTGGCACTCAAGGAGGAGGTGTGGCGCTCAAGGAGGAGGTGTGGCACTCAAGGAGGGGGTGTGGCGCTCAAGGAGGAGGTGTGGCATTCAAGGAGGAGGTGTGGCACTCCAGGAGGAGGCGTGGCACTCCAGGAGGAGGCGTGGCACTCCAGGAGGAGGCGTGACACTCAAACAGTAAGCTTGTCAATCAAGGAAGGGGGCGTGGTGCGTGGTACTCAAGGAGGGGGGCGTGGCACTCAAGGAGGGGGCGTGGCACTCATGGAGGGGGCGTGGCACTCATGGAGGGGGCGTGGCACTCAAGGAGGGGGCGTGGCACTCAAGGAGGGGGCGTGGCACTCATGGAGGGGGCGTGGCACTTAAGAACATAATATAGTGCAAGAAGACCTATCTGTGCCCTGGCTAGACCTATCTGTGCCCTGGCTAGACCTATCTGTGCCCTGGCTAGACCTATCTGTGCCCTGGCTAGACCTATCTGTGCCCTGGCTAGACCTATCTGAGTTCTGGGTAAATCTATTTGGCGCCTGAGTACTACAGAATACCTATCTGGCTCCTATGTACTGTAGGACATCTTTCTGGCTCCTCAGTACTGCAGAACACCTATCTGCAGAGCACCTATCTGGCTCCTGGGTACTGTAGAACACCTATGTGGCTGCTGGGGACTGGGTACCTCCGTCTTCACATACAGTGCTACACTGTTTTAGAAATCCGTCAGCACACAGGCAGCAGAGGGAGGAAAGTTTGAGCTGGTCCAGGAGTCCCTGTGGTTGCTACACTGACTCGCACACACCCGCCACAACTTGTTGTCATGAATATGTATAGAAACGCGCAAAGGGGGTAGCTATATTAAGTTTCCTGTGGAGGATAATTGTGTGTGTGTGTGTGTGTGTGTGTGTGTGTGTGTGTGTGTGTGTGTGTGTGTGTGTGCGTGTATTCACCTAGTTGTTTTTGAGGAGGTCGAGACTCAGCTCTTGGTCTAGCTAGCCTCCTAGACTGCTGTGTCATCGTCATCACTGATTTCTGGCTTCTACTCTCAAAGCCGTGTATTGAATTTACCACTTCCACTGCCGAATCCAAATTATTCCAATTTTCAGCCACCCTAAGACTAAAGAAATACTTCCTCACATCCCTATGACTGATCTGTGTTCCTTTGACACTGGTTCTTTTAATTTAAACAGTCTCTATTATATTAGTTCCTCTTAAAATTGTGAACCTCGCAATTATGTGTTCCCTTCTCGTCATTTCAGCTCATTAAACCTCTCCTCATAGTGCATTTCTCTCTGTTTTGTTGCTGTTATGGCTGCAAACCTTGCAACCTCCTCGAGCTTATGATTTGCCGGGTCACCTTTTGGAAAATACCCGGACCGGGGGTGGTCACACATGTTCTTAAGGATTCTTTGTTCAACTTCCTGAATGTTATTCTGAGGTATGCTAATCTTGAGTGAACCACTGACGTTGCACGGTTTATTCGTATTTCTGGAGATACGCTTACCTGGAGTATTATCCGGAGAGGGTTTCGGGGGTCAACGCCCCCGAGGGCCCGTCTGAGACCAGGCTTCGTGGTGGATCAGGGTCTGATCAATCAGGCTGTTACTGTTGGCCGCACGTAAACCGACGTACGAACCACAGCCCGGCTGATCAGGTACTGACTTTAGGTGCCTGAAGACAGCCAGGGATCTACTGATAATCTCCCTTATGTATTCGGGAAGGCAGGTGAACAGTCTTGGGCCCCTAGCACTTATTGTGTTGTCTCTTTGTGCACTCATGGCGCACCCCTGCTTTTCATTGGGGGAATGTTACATCTCCTGCCAGGTCTTTTGCTTTCACAGAGAGTGATTTTCGGGTGCAAGTTTGGTACTAATCCCTCTAGGATTTTCCAAGTGTATATTATCATGCATCTTTCTCGCCTGCGTTCCAGGGAATACAATAGGGATTTCAACCGTTCCCAGTAATTTAGGTGCTTTATCGCACTTATGTGCTGTGAAAGTTCTCTGTACATTTTCCAGGTCAGCAATTTCGCCTGCCTTGAAAGGGGCAGTTAGTGTACAGCAGTATTCCAGCCTAGAGAGAACAAGTGATTTGAAGAGAATCATCATGGGCTTGGCGTCCCTAGTTTTGAAGATTCTCATTGTCCATCCTATCATTTTCCTAGTAGATGCGTTAGATACATTGTTGTGGTCTTTGAAGGTGTTACATATACATTTGCAGCTTCTTTCTGTACATACTTTTTTTTCTCTGTCTGATCAGGCCTCACCTCGCATGACCTTCGCTTTCGCTTAGATTGAGCTCTAAAAACCACATGTTTGAGTACGTCGGTAATATGTTAAGGGCTCCCTAAAGCTTATTACTGTCCTCTCCTCTTTTTATTCTTCTCGTTAATTTTACATCATACCTTACCTTTGATATACCTTTGAAGAGTTTCTAGAGTTTCACTGCTCTCAGAGCCCGGCCATGGGCCAGGCTCGTCTGGTGCTTGCCTTGTCAACCAGGCTGTTACTGCTGGAGGCCCGCTGTCCCACATATCCATTACATCCTGGTTGATCTGGCACCTGGTGAGTATACTTGTCCAGTTTCCTCTTGAAGGCTTCTACACTTGTTCCAGCCGTGTTTCTGATATCTTCTGCTGAGATGTTGAAAAGTCTGGGACCCCGAATGTTGATACAGTGTTTCCTTATTGTCCCCACCGAACCCCTGCTCCTTACTGGGTTTATTTTACACTTCCTCCCATATCTCTCACTCCAGTACGTTTTTATGGCAATGTGCAGATTTGGGACCAAGCCCTCGAGTACTTTCCAGGTATATATTATCATGTACCTCTCTCTCCTCCGCTTCAATGAGTACATGTCCAAGACTTGAAGGCGTTCCCAGTAGTTTAGGTGCTTTACTGGCTCAATGTGAGCCGTAAACGATCTCTGTAATTGTTCCAGCTCCGATATTTCTCCTGCCTTGAACGGGGCCGTCAGCACTGAGCGAGGGAGCACTAGCGATTTGAAGAGTGTCACCACTGGCATTATTTCCCTTGTTTTGAAAGTTCTCAATACCCGCCCCGTCATCTTCTTGGCTGTCGTGATCTTTGTCTTGGTATGGTTTTTAAAAGAAAGGTCAGCTGACATAATTATTCCCAGGTCTTTTACGTATTCTTTTCGCTCTATTTGGTAGCCATCTTGAGTTTTGTATATAGTGTTCATTTTGAGTTTTTCATTCTTTCCATACGTGAGCAGCTGGAACTAATTACCATTGAACGTCATGTTGTAGATGAATGAGCAACACTTGGGTATCTTTAATGAGGAAACGTTTCGCCACTGTGTGGCGAAACGTTTCCTCATTAAAGATACCCAAGTGTTGCGCATGTGTCTAATTTCCGAACGTCATGTTGTTCTCCACTACCCACTGTATAGCCCTTGTGGCTAAGCGCTTCTATTTGATTATAATAATAATAATAATAATCCACTACCCACTGGAAAACCCTGTTTATGTCTTCCTGTAATTGTTCAGTGTCCTCTACCGTAGTGACTTTCATGCTTATTTTAGTGTCATCTGCAAATATGTGACGGGTGTTTTTATCTGTGTCTGCTATGAGGATGAGAAACATTAGAGGTGCCAGGACAGTGCCTTGGGGCACTGAGCTTTTTACCTCGCTGATGCTGCATCTTGCTCTGCTTACTACTACTACTTTTTGTGTTGTGTGTGTTAGGAAACCGAAAATCCATCTGCCTACCTTCCCCGTAATGCCCATGACCTTCATTCTCTCTCGCATTCGAGAGAGAGAGAGAGAGAGAGAGAGAGAGAGAGAGAGAGAGAGAGAGAGAGAGAGAGAGAGAGAGAGAGAGAGAGAGAGAGATTTTTGCACCATGCAGCAACAGGCGGGACGCTCTACACCACTTCGCCACAGATGCTTCAAAAGCTCGGCAGTCTTGTTGTAACAAGCCATGTTTCTTCCCAGCCCGGGTACATCAGTGAGCCTCAAGCATGGCTTCAAGCTATTTCATTCTCCTCCTGTATGTTCTGACCTCACAAACGATTTATACAGCAATGCACCAGGCAGAGACAGCTTGTCCGAGCTGTAAACGACGCTGTTAACCATGGCACACGAGTGCTAAACCTCACAGGCCAGTGCGTTAACCACTAGTTCGAACCCCCACCCATTCCGTGACTTTTTTGCAATTGTGTTATTACGATTTCTTGAGCAGTGATATCTTATCTTAGGCCAGATAACAGATAACTCCAGCCAGATAACACATACCCTCGGGGTAGATAACAGATAGCCTCAGGCCAGACAATGGATAACTTGTCCCCCTCCAACCTTCCATCAGTGAGGACCAGGACTCCCCCAGGGCACCTGCCTCCCTCCTCTCCACCCCGGGGAGATATGAGAGCTGGATCCTCCCAGTGTCAATACAAGGAGGGTGGACATATGGAGTGTGGCCTTGTGTGGTCAAACACATAGTGAAGCACTGCCCTCTCCACCTATCCTCCCTCCACGAGCCTCTGTCCACTTAACACTGGGATGGCACATCCTGGGAGATGTTACTTTATTGGTGTTAGTAACTAAAGTCCTCCTCATACTGATGGTAACCTAACACCAGACTGGTGACAAATACACTTGAAACAATGACACATTAGACAATGAACCTTACACAGTACTGGACACTGAAAACAGCTGAAGATAACAGTTCTTAACCTGCAAAATTGATTTATGTAAAAAATGTAAACATCATATAGAATAGCTCATCTAGTAGAGTATTCGAACCAATGGTAAGACAGATTACTAAAACTAGCATGCTAGTGTGCTATCCATTATGTACTCACCTAATTGTGGTTGCAGGGGCCGAGACTCAGCTCCTGGCTGAATTACCATGGTTATCAGCCCAAGCCTGTTAAAAATATAAACTAACTATCAACTTGTCTTAGAGACATAGACTGATACGCCCCATCTACTTATTTCTTCTGGGTGACTTCTTTTTAAGTACCATTAACGAATTTGGCAAATTTACGATATCCTGATTGCAAAAGTGATTGAAAAACGAATCTCCCTAATTTTCTGTGTATATAGGAACTGCCAGAATAAACGTAAAAGGCACCAAACTAAGGATAAGTCACCTTACATCTGCCGCCCCTGTTCGCCTAGCAGTAAATAGGTACCTAGACGTAAGTCGACTGCTGTGAGTCGCATCCTGCTGGAGAGTTTTATAGTCCCCAAGGGAAATAAACTACACTGCTTGGCTGTCTTGGGACGTCCTGATTTATTAACTATCCGGGATTACTAATCAGAATAAAATCTTATTATTCTAAGTGTTATTATTATTATTATTATTATTATTATTATTTATTTATTTATTTTTTTTTAACAAGTCGGCCGTCTCCCACCGAGGCAGGGTGACCCAAAAAAGAAAGAAAATCCCCAAAAAGAAAATACTTTCATCATCATTCAACACTTTCACCACACTCACACATTATCACTGTTTTTGCAGAGGTGCTCAGAATACAACAATTCAGAAGCATATACGTATAAAGATACACAACATATCCCTCCAAACTGCCAATATCCCAAACCCCTCCTTTAAAGTGCAGGCATTGTACTTCCCATTTCCAGGACTCAAGTCCGACTATAAGAAAATAACCGGTTTCCCTGAATCCCTTCACTAAATATTACCCTGCTCACACTCCAACAGATCGTCAGGTCCCAAGTATCATTCGCCTCCATTCACTCCTATCTAACACGCTCATGCACGCTTGCTGGAAGTCCAAGCCCCTAGCCCACAAAACCTCCTTTACCCCCTCTTTCCAACCCTTTCGAGGACGACCCCTACCCCTCCTTCCTTCCCCTATAGATTTATATGCTTTCCATGTCATTCTACTTTGATCCATTCTCTCTAAATGACCAAACCACCTCAACAACCCCTCTTCTGCCCTCTGACTAATGCTTTTATTAACTCCACACCTTCTCCTAATTTCCACACTCCGAATTTTCTGCATGATATTTACACCACACATTGCCCTTAGACAGGACATCTCCACTGCCTCCAACCGTCTCCTCGCTGCTGCATTTACCACCCAAGATTCACATCCATATAAGAGTGTTGGTACTACTATACTTTCATACATTCCCTTCTTTGCCTCCATAGATAACGTTTTTTGACTCCACATATACCTCAACGCACCACTCACCTTTTTTCCCTCATCAATTCTATGATTAACCTCATCCTTCATAAATCCATCCGCCGACACGTCAACTCCCAAGTATCTGAAAACATTCACTTCTTCCATACTCCTCCTCCCCAATTTGATATCCAATTTTTCTTTATCTAAATCATTTGATACCCTCATCACCTTACTCTTTTCTATGTTCACTTTCAACTTTCTACCTTTACACACATTCTCAAACTCATCCACTAACCTTCGCAATTTTTCTTTAGAATCTCCCATAAGCACAGTATCATCAGCAAAAAGTAACTGTGTCAATTCCCATTTTGAATTTGATTCCCCATAATTTAATCCCACCCCTCTCCCGAACACCCTAGCATTTACTTCTTTTACAATCCCATCTATAAATATATTAAACAACCATGGTGACATTACACATCCCTGTCTAAGACCTACTTTTACCGGGAAGTATTCTCCCTCTCTTCTACACACCCTAACCTGAGCCTCACTATCCTCATAAAAACTCTACACCATTTAGTAACTTACCACCTATTCCATATACTTGCAACATCTGCCACATTGCTCCTCTATCCACTCTATCATATGCCTTTTCTAAATCCATAAATGCAATAAAAACTTCCCTACCTTTATCTAAATACTGTTCACATATATGCTTCAATGTAAACACTTGATCTACACATCCCCTACCCACTCTGAAGCCTCCCTGCTCATCCACAATCCTACATTCTGTCTTACCTCTAATTCTTTCAATTATAACCCTACCGTATACTTTTCCTGGTATACTCAGTAAACTTATTCCTCTATAATTTTTACAATCTCTTTTGTCCCCTTTCCCTTTATATAAAGGGACTATACATGCTCTCCGCCAATCCCTAGGTACCTTCCCCTCTTTCATACATTTATTAAACAAAAGTACCAACCACTCCAACACTATATCCCCCCCTGCTTTTAACATTTCTGTCATGATCCCATCAGTTCCAGCTGCTTTACCCCCTTTCATTCTACGTAATGCCTCACGTACCTCCACCACACTTACATTCTGCTCTTCTTCACTCCTAAAAGATGGTATACCTCCCTGGCCAGTGCATGAAATTACCGCCTCCCTTTCTTCCTTAACATTTAAAAGTTCCTCAAAATATTCTCGCCATCTACCTAATACCTCCCTCTCCCCATCTACTAACTCCCCTACTCTGTTTTTAACGGACAAATCCATACTTTCCCTAGGCTTTCTTAACTTGTTTAACTCACTCCAAATTTTTTTCTTATTTTCATTAAAATTTCTTGACAGTGCCTCTCCCACTCTTTCATCTGCTCTCCTTTTGCACTCTCTCACCACTCTCTTCACCATTCTTTTACTCTCCATATACTCTGCTCTTCTTATAACACTTCTGCTTTGTAAAAACCTCTCGTAAGCTACCTTTTTATTATTATTATTATTATTATTATTATTATTATTATTATTATTATTATTATTATTATTATTATTATTATTATTATTATTATTATTATTAATGCGTGACCTTAACTCACCATAACCTGTCCTTTCTAGCATTAACTAATATAAGATGAACTAAATATGTTTAACTAACCTAACCTAACCTTTGCTATGATAACTTCTGCTGTTGCTTAATGTTGACATTTTCTGACTTGGATAAGGAGAATATAAGAAATATGTAACAATGAATAGGCTTGTTCGTCCATTCTAGGCAGGTCTACCTCATACTTAACCACACTCACTCATGTACCCGTCCATTTAATTAGAGCTTTCCAACGTTCTCTCCTCACTGACACTACCTGGGAGTTGGTTCCACTCATCTACAACTCTATTGCCAAACCAGCACTTCCTGATACCATTTGTAAATCTATATTTGTCTAATTTGAATCAATTGCTGCCAGTCTGTCTTATTTAGTTATTTTCAGCAGGTTGTTTATATCCTCTCTATTTATTCCTGTTTTCCGTTAGTATACTTCAGTAATATTCCCCTTAATTCTGTTTTACCAGAGAGTTCAGATTAAGGGCCTTCAGCCTATTTTCGTAGGAAATAAAGAATAAATGGGCACAGTACAGTGAATGGACCAAAACACAAATAACCAACAAATAGGAGAGAGCTTATGACGACATTTCCGTTCTATATATACACTGATTCCCTCACCTTCGTGTGTTAGTGTGACTTGTAAATGGCCCAAGTGGGGCCGAAGCGTCGTCGTAAGCTCCTCTCTCCAACGTACGAGTTATTTGAATATTGTTTCGTAGGAAATGTTTCTGATACATGGAATCAACTTCGTCATCCTTCTTATGTCTCTGTTTGTTCCCTCAACTATGTTGTTTATATGGACTACGACCAAGGATGCCACTACTGATTCCTGTGGCGCGACACTTGTAATGGGTTCCCATACCGGTTTCTCCCCCCATGTATGCACGCTCTTCCCTGTTGGTCAGCCATGACACAGCCCATGAGATGTTTTTCTGTACAATGTGTTGCCGCTTTCTTTGTCAGTCTCCTGTGTTGAGCTCTACCTCAGGGCTTACTGAATCATATATATATAATATCATGTTCTGTATCTCGGTGTACTGCCATGAATACTTAAGTGTTGAGATTCATTCCTGGAGTCTATCTGGAGGGTGTTCCAGGGTTCAACGCCCTCGCGGTCCAGTCCTTGACCAGGCTTCCCGGTGGATCAGGGCCTGATCAACCAGGCTGTTACTGCTGGCGGCACGCAATCCAACGTACAAACTTTGTTAAGCCGTTACAGCTTGACAAAGCTACTAAAGAGCGAAACGTTGCCACATTTATTGCACTTATGTCCTATAACTTAACATACTGTCGGTAATTCTGCCAACATTAACAGTGTTGTGTTGAGATCTTGCATAATATATTCTACACAAATAACCCGCATATAGAAGACAGGAGCATACGACGACGTTTCGGTCCCACCTGGATCATTTACAAAGTCACACTATATATACTCCCTCCTTTTTGTTAGTATGACTTCGTAAAAGTCATACTAACAAAAGTCGGACCGAAACGTCGTGGTAAGCTCCTCTCTCCTACGTGCGGGTTATTTTGTATTGTTCCAGTCACGGTATTGTGCTTTCTTGTTATTTATAATCTATTTCCCTCCTCTACAGTGTAATTATTAATCTCCAGGTGGGAAATAGAACCAGAAGGACAATGTAAGTGGGGAATACTGGTGGGAATATAATAATGGTAAAAAATACTGACAAGCTGATAATCAAGAGATATGTGCAATAGTTAGGTATCATTATTCCGAAACGTTTCGCCTACACAGTAGGCTTCTTCAGTCAAATACAGAGGAGGCAGCAGATGCTCCTGGGTATTCGTCTGAATAAGTCTGTTGTGCTGGTGAAACTTTTTAAATAAAGATTCTTAACTATTGTACATGTGTCTAACTTATAAATACCGGTGGATCACCTTCACCTCCATCAAAGGTAGAGTCTTTCCTTCAGGAAAAGATTGACTTTCCTCCAGGAAAAGATTGACTTTCCTCCGGGAAAAGATTGACTTTCCTCCAGGAAAAGATTGACTTTCCTCCAGGAGAAAATTTACTTTCCTCCAGGAAAAGATTGACTTTTCTCCAGGAAAGATTGACTTTCCTCCGGGAAAAGATTGACTTTCCTCCAGGAAAAGATTGACTTTCCTCCAGGAAAAGATTGACTTTCCTCCAGGAAAAGATTGACTTTCCTCCGGGAAAAGATTGACTTTCCTCCAGGAAAAGATTGACTTTCCTCCAGGAAAAGATTGACTTTCCTCCAGGAAAAGATTGACTTTCCTCCGGGAAAAGATTGACTTTCCTCCAGGAAAAGATTTACTTTCCTTCAGGAAAAGATTGACTTTCCTCCAGGAAAAGATTTACTTTCCTTCAGGAAAAGATTGACTTTCCTCCAGGAAAAGATTTACTTTCCTCCAGGAAAAGATTTACTTTCCTTCAGGAAAAGATTGACTTTCCTCCAGGAAAAGATTTACTTTCCTTCAGGAAAAGATTGACTTTCCTCCAGGAAAAGATTGACTTTCCTCCAGGAAAAGATTTACTTTCCTCCAGGAAAAGATTGACTTTCCTTCAGGAAAAGATTGACTTTCCTCCAGGAAAAGATTGACTTTCCTCCAGGAAAAGATTGACTTTCCTCCAGGAAAAGATTGACTTTCCTCCAGGAAAAGATTGACTTTCCTCCAGGAAAAGATTGACTTTCCTCCAGGAAAAGATTGACTTTCCTCCAGGAAAAGATTGACTTTCCTCCGGGAAAAGATTGACTTTCCTCCAGGAAAAGATTGACTTTCCTCCAGGAAAAGATTGACTTTCCTCCAGGAAAAGATTGACTTTCCTCCAGGAAAAGATTGACTTTCCTCCAGGAAAAGACTGACTTTCCTCCAGGAGAAAATTTACTTTCCTCCAGGAAAAGATTGACTTTCCTCCAGGAGAAAATTTACTTTCCTCCAGGAAAAGATTGACTTTCCTCCAGGAAAAGACTGACTTTCCTCCAGGAGAAAATTTACTTTCCTCCAGGAAAAGATTGACTTTTCTCCAGGAAAGATTGACTTTCCTCCAGGAGAAAATTTACTTTCCTCCAGGAAAAGATTGACTTTCCTCCAGGAAAAGATTGACTTTCCTCCAGGAAAAGATTGACTTTCCTCCAGGAAAAGATTTACTTTCCTCCAGGAGAAGATTGACTTTCCTCCAGGAAAAGATTGACTTTCCTCCAGGAAAAGATTGACTTTCCTCCAGGAAAAGATTGACTTTCCTCCAGGAAAAGATTGACTTTCCTCCGGGAAAAGATTGACTTTCCTCCGGGAAAAGATTGACTTTCCTCCAGGAAAAGATTGACTTTCCTCCAGAAAAAGATTGACTTTCCTCCAGGAAAAGATTGACTTTCCTCCGGGAAAAGATTGACTTTCCTCCAGGAAAAGATTGACTTTCCTCTGGGAAAAGATTGACTTTCCTCCAGGAAAAGATTGACTATCCACCAACCCTCAACTCCTCTCACCTCTCCCTACTCCTCTTGCCTTGATTTATCATGTTCCTTGAACACTATCAATCCTCTGACCCTTGCAAAACGACGTTTTAGGTAATGACGCTTTTCTTCACCATAAACTCAAGTCCCATCCCCTCCCCCCCAAAAAATAAAATAATTTTTAATCTCCCTAGTTTATGTGATCACTCGTTGCATCCTCGTGTTGCACACTCGTGCACAAACTGGCAAGTTTCTCTCCCTTTCTTCCCCTCACCTCACATGTCATCACTCACGTCTGTCTCACCCTACAGAGAGTTCTTTTATTGTCTCGTGACTAGTATGTCGTTATTTTTCATAAGCTGCTGTATAGAGGGTTCCAGGGATCATATGACACCTTCCAGTCTTCCACTCACACCCCTCCTTAGCCATTCTAATATGCCTCCTAACTCCCTTACTTCTCGTCATTGTTCATTCTCCCTCCTCCCTACACCATCAAAAATTATCTTCTTCTCTTCCATTACGATCATTTCTCTGTCTAACCTTTCTAATTACCCTGATTATCTTCGTTGTTCTCTCTTCTGTCTCCTGGATTCAGTCTTTCATTCTAGCTAACAACTTCCTAAACTGGCTTCATTGTTCCCCATTATACATTATTCTATTTCTCGTAGTTTACTGAACTGACTAGATGTGACTATGCGCTATTCCTGCCCTTCTCTGTTTTAGCCCATTCCCATTACTTTTTTTTTAACCTATGAGTCATCCCGGTTATACTAGTGTATGGGATGTTATATACTAGTGTATGGGATGTTATTTCTGTGTGTGGGGTGAGGAGGGGGTGTATGAGGGTCCTATATAAGTGTCTATAAATCTTAGTGAAGACATGTATATGTGTGAAATATATATCTATATCAATTTAAGCTAATGTATACACTACTGTGTGTATTCGTATTCATGTGTATATATATACGAGTATACATGCAGGCCGCATTTCACGTGCGTGTTCCTACTTCATAAAAAGCCTCTCTATACCTCACTCCTTTTATGCTTCTGAATTTGATATTTTGGGTGAGACAGGCAGACAATGCGACGAGATGTATGTTAAAGCATAACTCTGAAATATTGCCAATAGCACTTAACTCCGACAGGTAAAATACAATTTTTGTTGAGCGAGTTTATGTTGAAACTTCCAGGTAAATCTGAGGCAAAAGTTTCCACTGTGCAAGAAACCAGACGCAGTTTTTCACAGTATTGTTGTTGAGGATATATACAATTGTGTGTACTAAATATATATATATATATATATATATATATATATATATATATATATATATATATATATATATATATATATATATATATATATATATATATATATATATATATATATATGTATATATATATACATATATATATATATATATATATATATATATATATATATATATATATATATATATATATATATATATATATATATATATATATATATATATATATATATATATATATATATATATATATATATATATATATATATATATATATATATATATATATATATATATATATATATATATATATATATATATATATATATATATATATATATATATATATATATACACATATACACATTCCCGGCCACAGAGAATTTCAATCTTTATTGCAAAATTTCTCAGAAACCAACATTATAAAAGAGACAAGAAATATTATTGAAAATTCCGATTTACAATATAGGAAAGTCCTCACTACATACTAATGATTAATCGCAGCAAAAGCGACAGGTACATATAGGAGAATTTAGGTTAAGCGTATCTCAAAGATTGCACTGAAAATATATTTTGAAAAAGTAAAAAGCTGCTAGAATTATTATAGATTTTAAGGATCATAATACTTTTCTATAGCTCCACATCACATGACATCACATGACATCACATGACATCACATGACATCACATGACATCACATGACATCACATGACATCACATGACATCACATGACATCACATGACATCACATGACATCATATGACATCACATGACATCACATGACATCACATGTATATAGATTTTAAGGATCATAATACATTTCTATAGCTCCACATCACATGACATCACATGTATATAGATTTTAAGGATCATAATACATTTCTAAAGCTCCGCATCACATGACATCACATGACATCACTCCCACGTTTCAGGAGGTAAGCTAAAAATTTTGTCCTGACGAGGTGGATGTTAGTGATGTCATGAGTTGCACAGCGGTGCTTCTAGTCATTTTGACTTCAAACATAAAACGCTAAAGCAGATCGTAGAAAAGACATGAGATGTAAAACGAGCTTTTTTTTAGAAACAACATTTCGCCCTGTTACAGCATTTTTTCAAGTCATATAGGGCAAAAAGTTGTCGCAGCGAAAGCTGGTTCTTTAACTTGTGTCATTCCTTCACTGTTGTTACCAGTACACCACTGGGATGTAATTGTTGCCAGTACACCACTGGGATGTAATTGTTGCCAGTACATCACTGGGATGTAATTGTTACCAGTACACCACTGGGATGTAATTGTTACCAGTACACCACTGGGATGTAATTGTTACCAGTACACCACTGGGATGTAATTGTTACGTCTCAACGTCTCTCTAGTCTTCACATTTATCGAGAGCAGGACGAACCACCCCACTAATAGTGGGGTGAATCACGCCATGTTACGTTTGGTAAGAGGCGGGCCCCAGGAGCTAAGGCTCAACCAGCGCAATCACGAAGAGGTTAGTACAAATAGGTAAGCAAATACGTAAACGTTTTCATATTCGGAAAGAAAAAAATATATTCTGATGTTTTATGTATTTGATATATATGACCATTGTGAGGCAAAGAGTGGTTTTGTGTGTCATGTATCATCGTGTGTTGGTGTTTAGTGTGTGTGGAGCGTTGTGTTTGTGTGTTGGTGTTTAGTGTGTGTGGAGCGTTGTGTTTGTGTGTTGGTGTTTAGTGTGTGTGTGGAGCGTTGTGTTTGTGTGTTGGTGTTTAGTGTGTGTGTGGAGCGTTGTGTTTGTGTGTTGGTGTTTAGTGTGTGTGGAGCGTTGTGTTTGTGTGTTGGTGTTTAGTGTGTGTGGAGCGTTGTGTTTGTGTGTTGGTGTTTAGTGTGTGTGGAGCGTTGTGTTTGTGTGTTGGTGTTTAGTGTGTGTGTGGAGCGTTGTGTTTGTGTGTTGGTGTTTAGTGTGTGTGGAACGTTGTGTTTGTGTGTTGGTGTTTAGTGTGTGTGTGGAGCGTTGTGTTTGTGTGTTGGTGTTTAGTGTGTGTGGAGCGTTGTGTTTGTGTGTTGGTGTTTAGTGTGTGTGTGGAGCGTTGTGTTTGTGTGTTGGTGTTTAGTGTGTGTGTGGAGCGTTGTGTTTATGTGTTGGCGTTTAGTGTGTGTGGAGCGTTGTGTTTGTGTGTTGGTGTTTAGTGTGTGTGGAGCGTTGTGTTTGTGTGTTGGTGTTTAGTGTGTGTGGAGCGTTGTGTTTGTGTGTTGGTGTTTAGTGTGTGTGGAGCGTTGTGTTTGTGTGTTGGTGTTTAGTGTGTGTGGAGCGTTGTGTTTGTGTGTTGGTGTTTAGTGTGTGTGGAGCGTTGTGTTGGTGTGTTGGTGTTTAGTGTGTGTGGAGCGTTGTGTTTGTGTGTTGGTGTTTAGTGTGTGTGGAGCGTTGTGTTTGTGTGTTGGTGTTTAGTGTGTGTGGAGCGTTGTGTTTGTGTGTTGGTGTTTAGTGTGTGTGGAGCGTTGTGTTTGTGTGTTGGTGTTTAGTGTGTGTGGAGCGTTGTGTTTGTGTGTTGGTGTTTAGTGTGTGTGGAGCGTTGTGTTTGTGTGTTGGTGTTTAGTGTGTGTGGAGCGTTGTGTTTGTGTGTTGGTGTTTAGTGTGTGTGGAGCGTTGTGTTTGTGTGTTGGTGTTTAGTGTGTGTGGAGCGTTGTGTTTGTGTGTTGGTGTTTAGTGTGTGTGGAGCGTTGTGTTTGTGTGTTGGTGTTTAGTGTGTGTGGAGCGTTGTGTTGGTGTGTTGGTGTTTAGTGTGTGTGGAGCGTTGTGTTTGTGTGTTGGTGTTTAGTGTGTGTGGAGCGTTGTGTTTGTGTGTTGGTGTTTAGTGTGTGTGGAGCGTTGTGTTTGTGTGTTGGTGTTTAGTGTGTGTGGAGCGTTGTGTTTGTGTGTTGGTGTTTAGTGTGTGTGGAGCGTTGTGTTTGTGTGTTGGTGTTTAGTGTGTGTGTGGAGCGTTGTGTTTGTGTGTTGGCGTTTAGTGTGTGTGTGGAGCGTTGTGTTTGTGTGTTGGCGTTTAGTGTGTGTGTGGAGCGTTGTGTTTGTGTGTTGGTGTTTAATGTGTGAGGAGCGTTGTGTTTGTGTGTTGGTGTTTAGTGTGTGTGTGGAGCGTTGTGTTTGTGTGTTGGCGTTTAGTGTGTGTGTGGAGCGTTGTGTTTGTGTGTTGGCGTTTAGTGTGTGTGTGGAGCGTTGTGTTTGTGTGTTGGCGTTTAGTGTGTGTGTGGAGCGTTGTGTTTGTGTGTTGGTGTTTAGTGTGTGTGGAGCGTTGTGTTTGTGTGTTGGTGTTTAGTGTGTGTGTGGAGCGTTGTGTTTGTGTGTTGGCGTTTAGTGTGTGTGTGGAGCGTTGTGTTTGTGTGTTGGCGTTTAGTGTGTGTGTGGAGCGTTGTGTTTGTGTGTTGGTGTTTAGTGTGTGTGGAGCGTTGTGTTTGTGTGTTGGTGTTTAGTGTGTGTGGAGCGTTGTGTTTGTGTGTTGGTGTTTAGTGTGTGTGTGGAGCGTTGTGTTTGTGTGTTGGCGTTTAGTGTGTGTGTGGAGCGTTGTGTTTGTGTGTTGGCGTTTAGTGTGTGTGTGGAGCGTTGTGTTTGTGTGCTGGTGTTTAGTATGTGTGTGGAGCGTTGTCTTTGTGTGTTGGTGTTTAGTGTGTGTGGAGCGTTGTGTTTGTGTGTTGGTGTTTAGTGTGTGTGGAGCGTTGTGTTTGTGTGCTGGTGTTTAGTATGTGTGTGGAGCGTTGTGTTTTGTGTGTTGGTGTTTAGTGTGTGTGTGGAGCGTTGTGTTTGTGTGTTGGTGTTTAGTGTGTGTGGAACGTTGTGTTTGTGTGTTGGTGTTTAGTGTGTGTGTGGAGCGTTGTGTTTGTGTGTTGGCGTTTAGTGTGTGTGTGTGTGGAGCGTTGCGTTTGTGTGTTGGTGTTTAGTGTGTGTGGAGCGTTGTGTTTGTGTGTTGGTGTTTAGTGTGTGTGGAGCATTTTGTTTGTGTGTTGGTGTTTAGTGTGTGTGTGGAGCGTTGTGTTTGTGTGTTGGCGTTTAGTGTGTGTGTGGAGCGTTGTGTTTGTGTGTTGGCGTTTAATGTGTGTGTGTGTGGAGCGTTGCGTTTGTGTGTTGGTGTTTAGTGTGTGTGGAGCGTTGTGTTTGTGTGTTGGTGTTTAGTGTGTGTGGAGCATTTTGTTTGTGTGTTGGTGTTTAGTGTGTGTGTGGAGCGTTGTGTTTGTGTGTTGGTGTTTAGTGTGTGTGGAGCATTTTGTTTGTGTGTTGGTGTTTAGTGTGTGTGGAGCGTTGTGTTGGTGTGTTGGTGTTTAGTGTGTGTGGAGCGTTGTATTTGTGTGTTGGTGTTTAGTGCGTGTGGAGCGTTGTGTTTGTGTGTTGGTGTTTAGTGTGTGTGTGGAGCGTTGTGTTTGTGTGTTGGCGTTTAGTGTGTGTGTGGAGCGTTGTGTTTGTGTTGGTGTTTAGTGTGTGTGGAGCGTTGCGTTTGTGTGTTGGTGTTTAGTGTGTGTGGAGCGTTGTGTTTGTATGTAGGTGTTTAGTGTGTGTGGAGCGTTGTGTTTGTGTGTTGGTGTTTAGTGTGTGTGGAGCGTTGTATTTGTGTGTTGGCGTTTAGTGCGTGTGGAGCGTTGTGTTTGTGTGTTGGTGTTTAGTGTGTGTGGAGCGTTGTGTTTGTGTGTTGGTGTTTAGTGTGTGTGGAGCGTTGTATTTGTGTGTTGGTGTTTAGTACGTGTGGAGCGTTGTGTTTGTGTGTTGGTGTTTAGTATGTGTGTGGAGCGTTGTGTTTGTGTGTTGGTGTTTAGTGTGTGTGGAGCGTTGTGTTTGTGTGTTCGTGTTTAGTGTGTGTGGAGCGTTGTGTTTGTGTGTTGGTGTTTAGTGTGTGTGGAGCGTTGTATTTGTGTGTTGGTGTTTAGTACGTGTGGAGCGTTGTGTTTGTGTGTTGGTGTTTAGTATGTGTGTGGAGCGTTGTGTTTGTGTGTTGGTGTTTAGTGTGTGTGGAGCGTTGTGTTTGTGTGTTGGTGTTTAGTGTGTGTGGAGCGTTGTGTTTGTGTGTTTGTGTTTAGTGTGTGTGGAGCGTTGTGTTTGTGTGTTGGTGTTTAGTGTGTGTGTGTGGAGCGTTGTGTTTGTGTGTTGGTGTTTCGTGTGTGTGGAGCGTTGTGTTTGTGTGTTGGTGTTTAGTGTGTGTGGAGCGTTGTATTTGTGTGTTGGTGTTTAGTGTGTGTGGAGCGTTGTGTTCGTGTGTTGGTGTTTAGTGTGTGTGGAGCGTTGTGTTTGTGTGTTGGTGTTGGAGCGTTGTGTTTGTGTGTTGGTGTTTAGTGTGTGTGGAGCGTAGTGGTTGTGTGTTGGTGTTTAGTGTGTGTGGAGCGTTGTATTTGTGTGTTGGCGTTTAGTGCGTGTGGAGCGTTGTGTTTGTGTGTTGGTGTTTAGTGTGTGTGGAGCGTTGTGTTTGTGTGTTGGTGTTTAGTGTGTGTGGAGCGTTGTATTTGTGTGTTGGTGTTTAGTACGTGTGGAGCGTTGTGTTTGTGTGTTGGTGTTTAGTATGTGTGTGGAGCGTTGTGTTTGTGTGTTGGTGTTTAGTGTGTGTGGAGCGTTGTGTTTGTGTGTTGGTGTTTAGTGTGTGTGGAGCGTTGTGTTTGTGTGTTGGTGTTTAGTGTGTGTGGAGCGTTGTATTTGTGTGTTGGTGTTTAGTACGTGTGGAGCGTTGTGTTTGTGTGTTGGTGTTTAGTATGTGTGTGGAGCGTTGTGTTTGTGTGTTGGTGTTTAGTGTGTGTGGAGCGTTTTGTTTGTGTGTTGGTGTTTAGTGTGTGTGGAGCGTTGTGTTTGTGTGTTGGTGTTTAGTGTGTGTGGAGCGTTGTGTTTGTGTGTTGGTGTTTAGTGTGTGTGTGGAGCGTTGTGTTTGTGTGTTGGTGTTTAGTGTGTGTGGAGCGTTGTGTTTGTGTGTTGGTGTTTAGTGTGTGTGGAGTGTTGTATTTGTGTGTTGGTGTTTAGTGTGTGTGGAGCGTTGTGTTCGTGTGTTGGTGTTTAGTGTGTGTGGAGCGTTGTGTTTGTGTGTTGGTGTTGGAGCGTTGTGTTTGTGTGTTGGTGTTTAGTGTGTGTGGAGCGTAGTGGTTGTGTGTTGGTGTTTAGTGTGTGTGGACCGTTGTGTTTGTATGTAGGTGTTTAGTGTGTGTGTGGAGCGTTGTGCTTGTGTGTTGGTGTTTAGTGTGTGTGGAGCGTTGTATTTGTGTGTTGGTGTTTAGTGCGTGTGGAGCGTTGTGTTTGTGTGTTGGTGTTTAGTGTGTGTGGAGCGTTGTGCTTGTGTGTTGGTGTTTAGTGTGTGTGGAGCGTTGTGTTTGTGTGTTGGTGTTTAGTGTGTGTGGAGCGTTGTGTTTGTGTGTTGGTGTTTAGTGTGTGTGGAGCGTTGTGTTTGTGTGTTGGTGTTTAGTGTGTGTGGAGCGTTGTATTTGTGTGTTTGTGTTTAGTGTGTGTGGAGCGTTGTGTTTGTATGTTGGTGTTTAGTGTGTGTGGAGCGTTGTGTTTGTATGTTGGTGTTTAGTGTGTGTGGAGCGTTGTGTTTGTGGTGAGTTTAGGCTGACGGAGTCGGAGAGTATTTTACCAACTAAAAGCCGTTATTCTACCTCACTTCACCACAAAGACTTGCCTTTTGAACAGATTTACAACTGAGGTAAATTAAAGTGGTGCGTTTTATTTCGTATTAAGAAACATGCACACTTGGGAACTGTGTAAAGTTAGAACCGACTGTTTGCAAGTGGTCATTGTGTTGACTTGTTTTCTCAACGTCTATTTGAGGAACGAATGATGACTGTTGTTATTTATGTCCACTGGATATTAAATTTAACGATTGGCAAATACGAAGAACACTTATATACTCAAGCACGATGAGATTTTGAAGCGTATGAGGCGTAAACAATGAGAAATAAAAGGAGTAGTGTTTTATACGCTTTTAGGAAAATGCGTATTTGACTTCAAACGAAGAACATCGAGGCAGATGGAAGAAAAGACACAAGATGGAAAACGAGTTTTTTTTTTTTTTTGATACTACATTTCGCCTGTTAGAGCTTTGTCACGTCATACAGGGCGAAAAGTTGTCCCAATTAAAAGTTTGCTCTTCAACTGGTGTCGTTCCTTCACTGTTGTTGTCAGTACACTGGGACTTAACTGTTACCAGTACACCACTGGGATGTAACTATTGTCAGTTGCCAGTACACCACTGGGAGGTAACTGTTGCCAGTACACCACTGGGAGGTAACTGTTGCCAGTACACCACTGGGATGTAATTGCTACCAGAACACCACTGAGATTTAACTATTGTCAGTTGCCAGTACACCACTGGGACGTAACTGTTTCCAGTACACCACTAGGATGTAATTGCTACCAGAACACCACTGGGATGTAACTGTTGCAAGTTGCCAGTACACCACTGGGATGTATATGTTGCCAGTACACCACTGGGATGTAATTGTTACCACTGGGGTGTAACTGTTGCCAGTACACCACTGGGATGTAATTGTTGCCAGTACACCACTGGGATGTAATTGTTGCTAGTACACCACTGGGATGTAATTGTTGCCAGTACACCACTGGGATGTAATTGTTGCCAGTACACCACTGGGATGTAATTGTTGCCAGTACACCACTGGGATGTAATTGTTGCCAGTACACCACTGGGATGTAATTGGAATACATTACTTCTCACTGATATCAATGTAGTCTTTAAGAAATAATTTAATAAACATGTATAGACGAGAGTAGCAGCACACTGAGGATGTATCCAATATTGATTAATAAAAATGAACTATTAAAAATTTCTATATTATTAATAATAATAATAATAATAATAATAATAATAATAATAATAATAATAATAATAATAATAATAATAATAATAATAATAACAATAATAATAAATAATTATATAATAATAATAATAATAATAATAATAATAATAATAATAATAATAATAATAATAATAATAATAATAATAATAATAATAATAATAATAATAATAATAATAATACCCTCTATAAGGGTAATATTATTATTATTATTATTATTATTATTATTATTATTATTATTATTCATAATCTTATCTTTCTACATTTCTTCTTCTTCTTTTTCTTCTGCTTCTTCTTCTTCTCTTTTTTCTTCATCATATTCTTTTTCCTCTTATTCTTCTAACTCAGTTTTTATCTTCATTTAAAAAGAAAAAAAATACATGTGTACCGACTATAAATTCTGGAAGTTTTATCCTGAAGGAAGACGCACTGAGCCTGTAAGAATTTATGTCCCTGGACCAACCACTCAAACGCCCATTTCTGTGTTCGAAAAACGATTTCTTGAACAAATGGGCCCTTTATCAGCTGATCGGTGACGTAATATGGTTCCATCGGCAGGTGATTGGTGGCGTAATGGAAGATTATCAGCTGATTGGTGGCGTAATGGAAGGTTATCAGCTGATTGGTGGCGTAATGGAAGGTTATCAGCTGATTGGTGGCGTAATGGAAGGTTATCAGCTGATTGGTGGCGTAATGGAAGGTTATCAGCTGATTGGTGGCGTAATGGAAGGTTATCAGCTGATTGGTGGCGTAATGGAAGGTTATTAGCTGATTGGTGGCGTAATGGAAGGTTATCAGCTGATTGGTGGCGTAATGGGCCCTTTATCAGCTGATCACTGACGTAATGCAGGTCTATCATCAGCTGATCACTTACGCATTGTAGGTCTATCATCAGCTGATCTTTGACGAATTTTGTTGAATATCAGCTGATCGATTGCGTAATATGAGATTATCAGGTGATCAGTAACGTAATGTGATAATATCAGTTGATAAATGACGTAATGTTATATCAGCTGATCGATGACGTACTTTGAGAGTATCAGCTTATTTGATGACGTGATCACTATCGTAATCGTAATTGCAGCTACTTCAGGCGTTCGTAACGTTAGATAAGGAATGCTGAACAAGGCTAACTATGGGCTTCTAATTATAGACGTTCAAACTAACCGTGGAGATCTGAACGTCGAAGTTGCCATCAGAACGCATAACACAGTGACCCATGTGAGTGAGTTTGTGGCAGAGTAACTTGCAGTGTTGCAGAGGGAGAGAGAGAGGAAGTTAATTGATTGTGTGTGTGTATTCACCTATTTGTGGTTAGAGGGGTCGATTCACAGCTCCTGGTCCCCGCTTCGTTGCTAGTCGCCAATATGTCTACCCTCTCCCTGCTCCAAGAGCCTTATCGTACCTCATCTTAAAGGTGTGTAAGGACCCAGCCTCCACTACTTCATTCAGCAGACTGTTACACTTCGTGACAACTCTAAGGCTGTAGTCACTCACCTAGTTGTGGTTGCAGGGGTCGAGTCACAACTCATGGCCCCGCCTCTTCGTTGGCTGCTACTGCATCATTTTTTCCGCTCCATAAGCTTAATCATACCTCTTCTTAAAGCTATGTATGGATCCTGCCTCCACTACATCACTTCCCACACTATTCCACTTCCTGACAACTCTGTAACTAAAGTAATACTTCCTAACATCACTGATTCATCTGAGTCTTCAACTTCCAACTGTGACCTCTTGTTGTGTCCCATCTCTGGAACATACTGTGTCGTTATCATATCCCCCCTATCTCTCCTGTCCTCCAGTGTCGTTAGGTCGATTTTTCTTAACCTCTCCTCGTAGGACATATCTCTTAGCTCTGGGACCAGTCTTGTTGTAAACCTTTGCACTTTCTCTAGTTTCCTTACGTGCTTGGCTAGGTGTGGGTTTCAAACTGGTGCTGCATATTCCAATATGGGCCTGACGTACACAGTGTACAGGGTCCTGAACGATTCCATATTTAGATGTCGGAATGCTGTTCTTAAGTTTGCTAGGCGCCTGTAAGCTGCAGCTTACAGGCGTGACTTAGCACTTGGTGGGGCTGAACTAAGGAGCCAGTTTCTGGACCAGGCCTGCAGCCTGTCCAGATCCCTTTGTAGTTCTGCCTGGTTCCCGACCGATTGAATTCTTCTCATCAACTTCACATCATATGCAAAAAGCGACACTTCGGAGTGTATGTGTGTGTGTGTGTATGTGTGTGTGTGTGTGTGTGTGTGTGTGTGTGTGTGTATGTGTGTGTGTGTGTGTGTGTATGTGTGTATATGTGTGTGTGTGTGTGTGTGTGTGTGTGTGTGTGTGTGTGTGTGTGTGTGTGTGTGTGTGTGTGTGTGTGTGTGTGTGTGTGTATGTGTGTGTGTGTGTGTACTCACCTAACTGTGGTTACAGGGGTCGAGACTCAGCTCCTGTCCCCGCCTCTTCACTTGTCGCTACTAGGTCACTCTCCCTGTGTGTTTATGTGTGTGACTTCACAGGGATCAAATCAATGAACCAAACCAGTATAAACACCTCTGCCCGGCGTTACACATCCTGCGACCCTGCCTCAATGAAAGCAGCTGTGCTGGAAGCCAGGAGATAACACAATCCAAGCAGCAACTCTGTTTACAAAGGAGTTGCATCTTTATGGTATGGATCTCAGGGTAGAGAAAGTTCACGCAGAACGTTGGTCCGATGCCACAATCGCTTGTCCGTGATGGAGGGTTCTAATGGCAGACAGTAACTGTCAGTGGTGTGGCTGTATTGATGACAGACAGTAACTGTCAGTGGTGTGGTTGTATTGATGACAGACAGTAACTGTCAGTGGTGTGGTTGTATTGATGACAGACAGTAACTGTCAGTGGTGTGGTTGTATTGATGACAGACAGTAACTGTCAGTGGTGTGGTTGTATTGATGACAGACAGTAACTGTCAGTGGTGTGGTTGTACTGATGACAGACAGTAACTGTCAGTGGTTTGGTTGTACTGATGACAGACAGTAACTGTAAGTGGTGTGGTTGTACTGATGACAGACAGTAACTGTCAGTGGTTTGGTTGTACTGATTACAGACAGTAACTGTAAGTGGTGTGGTTGTACTGATGACAGACACTAACTGTCAGTGGTGTGGTTGTACTAATGACAGACAGCAACTGTCAGTGGTGTGGTTGTACTGATGACAGACACTAACTGTCAGTGGTGTGGTTGTACTGATGACAGACAGTGGACTGGAGGAAGTAGTGAGTGCTGTCTTAGCTTGTGTCAAGGACGCTCGGTGGGATCATAACCTGGTCACCTTCCGTTCTCCTGGTGTTGCCTGCACCAGCCTCCTCCCACAAGTGACAAACTTCAGATTTAGACATTTCCTGGTTTTACTCGTTAATCTCGTTACCAAACGTATTACTGCCCTTTTATTTCTTGAGTTCTGCTTTAAATTTACTCAATCTAACCTAAGTTAACCTAATCTACATTAACATAAGCTGAAGAAAAATACAATCTAAAATATTATAAGCTTTAAAAAAGTGACATTGAGAACCACATTAAAGAAATGTAGTGAAGTGAGGCCAGGTTGTTCTTTGACCCCTACGTGTTTAGTGCTTTACTATTAATAAAACAATAATTCTTCAAAATTGAGACTGCGATATTTGGACAATCCTCAAACGTTGGGAAGACAAGTAGGGAATGCAAGGCAACCTGGAGTCTACCTGGAAGGTGTTTCAGGGGTCATCGCCCCCGCAGCCCAGATCTTGAACAGGCTTCTTAATGGATCAGGGCCTGATCAACCAGGCTGTTATTGCTGGCCGCATGTAGGCCAACATACGAACCACGGCCCGGCTGATCCGGCACTGACTTTAAGTACCTGTCCAGGTCCCTCTTGAAGGCAGCCAGGGCTCTACTGGTAATTCCCCTTATGCCTGGTGGGAAGCTGTTGAACAGTCTTGGGCCCCGGACACTTAAACCAATTTATAAAATTGTCTAAAACACTGCTAGGAGTTAAACATTAGTGACTATGTGATGTAAATGGTTTAGAAAACCGACAAGGTGAAGACTGAGACACTTGCAACGTTTCGGAATCTTTACTGATGAAACGTTTCACCAGTCAGTGGCTTCTTCAGTCCAATACAGAGAAGAACTGTGGAAGATGAGGAGGAGTTTGAGGTAATCAGTCCCTCAGTCTACAGTAGATATGTTCAGTCCAGCAGTCTGTGACGATGCCCAACTCACACTCCCTCTTAAACAACGTTGGTAGGGACGACCAGCGCAGCGGTTCCCAACCCGGGGGCCGCGGACCCCTTAAGGACATCTGAGTTATTTCAAGTCTGCAAAGTTTAACAGAATTTATTTCTCCTCCAGACAGCACCTGATTTTCTCAATTAACGGAGCCTTAAATTTCAACTAATTGAATGTTGGCGGTCCCCGTAATTCATTTCCAGTTAAAAATGAATCTGCGATTGAAAATGAATCTGCGATGTTTCTCCCACTGAAGGCGCAAGTTGCCATTATTATTTTTTTGCTGTCGATAAATTATGGGTAAATATAGGTTAATATACGTCAAGCTGACCTAGAAGAGTAAATATTGAATTTCCGCATTATGTTACATCGGCCGGAAATACACAGACAGTAAGTCAGAGGAAAATGAACTCTATAGGTGGATTTAAATGACATGTTGCAGACATTACTGAAGGAAAGACATGTTTATCGGGACAACGTTTTGCTCTGTGTAATGTTTCAGTATTTCATTATTATTATTATTATTATTATTATTATTATTATTATTATTGTTATTATTATTATTATTATTATTATTATTATTATTATTATTAATTATTATTATTGTTATTATTATTATTATTAGTAGTAGTAGTAGTAGTAGTAGTAGTATTGTTGTTGTTTTTATTATTATTATTATTATTATTATTATTATTATTATAAGCAAGCGCTAAACCCGTAATGTTCATACGGCTTCAGTATTTCATAACATCATCAAGGACTCCAATGGAAATAAACCACTTTGTCTGACTTTTTTTTTTTTTTGGTTATCCTAGGTACTTACTAGGTACTAACTGTACTTTCAAGTACCTGTGCTTGAATAAACTTGATCAAGCTTAATCAAGCCTTGTTCTGCAGCCGGTGTTCTTTTAAACGCTCTAACTGAAGGACCAGGATAGCAGGTGATGCCGGAGGAAGACTGGTATTCCACATTGACAACTCAAGTAATAATATAAATCGTCTAGGCTTCCCCGCGACTATAAATCATGCAGAAGTTGCAATAACATACGTCACTATCCGCTTTCAAAACAACTAAAGGCTTACCAATGCTTTGGGAAGAGTGGCTCATGAATGGGGTCGTTGGTTACAGCAGCACAATGGTACAGCGGTGGGTCGTACCTTTGTAATATTGTCTGGAAGAGGGAGTGATGCTCTGAAGGAACACAGCATCACTCGCCGCCATGTTACATCTCTCAGGAAGAGAGTGCCCAGTGTCACAAAAGTATTGGAAAGGACAAGGGGAAATGGAGTAGACTCCGGAAGCATCATTGGCAGGAGAAATGTGAAATGAATTACTACTAGAGGCGATAGTTTGGCGAAGAGTAACTTTGCTAGGATTTAGAAGGTATTGAAGATTGTCTTCCCAATATTAGGAAATATAGGGAAGGCATAGAACAGATTTCACAGGAAAAGGGATTTTAGGATAAATGAAAATCCGCTTAACATGAGAATAGACAGAGCTTTTGAAATCGAAATTATAGCCCAGGAGAGAGAGAGAGAGAGAGAGAGAGAGAGAGAGAGAGAGAGAGAGAGAGAGAGAGAGAGAGAGAGAGAGAGAGAGAGAGAGAGAGAGATACGAAGAGGGAAAATTTCAGAATCGAGAAGCTGAGGCTCATAGATGCGGAGGGCACTAAGAGCATCTCAAGAAAAGTAGCGGATGTGCATGCCACTGTGAACTGGTTTGCGATAATGTGAGGGAAAAGTTCAATAGATAGGAGTAGCGAGGGAGTATAT
>NC_091343.1:16075951-16080951 GCF_038502225.1 Cherax quadricarinatus | reverse complement strand
GTCAGCCTGAGCTGGGAGATACTTCAGTAGTGTCAGCCTGAGCTGGGAGAGACTTCAGTAGTGTCAGCCTGAGCTGGGAGAGACTTCAGTAGTGTCAGCCTGAGCTGGGAGAGACTTCAGTAGTGTCAGCTCGAGCTGGGAGAGACTTCAGTAGTGTCAGCCTGAGCTTGGAGAAACTTCAGTAGTGTCAGCCTGAGCTGGGAGAGACTTCAGTAGTGTCAGCCTGAGCTGGGAGAGACTTCAGTAGTGTCAGCTTGAGCTGGGAGATACTTCAGTAGTGTCAACCTGAGCTGGGAGATACTTCAGTAGTGTCAGCTTGAGCTGGGAGATACTTCAGTAGTGTCAGCCTGAGCTGGGAGAGACTTTAGTAGTGTCAGCCTGAGCTGGGAGATACTTCAGTAGTGTCAGCTTGAGCTGGGAGATACTTCAGTAGTGTCAACCTGAGCTGGGAGATACTTCAGTAGTGTCAGCTTGAGCTGGGAGATACTTCAGTAGAGTCAGCCTGAGCTGGGAGAGACTTCAGTAGTGTCAGCTTGAGCTGGGAGATACTTCAGTAGTGTCAGGCTGAGCTGGGAGATACTTCAGTAGTGTCAGCTTGAGCTGGGAGATACTTCAGTAGTGTCAGCCTGAGCTGGGAGAGACTTCAGTAGTGTCAGCCTGAGCTGGGAGAGACTTCAGTAGTGTCAGCCTGAGCTGGGAGATACTTCAGTAGTGTCAGCTTGAGCTGGGAGAGACTTCAGTAGTGTCAGCTTGAGCTGGGAAAAACTTCAGTAGTGTCAGCCTGAGCTGGGAGAGACTTCAGTAGTGTCAGCCTGAGCTGGGAGAGACTTCAGTAGTGTCAGCCTGAGCTGGGAGATACTTCAGTATTGTCAACCTGAGCTGGGAGATACTTCAGTAGTGTCAGCCTGAGCTGGGAGAGACTTCAGTAGTGTCAGCCTGAGCTGGGAGAGACTTCAGTAGTGTCAGCCTGAGCTGGGAGATACTTCAGTAGTATCAACCGGAGCTGGGAGATACTTCAGTAGTGTCAGCCTGAGCTGGGAGATACTTCAGTAGTGTCAGCCTGAGCTGGGAGATACTTCAGTAGTATCAACCGGAGCTGGGAGATACTTCAGTAGTGTCAGCCTGAGCTGGGAGATACTTCAGTAGTGTCAACCTGAGCTGGGAGATACTTCAGTATTGTCAGCCTGAGCTGGGAGAGACTTCAGTAGTGTCAGCTTGAGCTGGGAGATACTTCAGTAGTGTCAGCCTGAGCTGGGAGAGACTTCAGTAGTGTCAGCCTGAGCTGGGAGAGACTTCAGTAGTGTCAGCCTGAGCTGGGAGATACTTCAGTATTGTCAACCTGAGCTGGGAGATACTTCAGTAGTATCAACCTGAGCTGGGAGACTTCAGTAGTGTCAACCTGAGCTGGGAGATACTTCAGAAGTATCAACCTGAGCTGGGAGATACTTCAGTAGTATCAACCTGAGCTGGGAGAGACTTCAGTAGTGTCAGCCTGAGCTGGGAGAGACTTCAGTAGTGTCAGCCTGAGCTGGGAGATACTTCAGTAGTGTCAACCTGAGCTGGGAGATACTTCAGTAGGGTCAACCTGAGCTGGGAGATACTTCAGTAGTGTCAACCTGAGCTGGGAGATACTTCAGTAGGGTCAACCTGAGCTGGGAGATACTTCAGTAGTATCAACCTGAGCTGGAAGACTTCAGTAGTGTCAACCTGAGCTGGGAGATACTTCAGTAGTATCAACCTGAGCTGGGAGATACTTCAGTAGTGTCAGCCTGAGCTGGGAGATACTTCAGTAGTGTCAACCTGAGCTGGGAGATACTTCAGTAGGGTCAACCTGAGCTGGGAGATACTTCAGTAGTGTCAACCTGAGCTGGGAGATACTTCAGTAGGGTCAACCTGAGCTGGGAGAGACTTTAGTAGTGTCAACCTGAGCTGGGAGATACTTCAGTAGTATCAACCTGAGCTGGGAGACTTCAGTAGTGTCAACCTGAGCTGGGAGATACTTCAGTAGTGTCAACCTGAGCTGGGAGATACTTCAGTAGTGTCAACCTGAGCTGGGAGAGACTTCAGTAGTGTCAACCTGAGCTGGGAGATACTTCAGTATTGTCAACCTGAGCTGGGAGAGACTTCAGTAGTGTTAACCTGAGCTGGGAGATACTTCAGTAGTGTCAACCTGAGCTGGGAGATACTTCAGTATTGTCAACCTGAGCTGGGAGAGACTTCAGTAGTGTTAACCTGAGCTGGGAGATACTTCAGTAATGTCAGCCTGAGCTGGGAGATACTTCAGTAGGGTCAACCTGAGCTGGGAGATACTTCAGTCGTGTCAGCCTGAGCTGGGAGATACTTCAGTATTGTCAACCTGAGCTGGGAGATACTTCAGTATTGTCAACCTGAGCTGGGAGATACTTCAGTATTGTCAACCTGAGCTGGGAGATACTTCAGTATTGTCAACCTGAGCTGGGAGATACTTCAGTATTGTCAACCTGAGCTGGGAGATACTTCAGTATTGTCAACCTGAGCTGGGAGATACTTCAGTAGTGTCAGCCTGAGCTGGGAGAGACTTCAGTATTGTCAACCTGAGCTGAGAGATACTTCAGTATTGTCAACCTGAGCTGGGAGATACTTCAGTATTGTCAACCTGAGCTGGGAGATACTTCAGTATTGTCAACCTGAGCTGGGAGATACTTCAGTATTGTCAACCTGAGCTGGGAGATATTTCAGTATTGTCAACCTGAGCTGGGAGATACTTCAGTATTGTCAACCTGAGCTGGGAGATACTTCAGTATTGTCAACCTGAGCTGGGAGAGACTTCAGTCGTGTCAGCCTGAGCTGGGAGATACTTCAGTATTGTCAACCTGAGCTGGGAGATACTTCAGTATTGTCAACCTGAGCTGGGAGATACTTCAGTAGTGTCAACCTGAGCTGGGAGATACTTCAGTAGTGTCAACCTGAGCTGGGAGATACTTCAGTAGTGTCAGCCTGAGCTGGGAGATACTTCAGTATTGTCAACCTGAGCTGGGAGATACTTCAGTATTGTCAACCTGAGCTGGGAGATACTTCAGTAGTGTCAACCTGAGCTGGGAGAGACTTCAGTATTGTCAACCTGAGCTGGGAGATACTTCAGTATTGTCAACCTGAGCTGGGAGATACTTCAGTATTGTCAACCTGAGCTGGGAGATACTTCAGTATGGTCAACCTGAGCTGGGAGATACTTCAGTAGTGTCAACCTGAGCTGGGAGATACTTCAGTAGTGTCAACCTGAGCTGGGAGATACTTCAGTATTGTCAACCTGAGCTGGGAGATACTTCAGTATTGTCAACCTGAGCTGGGAGATACTTCAGTATTGTCAACCTGAGCTGGGAGATACTTCAGTATTGTCAACCTGAGCTGGGAGATACTTCAGTATGGTCAACCTGAGCTGGGAGATACTTCAGTAGTGTCAACCTGAGCTGGGAGATACTTCAGTAGTGTCAACCTGAGCTGGGAGAGACTTCAGTAGTGTCAACCTGAGCTGGGAGAGACTTCAGTAGTGTCAACCTGAGCTGGGAGATACTTCAGTATGTCAACCTGAGCTGGGAGATACTTCAGTAGTGTCAACCTGAGCTGGGAGATACTTCAGTATGTCAACCTGAGCTGGGAGATACTTCAGTAGTGTCAACCTGAGCTGGGAGATACTTCAGTAGTGTCAACCTGAGCTGGGAGATACTTCAGTAGTGTCAACCTGAGCTGGGAGATACTTCAGTAGGGTCAACCTGAGCTGGGAGATACTTCAGTAGTGTCAACCTGAGCTGGGAGATACTTCAGTAGTGTCAACCTGAGCTGGGAGATACTTCAGTAGTGTCAACCTGAGCTGGGAGATACTTCAGTAGTGTCAACCTGAGCTGGGAGATACTTCAGTAGTGTCAACCTGAGCTGGGAGATACTTCAGTATGGTCAACCTGAGCTGGGAGATACTTCAGTAGTGTCAACCTGAGCTGGGAGATACTTCAGTATGGTCAACCTGAGCTGGGAGATACTTCAGTAGTGTCAACCTGAGCTGGGAGATACTTCAGTAGTGTCAACCTGAGCTGGGTGATACTTCAGTAGTGTCAACCTGAGCTGGGAGATACTTCAGTAGTGTCAACCTGAGCTGGGAGATACTTCAGTAGTGTCAACCTGAGCTGGGAGATACTTCAGTAGTGTCAACCTGAGCTGGGTGATACTTCAGTAGTGTCAACCTGAGCTGGGAGATACTTCAGTAGTGTCAACCTGAGCTGGGAGATACTTCAGTATGGTCAACCTGAGCTGGGTGATACTTCAGTAGTGTCAACCTGAGCTGGGAGATACTTCAGTATTGTCAACCTGAGCTGGGAGATACTTCAGTAGTGTCAACCTGAGCTGGGTGATACTTCAGTAGTGTCAACCTGAGCTGGGTGATACTTCAGTAGTGTCAACCTGAGCTGGGAGATACTTCAGTATGGTCAACCTGAGCTGGGTGATACTTCAGTAGTGTCAACCTGAGCTGGGAGATACTTCAGTAGTGTCAACCTGAGCTGGGTGATACTTCAGTAGTGTCAACCTGAGCTGGGAGATACTTCAGTAGTGTCAACCTGAGCTGGGAGATACTTCAGTAGTGTCAACCTGAGCTGGGAGATACTTCAGTATGGTCAACCTGAGCTGGGAGATACTTCAGTAGGGTCAACCTGAGCTGGGAGATACTTCAGTAGGGTCACCCACCCCTCTTTTCCCCTCCCTTAGTCCTGTTTCCCCCTCAGCCTCACCCTCACCTTTCTATCCCTCTCCTGCCATTCCATCAATCTCTCCCACACCTTCCTCTTCCCTGACCTCCCATTAGCATTATAAATGCGATGTAGGAACATGCAATTTAAAAGTTCTGACGGTCAGGCTTAAGGCGAAGGGAAATCTGTTACAGTTTTCAGTGTTTCCGGCCGCTGGGTAGAGTTAAGTATCTCACCTGGTCACCTCCACTCATTACCCTCCTCACACATTTCTAGGGTAATGTA
>NC_091343.1:16058451-16073451 GCF_038502225.1 Cherax quadricarinatus | reverse complement strand
CTGACTTGAACCATTTACAGAGTCGTAAGTTTCTCTCTCCTATGTGCGGGTTATTGTGTGTTGTACCAGTCACTATATTGTGCCTTTTTGTTCTTTGTTAGTGGAAGATTCAAAATGGTTTTGGAGTGTAAATGTGCCAATTTGCCATGTTTATTAAATAAATTGCTATGTTGGTTTTTCATGCCATGAGATGTAATGCAACTACTGACTGGATTCAAACCTTCAACGCTGATATTTAAATGGATTAGAAAAACTTAAGCCACATTCAATTGCTTCTTTTTTTTGCGTCTATTAAGGTAGACGTACGTGGTTGCCTTTCTAGGATCGCGCATCAACCAAAACATCTCGTAAGAAGTTACAGGCAAGTGTGTTGTTGTTAGTGGTGGATGAATATACTTGTACTTCTACAGTCAAGTTAGTGTGTAGTTCTCATGAGAATCTCAGAGAATCTCACAGGGGATCTTACAGGGAGGGGATCTCACAAGGAATCTCATAGGGCATCTCCCAGCGAATTTCACAGGAATTCTCACTGGGAATCTCACAGGGAATCTTACACTGTATCTCACAGGGATTCTCACAGGGAATCTCACAGGTATTCTCATATGGATTCTCAAAGGAAATTCCACAGGGATTCTCAAAGGGAATCTCACAAGGAGGGAATCTCACGGGGACCTGTCACAGGGAATCTCACAGAATCTCGCAGAGAATCTCACAGGGAATTACTGCTTTACAATCAAGCTGATTAACTAGCCAAAGCAAGTACTTTGAAGGAAGAAGTTAAAGAGTATCTCTGTCTATATCAAACACAGTAAGCAGTATTAGAGGAAATGTAAATAATCAAAATATAGAAATGCAATTAGAAGTTTGAGATCTAAAACGCACTATACTAACGTGAACTTTGTTAAGTACATTTTCCAAACAATATTTAATGCAATTGAACCGATTGATTTTGCAGTAGCCAGATTTAAGTTTGGTTATAAACGCTTTTGACAACTATGGCAACACACAGATAATGATCTATAGGTACCTGCAGACGTCCATGACCTATTACGGATGTACACAGACACCTACTGACGCCCACGAAAACGTAAGGACGCTCACGGAAGGCAACGAAATACTCTGGAAGTCATATACCTACAAGTATCTATGGCTTGCTATGGATGGTCACAGACACCTGTCGACACCCACGAACTCGTACGGATGCTCACGGATAGCAACGAAATACCTTGGAAGCCTACAGACGTGAGGTTGGGGAAGAATAATGAACGGGGTGACGAGGACAAAGCTTCTAATCCAGCAGCTGTGTTAATTTCAAACTCCAGAGAAAGTATATTCCTAATTTTGAACCTCGGACTTTAATTAATGCCCTTTTTATTCACCTGTTGAGATTAAATCTCTTCATTTATTGTCTTCTTCATTCTTCTTCTCCTTCCAGACACATTGTTTACTTCTTTTTCTTCTCTTATCAGACGTCTTGTCTTCTCTCCGTCATTTTCCTCCTCCGAAAAGTTTGTTTGCGTTTTTTTCTCTTCTACCAATAACCTGTTTTTTTTTTTTCCTTTTTTTCTCTTTTTCCTTCTTCCTTCCAGAAATTACTTATTCAGGCTTCATGAAGATGTAGAGGAGAAGAGAGGCTAAGAGTCTCCTCTTTAAAGAGTTTGAGTCTTGCGTCTTTAGGTAGTACTCTGGTGGTCCTTTCTGAGAGTCTTGCGTCTTAAGCCAGTACTCTTGTGGTCTTTTAAGAGAGTCCTGCGTCTTTACTTAGTCCTCTGGTAGTATCTTTTAGCACCTCTCTCCCGCATAAGTTTTCGTGTTATAAAATCATTACCGCAAGGTAAGGATGAAGAAGAGGGAAAGGGAAGATGGAGTGAGGGGGGACTGAGTTGGGGGGAGGTACAAGAGGAAGGGAAAGGAGGGCAGAGATGATGCCGAAGGGTGAGAAGGAAGAAATGAGTGGTAAGGAGCAAAAGGTGAGTGGGGGAGAATGAAGGTGAAGCACAGAACAGTCTTCAGGGTGAAGTTGCCTGATTCATGAATCTCCAAGAAGTAAGATTCAAGATTCTTCAGGAAGTGGGTAAGAGTGTTGATACTCGAGCCCTCTCCGTCGGCCCACCTCCCCAGCCCACTCCAGGCCCACAACCGGCCGTTCCCCAGGAACACCGCTGAGAGCCAAGCTTCTTTGCATACCGCGTCTATATCTGCCCAAATGAAGACGAGACAGATCAGTGTGCATGTTGATATCCACAGGTAGAGCAGCTCTAAGCTGCCTCCACCCAGGCTACAATGCACGTTTTTACTCTTATTGTTATTATTATTATTATTATTATTATTATTATTATTATTATTATTATTATTATTATTGTTATTATTATTATTATTATTATTATTATTATTATTTTATTTTTATCATTACATTATTACTTTCGTTATTATATTCATGGTGAAGCAATAAACCCATATGGTCCTACAGTTCAAAAAGAATTTTAAACAATCAGGCATATCAAAGTAGAGGGTAGCTCTAATTCCTTGGATCAAGAGCCCTTTATCAGCATGAAGTCATCGCTCTTCTTGAAGGTAACATAGCAAAATAAGTCTCGCAGCCACTGAAAAGTCAGTGGGCGCTGAATCCTTAAAGGCGGCAGCTCCAAGTCCTTGAATCAAAAGCCCTTCACCAGCTCCAAGGCGCTTTCCTTCAAGAGAACGCAATCTCCCAGCGGCCGTCTGTGCAGAAAGATGCTGTCCTGGAGGCTGGTGTTGTAGCGACGTCCTCGGAGGCTCTAATCACCATTGGGAGGCCACGCCCGCAGATACGTTCGCTATCCAATCAGAATTAAGTGTCGTCCTGTCACCTCCAAGTTGGCAGCTAATAAGCGATAAGTATCAGTGTGCTTCACCTTAGCTGGTAGCCAATCACCAGTGACGGTCACTTGATGTCAATTTTATTAGGAAAATATCGGAGGATATATATATATATATATATATGTGTGTGTGTGTGTGTGTGTGTGTGTGTGTGTGTGTGTGTGTGTGTGTGTGTGTGTGTGTGTGTGTGTGTGTATGTATATATACAAACATTTTATCTCAAGCCAGCTGTGGGTCGAACCTGCGAACTTTGTGACAAAGTACACAGCACTCTACCCACCATGCCAGACTACACTAAACTCTGTGAGCGCAGCTAACTAGGCACCAGGAAGGTGCCAAGATGACCAGGTTCAAGCCTCCTCTGACCTGAAATAAAATAGTTGCAAATAATTTGGTCTTCGTAACGTTAAGTCTCACCGGTCCAGTGATACATCTGTTATCAGCTGATATCTCGGGGATCGTTGCTATCTCGGAGGGGGACATAAATATTAACAATAAAATGACATAAATTGCCATACAAACTGGCAAATAAATAACAAAAAAGGCACAATACCGTGACTGGAACGATACACAAATAACCCGCACATAAAAGAGAGAAGTTTACGACGACGTTTCGGTCCGACTTGGACCATTTACAAGTCGGACCGAAACGTCGTCGTAAGCATCTCTCTTTTATGTGCGGGTTATTTGTGTATGGCAAATAAAGTGACATATAAACTAATACATAAATTAGCATATACACTGAAATATAAAATTCTCGGAAACATAATATTTACCTAAGTTTTAAGTGGTCATGAAAGAGAAGAAATTAGCGATCCTGTCAGAGTGCAAATCATTTACCAGGTTTCCGTTTTTTTTTTACACTACGTTTAAAAACTATCGACTGCACTCGGGTCATTAAGGCTTAAATTCGCTTTCACTTTAGCATTAAGACGACTTTATTAACTAAAATGGATGTTTGCATTAAGTTTTTTCCACAAGGAAATTGCTGAAAGAAAACATCGACTGAACTATTAAATGACACCAGTGACTGAACCACTGTAACAAACTAGTGACTGAACCACTGTAACAAACTAGTGACTAAACCACTGTAACAAACTAGTGACTGAACCACTGTAACAAACTAATGACTGAACCACTGTAACAAACTAGTGACTAAACCACTGTAACAAACTAGTGACTGAACCACTGTAACAAACTAGTGACTGAACCACTGTAACAAACTAATGACTAAACCACTGTAACAAACTAGTGACTGAACCACTGTAACAAACTAATGACTAAACCACTGTAACAAACTAGTGACTGAACCACTGTAACAAACTAATGACTGTACCACTGTAACAAACTAGTGACTGAACCACTGTAACAAACTGATGACTAAACCACTGTACAAACTAATGACTGAACCACTGTAACAAACTAATGACTGAACCACTGTAACAAACTAATGACTGATCCATTGTAACAAACTAATGACTGAACCACTGTAACAAACTAATGACTGAACCACTGTAACAAACTAATGACTGAACCACTGTAACAAACTAATGACTGAACCACTGTAACAAACTAATGACTGAACCACTGTAACAAACTAATGACTGAACCACTGCAACAAACTAATGACTGAACCACTGTAACAAACTACTGACTGAACCACTGTAACAAACTAATGACTAAACCACTGTAACAAACTAGTGACTGAACCACTGTAACAAACTAATGACTAAACCACTGTAACAAACTAGTGACTGAACCACTGTAACAAACTAATGACTGTACCACTGTAACAAACTATTGACTGAACCACTGTAACAAACTGATGACTAAACCACTGTAACAAACTAATGACTGAACCACTGTAACAAACTAATGACTGAACCACTGTAACAAACTAATGACTGATCCATTGTAACAAACTAATGACTGAACCACTGTAACAAACTAATGACTGAACCACTGTAACAAACTAATGACTGAATCACTGTAACAAACTAGTGACTGAACCACTGTAACAAACTAATGACTGAACCACTGTAACAAACTAATGACTGAACCACTGTAACAAACTAATGACTGAACCACTGTAACAAACTAATGACTGAACCACTGTAACAAACTAATGACTGAACCACTGTAACAAACTAATGACTGAACCACTGCAACAAACTAATGACTGAAGCACTGTAACAAACTATTGACTGAACCACTGTAACAAACTAATGACTGAACCACTGCAACAAACTAATGACTGAACCACTGTAACAAACTAATGACTGAACAACTGTAACAAACTAGTGACTGAACCACTGTAACAAACTAATGACTGTACCACTGTAACGAACTAATGACTGAACCACTGTAACAAACTAGTGACTGAACCACTGTAACAAACTAATGACTGAACCACTGTAACAAACTAATGACTGAACCACTGTAACAAACTAATGACTGAACCACTGTAACAAACTAATGACTGAACCCCTGTAACAAACTAATGACTGAACCACTGTAACAAACTAGTGACTGAACCACTGTAACAAACTAGTGACTGAACCACTGTAACAAACTAATGACTGAACCACTGTAACAAACTAATGACTGAACCACTGTAACAAACTAATGACTGAACCACTGTAACAAACTAATGACTGAACCACTGTAACAAACTAATGACTGAACCACTGTAACAAACTAGTGACTGAACCACTGTAACGAACTAATGACTGAACCACTGTAACAAACTAATGACTGAACCACTGTAACAAACTAATGACTGAACCACTGTAACAAACTAATGACTGATCCATTGTAACAAACTAATGACTGAACCTCTGTGACAAACTAATGACTGAACCACTGTAACAAACTAATGACTGAACCACTGTAACAAACTAGTGACTGAACCCCTGTAACAAACTAATGACTGAACCACTGTAACAAACTAGTGACTGAACCACTGTAACAAACTAATGACTGAACCACTGTAACAAACTAATGACTGAACCACTCTAATAAACTAATGACTGTACCACTGTAACGAACTAATGACTGAACCACTGTAACAAACTAATGACTGAACCACTGTAACAAACTAATGACTGAACCACTGTAACAAACTAATGACTGATCCATTGAAACAAACTAATGACTGAACCACTGTAACAAACTAATGACTGAACCACTGTAACAAACTAATGACTGAACCACTGTAACAAACTAGTGACTGAACCCCTGTAACAAACTAATGACTGAACCACTGTAACAAACTAATGACTGAACCACTGTAACAAACTAGTGACTGAACCACTGTAACAAACTAATGACTGAACCACTGTAACAAGCTAATGACTGAACCACTGTAACAAACTAATGACTGAACCACTGTAACAAACTAATGACTGAACCACTGTAACAAACTAATGACTGAACCACTGTAACAAACTAATGACTGAACCACTGTAACAAACTAATGACTGAACCACTGTAACAAACTAATGACTGAACCACTGTAACAAACTAATGACTGAACCATTGTAACAAACTAATGACTGAACCACTGTAACATACTAATGACTGAACCAATGTAACAAACTAATGACTGAACCACTGTAACAAATTAATGACCGAACCACTGTAACAAACTAATGACCGAACCACTGTAACAAACTAATGACCGAACCACTGTAACAAACTAATGACCGAACCACTGTAACAAACTAATGACCGAACCACTGTAACAAACTAATGACCGAACCACTGTAACAAACTAATGACTGAACCACTGACTGAACGATTAAAACAAACCAAGTAGTGAACCATTAAAACAAACCAAGGAGTGAACCAATAAAACAAACCACTGACTGAACCACTAAAAGAAAGTTCTGACTGAAGTCTAATAGAAACCAATAATTGAACTACTGAAAGACCTGACTGAACTATTAAAGTGCATAATGTGATTTTTGAGGCCCCGCAGCACTCATAACAATATATTGATTTACGCTAAGGTCATGTAAGTGGAATAATACTTGGTTGTTACAATAACAACGTTACAGTAGAGTGAGAATCCCACTACATGACCATGATTAGTACAGAGTTGAGACGTGTCTTGTACGGGTTTTGTCCCATGGCCCGGGTCGTGTCCCATGGCCCGGGTCGTGTCCCATGACCCGCTCCACGGGACAGAATGCGTCAGTCTGCCCCTGTGATATAGCGTTCCTGTACTGTAACAGATGGTGCAAGAGCTATGACCGGCAGTAATGCTGAAGGAAAATAGATTTGATTGTATCACACTACTCTGCATTATCCACCAAGAACAATTATGTAGCAAGGTATTACAGATGTATCACGTCATGCAGAGTGATGTAAGCAAAGTGAATTTAATCAGAGGGAGCAATAAGTCAGAGATACAAAAAAAATCAACTGAATCCAGAATTCAGTGATCTACCACTGCACTCAAGTTATCAAGTCGTTGAGTGCTGGAAAAATGCTCCACTGCTTCTTTGTTCTTCGGAAAGATATCCTTTCATGTCTTCAAGATGAACAGCTGAGAAATACACAGGTGTACCAAACTCAGCTGCAAGATAAAGACTTTCTTTGCACTCTAGAATTCCTAACAGATATAACAATCCATTTGAATGTGCTGAATATGAGCTTACAAGGCAAACAAAACATTTCTCAACTAGCTGGACACAATGAAGCTTCCCGCAAGAAGCTGCAGCTATCTAGTGTGTGTTTAAGCAAGAATGATCTAGCACAATTTACCTCTTGTCGTGAGCTCATAGCAGATGATATCGAGTCTGACTTTTCATGATTTGTCAGAAAAATTGAAATTTTATCTGAGTGAGAAAAAATTTAGAAGTTTTGAAAAACTAAAACCCAGTCTACTTTTATTTAACAACTCTAAGGAAGTTAATGTAGAGACTTAGTTACCAGAACTTCAGCTTGAACTGTGTGAACTGCAGACTGACCCATTGTTGCTTGCAAAGAAAAATGAAAATCAGGAGTTTCTGGAGGTTGGTCTGCAAGGATAGATTCCCACAAGCTGAGAGACTATGCACTAAGCTGCACTCAGTGTTCGGTAGTACAGTAAAGAATCCTTTATTCCAAAATCCTGTAAGCTCCAAAATCTAAAAGTTTTTCGAGTGTTGACATGAGGCGCCACATGTATCATTCAGTATGATTCACGAAATTGTAATGACAAGATTGCAAACAAGCCACAGTACGGGCAGGGATGGAACTCGCGGCTAGTGAGTAGTAAAACTCCATACCGACGCATGTTGTCACCAGCAATTGCTCAGTGATTACTGTGTGTTTTATTCTCTGTGGTGTGAAGATATTGTTGAAAATGTAGAAAAAGCCTGTGGAGTAAGAATGAAAAAAAAAAAAAAGAATTTGTTTGTATCACAGAAAGTCAAGTTGTTGGAAAAACTTGAGAGTAGCGTAAGTCTGAAGCATCTGACTGAACAGTTTGGTATTGGAACAACCACTATCTGCCACCTAGAGAAACAGAAGGACAAATTGTTGAAGTTCTATGCTGAAAGTTAATGAAAAATAGTAAAAACGTTGCACAGAGGGAAAAAATGAAGATCTATATCATGTATTGATAGTGTGGATTAATTAGTGACGGAGTGAGCATATACTGCTTAATTGTAGTGTCTGGACCTGCATTTGTCTTCTTTTTGTGAGCATTGATCATGTGTTTTTGGTTCAGTACCTGTACAGTACAGTATTTAGACTTGGGGTCCCATCCCCAAGTTGTCCTAAAAAATCCTAAAAAAATCCGAAAAACTTCCGTTCTCTAGCATTTCGGATAAAGGATTCTCAACTGCACACATACGTAAATGTATTTTTTTTACCATGAAGAAAGTAAAATCATAAACTACAAATCAGATGGCAAATGCAACACTGGACGAGTATCTTCGACTTGCCACTACCAACATCGGAATCGATATGGAGACTCTGGTAAAAGAAAGGTCTCGACCCCAGACATTTGTTTTGTGTTTCTTAACCTGCAGGTCCTGTCTAGAACCTTTGTATCTTAGTGTAGATCTTAAAATCATTAATATTTGTAAATAACTACTACATCTCATTAATATTTGTAAATAACTTCTTAAACTCATTAACATTTGTAAATATCTACGTACATTTTATCATAAAATCATTAATATTTGTAAATTTCTTAAAATTTTTAATATTTGTAAATAATTCTGTATATTTTATTTTAAGATCATTAATATTTGACAGTAAATCCTCATACTCTGTCTTAAGATTTTTAGTGCTTATAAATAACAGTAATATGCATAAATTAAATGTTGAATACCCTATAAAAAATTGTGTTAATCTTTGAATGCTATTATGAATTATAACAACAAAAACAACAACAACAGCAACAACAGTAATAATAATAGTAATAATAATAATAATAATAATAATAATAATAATAATAATAATAATAATAATAATTAAATCTCAATATTTATATATGATAAACTCAGAGGACTGATTGGAACCCGAGATGAGGCAAACGTTTCCCTCGATGCTGGTGAAAGAATTTCGATCCAAGAAAGTAGAGTTGCCCCTCTGTCCCTTCCATGGTTCATGCCCCATTGCCTCCCATTTCCCATGTGCCGTATGACCCCCTACAGATTTAGTAATATATCATTACTCATCTTAGTAATATATTATTTCTCATCTTATTGGAGTGTCAAGCCGAGGCGCTGGAGGGTAATAACTCTGAATTCTCTCGTTCCTCTAACGAGATTAGAATCCAACTCCTTAAGAGAACCTTTGGGACTTTTGCATCAAGGGTCGAAGGTTTCTGATTGCATTTGGAAAGAAAATATAATGATAGTCCAATTTCCTATACGTACTGAGGTTGTCTTCGTCCCTATGGCCGGCTGTGTCATCCTGATAACCTGAACTAAAGGGGATGTAACTGACAGTCTGAGTAGATATATACGATATGTGGTTTCACACCAACAGTTACTGTCTATATATATATATATATATATATATATATATATATATATATATATATATATATATATATATATATATATATATATATATATATATATTTATATATATATATATATTAGGTTTGCTTCATTTCTTATATTACGAAGTAACAAATAAACAAACATCTTTATTTCTTTAAAGTGGAGCACAGTATACCATTGACACTGAAGTAATTGACATATATATGGACCACTTTATAGAATGGCTCTTGTTTTGAAGAGCATATCAGCCTTAAAATAAACTTACAGCTGCTAGACAATGAGACAAATATACAAGTTTATTAGAGTGATACTGTTTGCCATATTTGACATTTAAATACTTTAACAATTTCGGGAATGAATTATGGTATTTTGAGATTAATACTTATAGTTTAATAAACCATACCACGGGTGGGGATAGAACCCGCGATCAGAGAGTCTCAAAACTCCAAACCGTCGCGTTAGCCACTTGACCAGCTAGCTACAATAAGATTCGTCCAACTAGGTATATTTCTACACCGTGGTATGGTTTGTTTGCAATCGAGTCATTACGATTTCGTGAGTCATGTTACAGTTTAATAGACTGGTGATGGTGTGAACATCAGGATGAATGTTGATATGATTTCGATCAATAAGAATGTTACTGATATACCAGGTCTGAACATGGCTTGTTTATGCAGGGTTTAAGTCAGATTTAGAAGGCGTTTTTTGATAATGCTTTTGAAGCAGGTGGCTGATGGGAAACTTTTGTGCAAGTCTTGGAAGGGGATTAAAATTTTTACTGCACTAGTTTCATGGAGGTCTTGTCGAACACGCGGTATATCAACGAGATACTTAGATTATGTATTGTGTCTACGTGTTGTGTTGCAGCGCTTTAAGAAGCGTTGGAGCTCTGGCTTGAAGCTCGTTCTGGGGGATTAAGGTGTCCTTGACTGGTGATGTACAGGTGGAACGCAGCCTTAATGACCCTCGTGAAGTCAACAGGCTTTAAACCTGACAAATCAACCAGCCATCCAGATGCCAGCTATTCTTCTAAGAAGATAATGCCATTACGATGACGTTGGTAAACAAGAGATCGAGATAGTAGCTTTAATGATATCGCAAACTTCAGCACATCTTGTAAACCATCTATTATAACTTGTACAATACAGACCATGTTAACCTACTACCACTTTGCCACTCACCGAGATGTGTGCAGTCATGCAATTGAAGGGCTCTTTATCCCAGGAAGTGGAGCTATCCTTACCTCCTCTGAATCAAACTTGAAGACCCAGGCACTGAATGACGCCTACGGGTTATACACCTCCCCATGAATACAACAATAATAAAAATAATAAAACTGATAATAGCAATAAATCTAGCCCCTTGTTTACTAGCAGTGTGAAGAGAAGCTACATTGGAACACCAGCCACCATCTCTACCTTAACTCAACCCCGTTTACTCAGTAAGGTGAAGAGATTATCTCTCTCTCGTGAATCCCTTGCGTTGAATTGCTCGAAGTTTGCGAATGATAGTATTTACGAGGTTATAAACCCGCTGCCGCGGGGACAAGTTCTGGTATTAGAGGAACGCCTCCAGAGGTAATAGCACACTCGCCTCATTTTTCCTTGTTATTGCCCAAACAAATTACGTGTTGTAGGTAAAGTTTGTGTTATTGATGTCTGGCAGACACACGCACATTCTCTCACACTCTTAAGCTTCCTCGCTCTCTCTCTCTTCTTTTTCTCTCGCCTGACACGCTTCATATATGCAAAGGTAGATGTTTGGAGATATTTGGATTGATAATTATTTAGATATTTCACAAGCATGAGAGCATCCCTCGTGAAGGGATACCCTCATGCTGAGCTAGAGAAAAGACACATTGATTAACAAGCTGTGTAGAGCTTTGTCCTTATTAAAGCATCGCTCTGTTTAGAGATTTCTCCTTTCAAAAGTTTCCATTAATCTTTTCAGAAGTATCGCTCTGTGAAGAGCTTTGTTCTTTATAAATGTCTATTCTGTAATTTACGTATTTTCTTCACTGTTACAGGCAGAACACTGCCGGAACCCTGATGTTGACATGCCAGTTTTAGCACCAGTCAAGACTCTTCATACAAGGACCATAAAGTGCAGTTTAGGCACTATCAATACTAACAACATTTCGCCTATGCTACAAGCATTCTGAAAAATACTCCGCAACACAGGTTATACCTTGTCAACATTGTAGTTTTCAATACAGCATTTTAGTGTCATTTTATCAACAATCGCTTGGCGGGGTTTATAAGTTAGTGTCAAAATACGTACAGTTAGTTATGTTCTGAAACTTTAATGGGCAAATCTAGAGATTTAGAAGGAAAAAACTTTGAGAACACGTTTGATTGGGTACTGAAGAGATGCGAGAAATGTAAGTGGTTTCCAGGATTTGTTTTTTAGACTATAAATGTTTTCGTGAAGCCGTATTTTAGGGGTAAATAAGATAGTATTATTAAATAGCGGAAACATACTGGAGACATGTTGGGGAGAGATGGATGGGGAGAGACTCTCAAGGAAGAGATGTAAACGAGACGTTGATTAATATATGTGTGTGAGGAGGATTAACTCAAGGGGAGGTGAGGGAGTGCAGGTTGGGGTGAGTGTAACGAAATGGGACATCACTGACCGTAGGTATTCGTGTGAGTGAGTTGAGAGGACACTGATGGTATGAGTTACTTTACTTGGTCAAGCCTCTACTTCCATTCTTTGCCTCCCTCGTTTTTTCTTATTCTGTTCATCCTTCTGTCCTTGTTTCCCTTGCCTTCTCCTCCTCTTACTCCTGCGTGTTTCCTATCTCCTTCCTTTACTTTCTCCCTCCGTCTCTTTCTCTCTGATTCTATTCCTCTAACTATTAAGTCTTTCTCTTTTATTCTCTCTCTCTCTCTCTTTTATTCTCTCTCTCTCTTTCTCTCTCTCTTTTACTCTCTCTCTCTCTCTTTTATTCTCTCTCTCTCTCTCTCTCTCTCTTTTATTCTCTCTCTCTCTCTCTCTCTCTCTCTCTCTCTCTCTCTCTCTCTCTCTCTCTCTCTCTCTCTCTCTCTCTCTTTCTCTCTCTCTCTCTCTCTTGCGCACACACACACACACGTGTGAGCTCTGCTCTGAGTGTTGGAGCTCTTTCTTGAGCGTGTGAGCTCTCTAGTGAAACACATGTACAACATCTATCTAACTTTATTGACGAAACGTTTCGCCTAGATAGCAGGCGTCATCGGTCGAATACAGAAATGCTCTCATTACTGGATAGGTGATAAGAGGTGGTCAGTCCCTCAGTCTCGATAGGAGGTCTACTTACCTGGAGGGCATTCGGAGGATCAACGCCCCCTCGGCCCGGTCCATGACCAGGCCTCCTGGTGGATCAGGGCCTGATCAACGAGGCTGTTACTGCTGGCCGTACGCAGTCCATTGTACGAACCACAGCCCTGCTGATCCGACACTGTCTTTAGGTATTTGTCCAGCTCCCTCTTGAAGACAACCAGGGGTCTATTGGTAATTTCCCTTATTGCTGGTGGGAGCCTATTGAACAGTCTTGGGCCCCGAACACTCATTGTGTTGTCTCATAGTGTACTAATGGCGCCCCTTCTTTTCACTGGGGGTATGTTGCATCGCCTGCCAAGTCTTTTGCCTTCGTAGAGAGCGATTTTTGTGTGCAGATTAGGGACCAGTCCCTCTAAGAACTTCCAGGTGTAGATTATGATGTATCTCTCTCGCCTGCGCTCCAGTGAGTACAAGTCAAGCGCTTCCAAGCGTTCCCACTAGTTAAAGGTGGTCCGTCTCAGCCTTGATAGCAGGTGGTCAGTCCCACAACGGTGGTCCGTATATTGGACTGCGTAGTAACACCGGCAAATACTAATTAATATAATAAGTTTGACGTCTATCACTACAAAAGGATATTTAAGAGAGGGAACAGATATATTGAGGAAAACTGTCTTCAAAAAATCGAAGAAAATGTAATTTTATTTTTTTCATTAAGACTGTATCACTTGTACACCTCATGAGGAAGACAAAGATTAAAGAAAACTTTGACTGTATATACTCGTATATACTGGGATATACACCCCTTCGAAGTATGTACACTGCTTCTCTCAGCGAATATACAACTCTTGAAGCGTGTACACCGCTTCTCTTGGCGAATATACACTGCTCATAGTATGTACACCGGTTCTCTCAGGGAATGTACATGAAGAAAGCTACACCTGGAGTTTACCTGGAGAGAGTTCCGGGGGTCAACGCCCCCGCGGCCCGGTCTGTGACCAGGCCTCCTGGTGGATCAGAGCCTGATTTCTCTCTGAGTATATTTACACCCTGGGCATGTACATATTCACTGGCTTTAGGATATGCTTTAGTACGATACATTATTCATTTTTTTTCATTATCCTTACCCAATAAAGCATGGAGGTGGGCCGAGTGGTTATCGGGAGGATGATACCTTTATACCTCACCTGTTATCCAGGCCGATATCTAGTAACCATTATTTAAATCACCCGAATTAAAGGTTTTAACTAGGTATAGTCGTAAATCATGAGTGTGTGTGTGTGTGTGTGTGTGTGTGTGTGTGTGTGTGTGTGTGTGTGTGTGTGTGTGTGTGTGTGTGTGTGTGTGTGTGTGTGTGTGTGTGTGTGGAGATGTCATGTCTGAGGGCAGTGTGTGGTGTGAACATAATGCAGAGAGTTCATAGTTCGGAAATTAGGAGGAGGTGCGGGATTACCAAAACTATTTTCCAGAGGGCTGAGAAGGGGTTGTTGAGGTGGTTCGTACATATAGAGAGGATGGAATAAAATACAATGACTTCGAGAGTGTATAAATCTGTAGTGGAGGGAAGGTAGGGTAGGGGTCGGCCTAGGAAAGGTTAGAAGGAGGGGGGGGGGAGTAAAGGAGGTTTTGTGTGAGAGGGGCTTGGACTTCCAGCAAGCATGCGTGAGTGTGCTAGATAAGACCGAATGGAGGCAAATGATTTTTAGAACTTGACGTGTTGTTGGAGTGTGAGCAAGGTAACATTTATGAAGGGATTCAGGGAACCCGGCAGGCTGGACTTGAGTCCTGGAGGTGGAAAGTACAGTGCCTGCACTCTGAAGAAGGGGTGTTAATGTTGCAGTTTTATAACTGTAGTATAAGCGCGCCTCTGGCAAGACAG
>NC_091343.1:16023451-16053451 GCF_038502225.1 Cherax quadricarinatus | reverse complement strand
GTAGGGGGTGTGTGGACCAGGTGTTTACAGTGAAACATATAAGTGAACAGTATTTAGATAAGGCTAAAGAAGTCTTTGTGGCATTTATGGATTTGGAAAAGGCGTATGACAGGGTGGATAGGGGGGCAATGTGGCAGATGTTGCAAGTGTATGGTGTAGGAGGTAGGTTACTGAAAGCAGTGAAGAGTTTTTACGAGGATAGTGAGGCTCAAGTTAGAGTATGTAGGAAAGAGGGAAATTTTTTCCCAGTAAAAGTAGGCCTTAGACAAGGATGCGTGATGTCACCGTGGTTGTTTAATATATTTATAGATGGGGTTGTAAGAGAAGTAAATGCGAGGGTCTTGGCAAGAGGCGTGGAGTTAAAAGATAAAGAATCACACACAAAGTGGGAGTTGTCACAGCTGCTCTTTGCTGATGACACTGTGCTCTTGGGAGATTCTGAAGAGAAGTTGCAGAGATTGGTGGATGAATTTGGTAGGGTGTGCAAAAGAAGAAAATTAAAGGTGAATACAGGAAAGAGTAAGGTTATGAGGATAACAAAAAGATTAGGTGATGAAAGATTGAATATCAGATTGGAGGGAGAGAGTATGGAGGAGGTGAACGTATTCAGATATTTGGGAGTGGACGTGTCAGCGGATGGGTCTATGAAAGATGAGGTGAATCATAGAATTGATGAGGGAAAAAGAGTGAGTGGTGCACTTAGGAGTCTGTGGAGACAAAGAACTTTGTCCTTGGAGGCAAAGAGGGGAATGTATGAGAGTATAGTTTTACCAACGCTCTTATATGGGTGTGAAGCGTGGGTGATGAATGTTGCAGCGAGGAGAAGGCTGGAGGCAGTGGAGATGTCATGTCTGAGGGCAATGTGTGGTGTGAATATAATGCAGAGAATTCGTAGTTTGGAAGTTAGGAGGAGGTGCGGGATTACCAAAACTGTTGTCCAGAGGGCTGAGGAAGGGTTGTTGAGGTGGTTCGGACATGTAGAGAGAATGGAGCGAAACAGAATGACTTCAAGAGTGTATCAGTCTGTAGTGGAAGGAAGGCGGGGTAGGGGTCGGCCTAGGAAGGGTTGGAGGGAGGGGGTAAAGGAGGTTTTGTGTGCGAGGGGCTTGGACTTCCAGCAGGCATGCGTGAGCGTGTTTGATAGGAGTGAATGGAGACAAATGGTTTTTAATACTTGACGTGCTGTTGGAGTGTGAGCAAAGTAACATTTATGAAGGGATTCAGGGAAACCGGCAGGCCGGACTTGAGTTCTGGAGATGGGAAGTACAGTGCCTGCACTCTGAAGGAGGGGTGTTAATGTTGCAGTTTAAAAACTGTAGTGTAAAGCACCCTTCTGGCAAGACAGTGATGGAGTGAATGATGGTGAAAGTTTTTCTTTTTCGGGCCACCCTGCCTTGGTGGGAATCGGCCGGTGTGATAATAAAAAAAAAAAAAATATATATATATATATATATATATATATATATATATACATATATATATGCAATAAGATAACAGTAAACAGGTGATTTTAAAATATGCAAAACAACCACTGTGAAAGAGTAGTGAAATTCCAAGCGCTTTCGTGACTACTCACATTGTCAAGGAACTATGAAAGTAATGCATCAAAGGAAGGCAATTAAAGGGCTTAGACCACACCTCACAGTCAACTCCCACAACAAAGAAACACCTGACGCGGGACAATACCGGACTCATAAGAAAAGAGGAACACTGCAATAGGTCCGCTGGTCCAACTAGACAGGTCCTCACGACATCCCACTAACAAAATATTCTACTCAAGAAATAAGGTTCATTATTTGTCCAATGTATTATTAAACTCTTCCCAAATTTTATTAATTATAAATTTGAATTTAATTCATATAAACCTAAGGAAATATTAATATTATTGTCAAAACTGCTTTTTATGAAACAAGATTTAATTATATTTCTGTCAACCATGGACTTGCTTGATACAACTTTCTCAACTTTTTGAAAATCAATTGGATGGTTAAAATCTCTCACATGAATAAATAGAGCATTGGAATCTTGTCCAGTTCTAATGCTATATTTATGTTGTTTTAATCTAAGTTCGAGATTTTACCAGTTTGACCGTAATAAAATGGGCCACTTACCTTTTATATCTTACCTCTCTCCCCCCTCCCACCCTTTTCCAAAATATCTATCCTTACCCATCCTTCTTCCTTACCCATCTCACCAAAGCTCTGGTCTGGACAAGAACAAGAACAAGAACGTAATAAACTTTATCGCAATGAATCTCATAGACACATCCGTCAGCATTTTGGGGGGAATTCTTTATCAAAAGTTTTTTTACTGTATCAAGATTTTTGAATACAACTTTAATATTAAAAGTCTTAAGAAGAGAAGGCATATCAACCAAGTTTTCATGGTAAGGGAGAACCAACATATTTTTAGTTGAATAAGGTTGGTTGTCCCTTTTTGGATTGTAAAAAGTATTTCTAGCAATTTTAAAAGATTTATCAATTAAATTTCTCGGGTATTTTAGAATATTGGCTATTTCATAAATTTTGGATATTTCTTCATCTATGAACTCTGGACTACAAATCCGTAAAGCTCTCAAAAACATTGATGAGAAAACAGACAGTTTAACTCTATCGTGATGTGAAGAATAATACTGGACATAGGAACAGTTATTTGTAGGTTTTCTGTAAATTTTAAATTTGAATTCATTATTACTCTTAATAATTAAAACATCTAGAAAAGGTAATGAGTTATTTTCCTCAAACTCAACAGTAAAGTTTATAGAATGGGCTAAGCTATTTAATTTGCCAAGGAAATGGTGTATATCTACATTCTTGGGCATAAGACACAAAATATCATCAACATATCTGAACAATTTTGCTCTATTAGGAAGGATTGTGTTAAGCAATCTTGTTTCAAAAAATTCCATGTATAGATTACTAAGAACAGGTGAAAGAGGATTTCCCATTGCCATACCAAATTTCTGAGTGTAAAACTTATCATTAAATACAAATTTTGCATCAACAATGCAAAGTTTAAAAAGCTTAATGATGGTAGGAACTGGCAATGGTAAATCATAATTAACGAGTTCTTCAGATAAGAAACTTAATAAATCATCAACAGGAACTTTTCCTTGACAATGTGAGTAGTCATGAAAGCGCTTGGAATTTCACTACCCTTTCACAGTGGTTGTTTTGCATATATATATATATATGTATATATGTACATATATATATATATATATATATATATATATATATATATATATATATATATATATATATATATATATATATATATATAGATATCGAGATATATAGATATATAGATAGATATATATATATATATATATATATATATCGTGCCGAATATGTAAAACTTGCGATCTTGGCCATTTAATTTTAAATGAGTTCTTGCTAATTGGCCAGTTTTACCTATTAGGCACGACATACATATATATATATATATATATATATATATATATATATATATATATATATATATATATATATATATATATATATATATATATATATATATATATATATATATATATATATATATATGCAAAACAACCACTGTGAAAGGGTAGAGAAATTCCAAGCGCTTTCGTGACTACTCACATTGACAATGTGAGTAGTCACGAAAGCGCTTTGAATTTCACTACTCTTTCACAGTGGTTGTTTTGCATATTTTAAAATCACCTGTTTACTGTGATCTTATTGCATATATATATATATATATATATATATATATATATATATATATATATATATATATATATATATATATATATATATATATATATATATATATATATATATATATATATATATATATATATATATATATATATATATATAGGATATATATATATATATATATATATATATATATTGCATATATATATATATATATATATATATATATATATATATATATTGCATATATATATATATATATTGCATATATATATATATATATATATATATATATATATATCTTATATATATATATATATATATATATATATATATATATATATATATATATATATATATATATATATATTGCATATATATATATATATATATATATATATATATATATATATATATATATATATATATATATATATATATATATATATATATATATATATATATATATATATATATATATATCGTACACGGAGAGGAAGAGAAAGAGAGAGAGAGAGAGAGATAGAGAAAGAGAGAGAGAGAGAGAGAGAGAGAGAGAGAGAAGGGAACGTAAGATAAAACAGGATGATAGAAAAAAGGGGGATAATTGAAGAAGTGAAGAAAGAATACGCAGGAAAATCTTATGCAATAATAAGCAATACCTAATTAACATATTAACAAATCTCCTCTGATATGTACATTTACCTTCAGTATAATTACGAGATCGCAAGTAACATGCATGCCAGCATTATAAAATCGCTAAATAATGTGTGTTTATGTTCTTGTGGACCCACACGAAGTCTCAGAGTAAGTCACCTTCATCCGCATGCAGTTCCTGACGCTTGCAGACTCCGTCTGTCATCTTGGTATTGACTTGTTCGCTGGCTTTGGTGGAGTGTCGACATCTTGCTCTGCCCTGGACATCATGGGCTAGGGAGAGTAATTCCTCTCCAGTTTGACTGTGACTCCATACGCAAGTTCATTTTTCCGTGCTGCGGATTTTCCTCAGGTCTTTATACCCCTGGGGAAGCTCAACTAATTACGACTACCTCCGTAGTGGCACTGTATTGCTATTACTACTACTACTACCTACTACAACTCCTGGTTCTACTAATGCGTCTACTATTAATGTAACTTCTTTTACTATATTTGTTACTACTACTGTTACTACAACAGTTGCTGCTTCTGCAACAATAATAGCAGCAGCGGCAACAACAACAGCAACAGAAACAGCAGCAACAACAACAATAACATCAACACAGCATCAACAGTAACAACAACAAAAACAGCACCAACAAAAACAACAACAACAACGAACTTCTTGGAACAGAATAACCTCAGCTAACATTAACATTTTCTAGATAAATACTTTTTTTTTTATTTTTACTGGCTGTTCATTTAGCCCCGCGACAGAAAACACAATAATCACTTCCCTGTTATTTGATGAAGAGCATCCTTTCTCTCCAGATATTAGCGCCGTAAACCTCCTCTTATGAACTCTGAGTCGGATTTGTAATTCTGACGCCAGAAACGCCACTGGTTGGAAATACTGGAGAAGGTTTGCCGGACCCTTGCGAGTTATGATCTCTCGGTGGGTGACTTTTCAAGGGGTCTTGAGGACCTTATGCAGGAGACGCGACTTTTCCGTGGAACCAAGGACCCTGTGCAAGAGACTCCACTTTTCACTGGGTCTGGGGACTTTAGGAGATCCCATTTCTTCATTGGTTCTGGGGCCTTAATGCATTAAACGCTACTTTTCAGTGGTTCTGGGGACTTTATGCAGGAGACGCCATTTTTTCATTTGAGCTGTAGACTTCATGGATGAAATGGCAATTTCCAGTGGTTCTGGGGACTTTATATAGGAGGCGCCATTTTTCAATGGTTCTGGGGACCTATATACATTAAAGTCATCGTCATCTTGTTTACGAGTTCTAAGGAACGAAATCATCCCATAACAATGGGGCTGATATTGCAATTGCAAGTGAGAAATTTGCGGATACGTCACTTATCTCTGATTTTTCTCACTGATATTGCCTCTGTCTGCTGGAAATTGACTGATATTGCCATTATCTCTCATAAATTGACCGATATTACAATGGTCAATAAGAAATTGGCTGATATTGCAGCGAGATGTTATAGAATGAGGTAGGCAGGACGGCAAGCGGCAATTGAAGACGCGAATAGACTTCGGGAGTGAAAAAAATTCTTATATCCCTTTGGTGGATGATAACTCTCTATGTGTCCCGTAGCACGGTTGGTAGTGCACTCACCTCACACACTGAAGTCCGTGGCTCGATCCCGGTACGGGTGGAAACACTGCTGTCCCTGTTCATCTAGCAGTAAGTAGGTAGGTACCTGGGTTTTAGTCGACTGGTGTGGGTCGCATCCTGGGGACAAAATTAACCTAAATTGCCCGAAATATTCTGCATTAACAGGGTCTTTCTATGTAGTATGTCAGGTATGGTCTGTATAAGTTGCATCATGGACCTGGAGCAGCACCTTCAGAGTGCTAACCAAAGTTCGCCTCGCCCTCCCGCTAGTGGTACCTGAGGCTGGACCTGGAGCACCACCTTCAGTGTGCTAACCAAAGTTCGCCTCACCCTCCCGCTAGTGGTACCTGAGGCTGGACCTGGAGCACCACCTTCAGTGTGCTAACCAAAGTTCGCCTCGCCCTCCCGCTAGTGGTACCTGAGGCTGGACCTGGAGCACCACCTTCAGTGTGCTAACCAAAGTTCGCCTCGCCCTCCGGCTGGTGGTACCTGAGGCTGGGCCTGGAGCACCACCTTCAGTGAGCTAACCAAAGTTCGCCTCGCCCTCCCGCTAGTGGTACCTGAGGCTAGACCTGGAGCAGCACCTTCAGTGTGCTAACCAAAGTTCGCCTCACCCTCCCGCTAGTGGTACCTGAGGCTGGGCCTTGAGCAGCACCTTCAGTGTGCTAACCAAAGTTCGCCTCGCCCTCCGGCTGGTGGTACCTGAGGCTGGGCCTTGAGCAGCACCTTCAGTGTGCTAACCAAAGTTCGCCTCGCCCTCCCGCTAGTGGTACCTGAGGCTGGACCTGGAGCAGCACCTTCAGTGTGCTAACCAAAGTTCGCCTCACCCTCCCGCTGGTGGTACCTGAGGCTGGACCTGGAGCAGCACCTTCAGTGTGCTAACCAAAGTTCGCCTCACCCTCCCGCTAGTGGTACCTGAGGCTGGACCTGAGCAGCACCTTCAGTGTGCTAACCAAAGTTTGCCTCACCCTCCCGCTAGTGGTACCTGAGGCTGGGCCTGGAGCAGCACCTTCAGTGTGCTAACCAAAGTTCGCCTCACCCTCCCGCTAGTGGTACCTGAGGCTGGGCCTGGAGCAGCACCTTCAGTGTGCTAACCAAAGTTCGCCTCACCCTCCCGCTGGTGGTACCTGAGGCTGGACCAGGAGCAGCACCTTCAGTGTGCTAACCAAAGTTCGCCTCACCCTCCCGCTGGTGGTACCTGAGGCTGGACCTGGAGCAGCACCTTCAGTGTGCTAACCAAAGTTCGCCTCGCCCTCCCGCTGGTGGTACCTGAGGCTGTACCTGGAGCAGCACCTTCAGTGTGCTAACCAAAGTTCGCCTCACCCTCCCGCTAGTGGTACCTGAGGCTGGACCTGGAGCAGCACCTTCAGTGTGCTAACCAAAGTTCGCCTCACCCTCCCGCTGGTGGTACCTGAGGCTGTACCTGGAGCAGCACCTTCAGTGTGCTAACCAAAGTTCGCCTCACCCTCCCGCTAGTGGTACCTGAGGCTGGACCTGGAGCAGCACCTTCAGTGTGCTAACCAAAGTTCGCCTCACCCTCCCGCTAGTGGTACCTGAGGCTGGGCCTGGAGCAGCACCTTCAGTGTGCTAACCAAAGTTCGCCTCACCCTCCCGCTGGTGGTACCTGAGGCTGGGCCTGGAGCAGCACCTTCAGTGTGCTAACCAAAGTTCGCCTCGCCCTCCCGCTGGTGGGATTTGCCTCAACTTATCACGGACAGTTAAAGCCTAAAATTGCTGTTCTTTCCACAAACTTTTGCTTATCATTTTCATCCAAGTCTCCATTATAACTTTTGCCTGGCACATAATCATCGTATTTTTATTCCCATGTTTAACACAATAGACCTTTTTTTCTTTCTTTTTTTCAATATTTATGTTGAAGGCTGGTCACTTTTTAACGTTTTTCCTTTAAGATATAGACTTCATTGTGCTTTCTGGGATGTAGGTTGGCAGCTAAGTACATTAGTGGCCATCTGATGACCTAGGTTAGAATCCTGCTGGTTGTTTATTATAATGGGGTAATTTAAGCAGCGCCCACGCTATACCTGGGATATACCTGGAGGGGGGTTCGGGGGTCAACGCCCCCGCGGCCCGTGACCTGGCCTCGGCGACACATCTTATGAAGTTGAAAGATGTCAAATTATTCATCATAAAAACTGTTGTTTATAATCTGTTTTGATTGTCACGACCACCACACAATATTTGACCGGTTTTAAGGTTTCTCGCTTTTACTGAACAAAGTTATCACGGTATTCTGTAGTGAAGTGATAAAGCCCCTGGAGGGCGAAACGTCTGCTTAATAAATATCCTTAATAAAGGTAGGGAGGGAAGAAGCGAGAGAAGGAAGGAAGGGAGAGAGAAACGAAGGGTGGGAGGGAGGATGAAAGATAGAGTGAGAGAGACAGACAGACACACAGACAGACACAGACAGAAAGAAAAAATAAAATAGAATACACTGAGAGAAAGCGAATAACGGGGAACGCAGAGAGAAAAACTAATTAAATCCATATATTCTAAAAAAAAGAGTGAAATATCAAAAAAATAAAAAAGGATAAATTTAATCAACAATACTCGAATGAATAAAACCTGACGGTGAAAAAAATACCTACATTCAAACATTTACATCCAAATGAACAATTATACATGCAAATAAGTTACCAAATCATGTCATGAAAGAGGAAAGTTGCCAAAAAAATTATAAATATATGTGAAGGAACAGTCCCTGCTTATTGAGTATTGTCCTCTCTTGCATAGCGAGAGCTGACATGGAGAGGGACAGTGGTAAGTGAGGGGGAATGAGGCGTAGAGATGCGTTAGTGACAGGAGGGGAGTGTGAGGGGAAGCTGGTGTGTGTGTGTGTGTGTGTATTTTACAATTTGTCAAAGGCACTTGTCCATAAACACTTGGCCTGCTGTGTGTGTGTGTGTCTGTGTTGTATGTTTTTGCATAAGGTATGTGTGTATGTGTGTATGTGTAATACTCTGCCATTAGAGCTATGCTTCTAGGCCGAGGGACTGACTACCTCGTCTTCTACTGTCTCCTGTACATAATTCTACAAGACTGAGGGACTGTTTAACTCATCTTTAATGATCTTCAGCAAATGTCTTTGTATTGCACTAATGAAGCCATTGGCGAAACGTGTATAGTAACTATTCTGAGGAGTTTTTTTGAGATTGTCTGGTATGTGTTAGGAGGTATACTCAAAAATGTCTATATTATTTTAAAAAGAAATTGGTGGCCGCTCATTCTGATAACAATTTCAACCTTCTCCCAAGTAGGATTCACCAGTACTGAAAGTTTCAAGCCGATCGGAAGGGGCTTTCTCAAGTTATCTAACGCAAACAAAATAGCGACTTTTCTTCCAGTAAGCACTGATGGAGACGCTAAACCCGTGTGAGCAATACAGCTCATTTGTGGAATTTCTGTCCTCAGCCTAACAAGTAGTAGTTCCAAGACACTTCAAACATGAAAACACTTTATTTTTCGATGTTTTACCCACAGTCGGCTTTTCCAATTGCCAGCTGTGGGTAAAATGTGGCAAAACTTTTTCTTTTGTCCTTAAAAGTTCTGAGTTCCTCTTGGAGTGATATTAAATAATATATGAGTTGCCTCTCACAGTAATCATCACTGTGACACCGATGCTGATCCAACACAATAACATGTCATCTCCTCTACTCCAGAGGATTGAATATTTATAAAGGACTGATTGTCTATCGTTTCGCCTGTCGATTTATGTGGATGACTTCACAGGTAAATGGTGCCGAGAAGTATTATTAAAAGCATTTCTTTATTCTTATGAGGTTTTCCAAGTCATGTGACAGGATGCAGAATCTTCAGCATCTTCAGCATCTTCAGCTCATGGGAGATGAGATGAATGTTTTTTTATTAATGAATCAAGTCTTTCATTTTACTCTACTGTGATTTAATTATCGAATAGTAATGTCTTCAGAAAAGCATATGGAACTATCGAAAACTATCGCTCGATCTGAGAAGAAATAGTACATTGAAGGTTGAGAATTATTGGTATGAGTTTGAGAAATAAAGTTCTAATTTTTTTAAAGGCGATTCAGAAACTTATTTGAAGGAATGAATGTGTCTAAAAGGTTATTTAAAGCCTTTTGGTACGGTGATGACTTAGGCTCAAGGCCCGAGAATTTAATTGAGAAAGTCTCGTAGTGTTCGGTAGTAGTGAAGTAAGAAGACCATTTTTAATGATATGTCGTAGTCACATAAATAGTTTTAATCGAGGTCAAATAATTTAAAACTAGAACAAGTCTAATAAACACTCTTAAAAATTTACTATTATGTATATATATATATATATATACATATATATATATATATATATATATATATATATATATATATATATATATATATATATATATATATATATATATATATATATATATATATATATATATATATATATATATAGGTAATCCCATAACACCATTAATTGTCTTGTATAGAATAATATTAAATGTAAACACAGACTTGGAAATAGATTTCAATTGTTTCTTCGTCTGTCTTATATTAAATATATTATTATAAATAATATTTTCGGCTATACCATCTGAAAATATTTTAATGTCAGAAATTTTTTTAATATCTGATAAATTTTTAATTTCTGAAAATATTTTAATATCAGAAAAATTTTTAATATTTGAAAAAATTTTAATTTCTGAAAATATTTTAATATCAGAAAATTGTTTTTAGTATTTGAAAAAATTTTAATATCTAAAAATATTTTAATATCAGAAAATATTTTAATATTTTCATGGAGCACAAATGTTGAGGATAATACAAACTTAACTAACAGTTAATATTACTGATTTATTGACGGGGGAGCGCTAACCTCGTAGGGGCTCACATAGCGTCTGGGAAGTGAGAAGTAAATTGGCTTCACCCAAATAAAAAAAAAGAGGACGGCAGCTCCAATTCTTTGAATCAAGAACCCTTCATGGTTATAACAGCGCCCGTGGAAAAGATCAAGGGACCACCAGCCTACTACTCACACTTCATCAGTCACATTGTCGTACGTGTATGATACACAGCACCGACAAGATGAAGAATTAAACACATGTCTAATAAATACATGAGTGGATGTGGGTGGGTGTGAGTTGGACCTGATAGCTTGTGCTACCAGGTCGGTTGCCGTGTTCCTCCCTTAAGTCAATGTGACCTGACCTGACTAGGTTGGGTGCATTGGCTTAAGCCGGTAGGAGACTTGGACCTACCTCGCATGGGCCAGTAGGCCTTCTGCAGTGTTCCTTCGTTCTTATGTTCTTATGTCTAACATCTGGGTATCTTTATTGTAGACGTTTCGCCATCCAGTGGCTTTTTCAATACAAATTTAAGGATATAATTGGAAGATAGTGGAAATGTATACAAAAGAGGAGATAATCAGTCCCTCAGCCTTGAAGCTGGTGAAGATTACTATAGTAGTGAAGACTCTGAAGGAACAGCATGAAGACTGGCACTACTGGCGCCAGGTGAGGGACGTATAGCAGAGGCACTGGACAGGCACCCAGAGTCAGTACCTGACCACTGTGGTCCGTACGTCAGTTTGTGTGCGGCGTGCAGTAACAGCCTGGTTGATCAGACCCTGATCCACCACAAGGCCTGGTCTCAGACCAAGCCGAGGGGGCGTTGACCCCCCGAAACCCTCTCCAGGTATACTATCCAGGTAAGCGGGATTACCCAGTGGAAGCAGGTCATACCTGAGGGACGGGTCAGTATTAGTTAAGATTGTGAAGAGTTCCTCTTGCAACAGAATCTCCGAGACCCTTACTTGAGGGCTAATACTAAAGACCAGCGCTTGAGGGTCACCATTGACCTCTTGCAACAGACACTCAAGCACTGGAGTGAGGCAACTGTGCTCCTCTGCAATGGAAACTCATCCGTTGATTTCTTGCAACAATATCTCCAAGACCCTTGAGGGCTAATTCCAAAATTGTGCTGAAGACCCCTCAGCTAGTGACCAGCGCTTGAGGGCCAGCACTGCACTCAAGCAGCAGACCCTCAACCAGGGACCAGTGCTCAAGCGCTATTCTCTATCCCCAAAATTTTAATATAAAAAGAAATATTTACATTTTACAGTAATTCTCTTTATTTATTTTTTCATATTTCCTTATATATTTATTTTATTTATTCATTTATTCATAAGAATTGCAAAGGTAAATTTATTTTAAGAATCTCAGTTCGAAATTAAAATTTTAATTTAAATTTCATTTTTTGTATATATATCGAGCATAAAATAATATAAATTGACAATATAAACTAATAAAAACTCAATTAACTGATCAGAATATGATAAACAAGACACAAATCATCAGTATTTTTATTGCCGAAACCTTTCGACTGCATAGCAGGCTTCTTCAGTCGAATACAGAGGCTATTTTAATACTGGAAGGAGAAGAAGGGTCTTAACGGTGCTAGAATTACGTACAATATGTTAGGTAAAAGGACACAAGTGCAACTAATGTGATATTTATTGTGGCAACGTTTCGGCCTGATAAAGCTCCTGGAGAGCTAAACGTTCCTACAATTAAATGCCACATTAGTTGCACTTGTGATCTTTTATCTAACAAGAAGAAAGGTAATTCCGAGTTGTTGCTTCCCTTCAGCCTTGAGAAACGTTCAGTCCTTTGGCCTTCATTGAAGGTGTTTAGTCCCTTAAGGCAGAGACATGAGGATGGGAGACTTACAGGAGCGTGAGACGAGGCGCAGCAGTTGGAGATGGCATCACAGATTGGCTGGGCCCCAAGGTATTGCACATGTGTCTTGTTCATCAGCGTGGCGGTAATGTATACTTTAATATAATGAAAATCAGGATATACTCGTGCATCTCCGACAAGAGTATATACACCGACAGGTGTATGTCGGCGTACATACGCAGAGAGTTTACCTCAGCCGTTATCCTAGTGAATAAAGTATTTTTGACTAGTGGTGTACAGGTGACTGCCTTAATGACCCTTGTGTAGTTAATAGTATTTAAACCTTAGAAAACAGCCAACTAACCAACAACCTCCATTCTGACTAGACTAGTATATTCCATAGTCTCCCCTTATGGAAGGTTCCTTGGCGCTGGTGAGGGGCTCTTGATCTAGGGGATTGGATCTGTGCTCCGGTTCCCTGTACTGAGCCTGAATACCTTCCATCCCCTCCCCACGTGCGCTGTATAATCCTATGGGTTTAGCGCTCCCCATGATTATAATAATTATAATAATACTCCATGAACTGTTGTTGTTATTATTATAATTATTATTATTTTATTATTATTATTATTATTATTATTATTATTATTATTATTATTATTATTATTATTATTATTATTATTATTATTATTATTATTATTATTCCTTTTTCATTTTCTTCATTTCCATTATTTTCCATTTTTTTTATTTTCATTTTTTTTTCTTCTTTTTCTTCTTCTTCTTCTTCTTCTTCTTCTTCTTCTTCTTCTTCTTCTTCTTCTTCTTCTTCTTCTTCTTCTTCTTCTTCTTCTTCTTCTTCTTATTATTATTATTATTATTATTATTATATTCCAGGTAAAGTGTTAGACCTGTAAGGGCCATAAAGACTCTGGGGTGGACGGAAGATAACCAAGTTTGACCCGAAGAATATTGAGGGTGATCCAGACTCCTGGAATGAAGCGCCTTTACCCCAGCATCCTTTCCCGTCCCCTCCCCCCCCCCTCTCACACAAAGGCACCAACTGTGCTCTCTCGTCCGGTACTTGGTAACCTTTGTATCTTTCTCACAAAGGCACTAATTCCAACAACACCGAATTCTTTTTATTATACTGATGGAAAAGCGTGAAATACGCCTGGGCCGTACGGGAAACGAGGGATAATCAGTTCGATCAATGGAAAGGGAGACAGTAGCTCCAATACCCTAGATCAAGAGCCCTGTGTCAGAATCCCGTTGAAGGAAACTATTCGTAAACGATTTTTTTTCCGGCTATTTACTGTTGGTAACATATTTTTCACCTACTTCGTTTATTCACTTCCATTCTTTTTTTCCTTGTTTTTCCTGCCCGGAGATATTTCCTGCCAGGGGATATTTCCTGGCTGGAGATATTTCCTGGCTGGAGTAGCGAGTGTTTTTGTGAAACAACAGACTCATTTCTCTCTCTCTTAGTTCCCTTCTGACAGCCTTATTTACCAGGAAATTTGAGGAGCAGCGTCTCACTCTGCAGGTGTTGTGTCTCACAGGTGTTCTCTCCGTCAGGTGTTGTGTGATCTCCGTCAGCTGTACCCAAATGGCTTACTTCCCGAAACGGCGAGCAAACGACACATATTTTGGCTTTTGTTGAGACAATATTCTGAGAATAAATCCTTGATCTCTAAGGTGTCTTAGAGTAAGAAAGAGTAAGAGAGGTCACAGGCCATGCCAGGTCAAAGGTTAAGTCACCTCTTTTCTTCAATATCCACTGGGAAATATTTACAAACATTTATATCAGGCGAGAGGAGCCTCGAACCTACTTACTTTGGAAAAAAATCTAATCACCAGACTAGTGCCACTGACTCTGAGGCAAATGCATCAGTGTCAGATCCTTGATAATGTGAGAAGTCACGAAAGCGATTGGAATTTCACAATTCTTTCACTGTGGTTGTTTTGCATATTCTGATATCACTTGTTTACTGTGATCTTATTGTATATATATATATATATATATATATATATATATATATATATATATATATATATATATATATATATATATATATATATATATATATATATATATATATATATTTATATATATATATATATATATTTATATATATATAATTATATATATATATATATTATATATATATATATATATATATATATATATATATATATATATATATATATATTATATATATATATATATATATATATATATATATATATATATATATATATATACATATATATATATATATATATATATATATATATATATATATATATATATATATACATGTATATATATATATATATATATATATATATATATATATATATATATATATATATATATATATATATATATATTTATATATATATATATATATATATATTTATATATATATATATATACATATGTATATATATATATATATATATATATACATGTATATATATATATTATATATATATATATATATATATATATATATATATATATATATATACATATATATATATATATATATATATTATGTATTTTATCGAATATATTGATCAATGATTTCCCAGGTGCTGTGTGAACCCCCCAAGTGTTCAGCCTAATTGCCATGAATGCAATAAAAGATAATAATAATAATAATAATAATTATTATTATTATTATTATTATTATTATTATTATTATTATTATTATTATTATTATTATTATTATTATAACAATTACAGAAAAAAGAATAACAACAACAATAATAATAAGAAGAATAAGAATAACAACAATAACAATAATATTATTATTATTATTATTATTTATAATAATTATAACAACAACAATAATAACAACAACGAAACAACAGCAACAATACCAACAACAACAGTAATACCAACAGTAATAATAATAATAATAATTATAACAACAATTAGCAAGTAATATAGAGTCCAGAGTGAAGAGGGAATAGTTGTGAGAGTCGTCCTCTTTTAATCACCATGTTTTCCGCTTCAAGAGTCTTGTGTTTACACACAGTTTCTCTGAAAGATTGCTAAGTGTCGTGGAAAAAATATTACTTCTACTTGTTTGCTCTCTAAACTCTTTTCATATCTCTCTCCTCTAAAGGATCGCGTCTTTTAAAGAATTGTTTTTTTTTTTTTATCGAAGTAGTGATGTAAGAAGACAGATATATTGTTTTCCTTTTGCTTTTTCACCTCTGGGACGGCACTGTTTAGGTCTCGTCTTCGTGAGAGGAAGATGTTATCTGTAACCTCAAGGGAAGAAAAAGGTTGTTTGTAACCTCAGTAGAGGAAGATGTTGTTTGCAACCTCACGGGAAGAAAATGTTTGTAACTTCAGTAGAGGAAAATGTTGTCTGCAACCTCACGAGAAGAAAATATTATTTGTAAACCCAGTCGTATAAGACTGGTCAAGTTGTCTACCTGAAGAAATGTTTAGAGTGCTGAACTTGAGTGCTGATCCTGATGTGCTCATTGGAAGGGATGTTTTAGTTTATTCTAGCCAAGAAAAACTTTGAGGTGGTCAGTCCCTCAGTCTGGAGAAGAGTATTGTTCCATAGTCTGAAACAATATTCTTCTCCAGACTGAGGGACCGACCACCTCAAAACTTCAAGGGTGATGGACTGATTACATCGTCTTCAAGAAAAAGTTTGTAAGCAATTCACACCACTGGAAGAGCAAGACACTTGTTCATACATAATTAATTGGTTCCACAGTAACAATGTCGAGTCTGTGTGGTGATAAAGTTACAGGTGCGAACAGTCGTCATAATTGAGAGGGAGGTCAGTCGCATAACAAAAATATGGTAGAGGGAGAGAGTTTACTCAAGGGAAAACCAACTCAGCAAGACCTACCTTCATGCTGAGCAGTTTAGAACTTAAATCGACAAGCACGTGAGTTAACAGCTGAATTAAAACCACAGTATAGTGATTAATACGATTCACGTATCACCCCTATGTTGGCGAGGAAACATCAAACGACATTTCGACCCTTCCTTGACCTTCATCAAGTCACGACTGAATATGAAAGCAAACATAACACAACACTATAAATTATTGATTCAATTTGTTTCAACACACCGGCCGTATCCCACCGACCCAGGGTTACCTAAAAATAAAAACTAAAGTTTTAAAATGAAAAACGAAAGTTCCCCGGCATTTTAGTCGCCTGTGACGACACGCTTGGCTTACGGAGGAAGAATTCTTTTCTACTTCCCCATGAACGTAAATTATTGTATTTAGAAATTATAGGTAAATATAGACAGACTAAAAAGTGAGCACACAAATGAAGGAGTAACATTATACATATATCCAGGTTGTAGTTATATATCTAGGTTGTAGTTATATACCCAGGTTGTGGTTATATATCCAGGTTGTAGTTATATATCCAGGTTGTAGTTATATATCCAGGTTGTAGTTATATATCCAGGTTGTAGTTATATATCCAGGTTGTAGTTATATATCCAGGTTGTAGTTATATATCCAGGTTGTAGTTATACATCCAGGTTGTAGTTATATATCCAGGTTGTAGTTATATATCCAGGTTGTAGTTATATATCCAGGTTGTAGTTATATATCCAGGTTGTAGTTATATATCCAGGTTGTAGTCATACATCCAGGTTGTAGTTATATATCCAGGTTGTAGTTATATATCCAGTTTGTAGTTATATATCCAGGTTGTAGTTATATGTAAAAGTTGTAGTTGGTTTAGAAAGACACGTAAGCAAACACTATAACATATTTATTAGAAAACGTTTCGTGATCAAGGTTCCAGGACCGAAACGTTTTCTAATAAATATGTTATAGTGTTTGCTTACGTGTCTTTCTAAACCAACTTGTCGGTATTTATTACCAAGGTTTATACCAAAAGTTGTAGTTATATATCCAGATTGTAGTTATATATCCAGGTTGTAGTTATATATCCAGGTTGTAGTTATATATCCAGGTTGTACTTATATATCCAGATTGTAGTTATATATCCAGGTTGTAGTTATATATCCAGGTTGCAGTTATATATCCAGGTTGTAGTTATATATCCAGGTTGTATTTATATATACAGATTGTAGTTATATATCCAGATTGTAGTTATATATCCAGGTTGTAGTTATATATCCAAGTTGTATTTATATATCCAGATTGTAGTTATATATCCAGATTGTAGTTATATATCCAGATTGTAGTTATATATCCAGGTTGTAGCTATATATCCAGGTTGCAGTTATATATCCAGGTTGCAGTTATATATCCAGGTTGCAGTTATATATCCAGGTTGTAGTTATATATCCAGGTTGTAGTTATATATCCAGGTTGTAGCTATATATCCAGGTTGTAGTTATATATCCAGGTTGTAGTTATATATCCAGGTTGTAGCTATATATCCAGGTTGTAGTTATATATCCAGGTTGTAGTTATATATCCAGGTTGTATTTATATATCCAGGTTGTAGTTATATATCCAGATTGTAGTTATATATCCAGATTGTAGTTATATATCCAGGTTGTAGTTATATATCCAGGTTGCACCTATATATCCAGGTTGCAGTTATATATCCAGGTTGCAGTTATATATCCAGGTTGTAGTTATACATCCAGGTTGTAGTTATATATCCAGGTTGTATTTATATATACAGATTGTAGTTATATATCCAGATTGTAGTTATATATCCAGATTGTAGTTATATATCCAGGTTGTAGCTATATATCCAGGTTGCACCTATATATCCAGGTTGCAGTTATATATCCAGGTTGTAATTATATAAGAACATAAGAAAGAAGGAACACTGCAACAGGCCTACTGGCTTATGCGAGGCAGGTCCAATTCTCCCACAGGCTTAAGCCAATGCCTTGATCTAGTAAGGTCAGATACGTCACTCAAGGGAGGAGCACTGCATCCGACCTAGTAGCACAAGCTAGTCAGGTCCAACTCACACCCACCCATACCCACTCATGTATATATCCAACCTATTTTTAAAACTACACAACGTCTTAGCTTCTATGACGGTACTCGGGAGTTTGTTCCACTCATCCACAACTCTATTACCAAACCAGTGCTTTCCTATATCCTTCCTGAATCCGATTTTTTTCTATTTAAAGCCTTTGTGCGTGTCCTGTCTATGTTCGATATTCTTAGCACGCTATTTACATTTCCTTTTTTAATTCCTGTTTTCCATTTATACACCTCGATCATATCCCCCCTAATTCTACGCCTTTCTAGAGAGCGCAGATTCAGGGCCCTCAGTCTATCCTCATAGGGAAGATTTCTGATACACTGGATCAACTTTGTCATCCTCCTTTGTACGTTTTCCAGTGCATTTATATCCATTCTGTAATATGGTGACCAAAACTTCGCAGGATAATCTAAATGAGGCCTAACCAAAGATATGTAGAGTTGAAGAACAACCTGAGGACTTCTATTATTTATACTTCTTGATAGGAAGCCAAGGATTCTGTTAGCTTCTTTGTGAACATTAGTGCACTGTTGTCTTGGTTTCAGATTACTGCTAACCAGAACTCCTAAATCCTTTTTGCAATCAGTAGTGTTAAGACCTACATTATTTAGTTTGTATGTGGCATGGTTATTTTTCTGTCCAACATTGAGAACTTTGCATTTGTCTATGTTAAACTGCATCTGCCACTTCTCCGACCATTGCATCAGTCTATTCAAATCATCCTTGAGTGCTCTAGTGTCCTCGTTAGAATGAATTGGACGGCCTATTTTGGTGTCATCAGCAAATTTGCTTATGTCGCTATTTATTCCCTCATCTATGTCGTTTATGTAAATTGTGAACAACAAGGGGCCCAACATATATCCAGGTTGTAGTTATATATCCAGGTTGTAGTTATATATCCAGGTTGCAGCACATATCCAGGTTGTAGTTATATATCCAGGTTGTAGTTATATATCCTGGTTGTAGTTATATATCCAGGTTGTAGTTAAGGCTGAATATTTTAATGCTTATTAAGTAATTTAATTTTTAATTAAGACTAAACGAGCGAACAATTTAATTAGGAATGTTATATACATTCCACTTTGCATATTTGTTTTATAATTTTTATCATAATTTGATTATTAATCAAAAATAACAAATGTATATATATATATATATATATATATATATATATATATATATATATATATATATATATATATATATATATATATATATATATATATATATATATATATGTATATATATATATATTTATATATATATATATATATATATATATATATGTGTGTGTGTGTGTGTGTGTGTGTGTGTGTGTGTGTGTGTGTGTGTGTGTGTGTGTGTATAGTGTGTGTTGATGTTCACATAGGGAAGCGCTAAACCAGTAGGGGGTCATATTGCGACTGGGGAATGTTGAGCAGTCGGATTTGACCCAAAGAAAAAGGAGATTAGCTCCAGTTCAGTGGATCAAGAGCCCTTCACCGCATCAAGAAGAGTTCCTTCAAGAGAACCAACTTCAAAGAAACAAATTTTGTTGTTGTTGTTGTTATTATTATTATTATTATTATTATTATTATTATTATTATTATTATTATTATTATTATTATTATTATTATTATTATTATTATTATTATTGCTAATAATAATAATAATATATTTCAACCTTCCATCTATTTCGACCTTCCATTTATTTCGACCTTCCATCAATTTCGACCTTACATCTATTTCAATCTTCCGTCTATTTCAACCTTGCGTCTATTTCAACCTTCCCTCTTTTTCAACCTTTCGTCTATTTCAACCGTCCGTCTGTTTCAACCTTCCGTCTATTTCAACCGTCCGTCTGTTTCAACCTTCCGTCTATTTCAACCTTCCGTCTGTTTCAACCTTCCGTCTATTTCAACCTTCCATCTGTTTCATCTTTCCATCTATTTCAACCTTCCATTTATCCCACCCATCTAGCTGTGTCAAACATCTGTCTATTTCAACCTTCCTTCAGCTCTTTTTCTCTCTTCCTCCCTAAACTCTTTCTCTCCCTATCTCTTCCCCTTCTCTTCGCTAATTCTTTATCTTCCTCTCTTCTTATCTTCTTATCTTCCTTTCTTTATCTCCTCTCTTTCACTGCCTTCCTCTTCTCTTTCTCTCCATCTCTCCTCTCTTTCTCTCCCTCCCACCTCTCATTCTCTCCCTTCCTCCTCTCTTTCTCTTCCTCCTTCCTCTCTTTCTATCCCTCTCTTTCTCTCTTCATCTCGCCAAACACTTGATGACGGAAGCTAATAAGAATATGATAATTAATGGGAGGGAGGAGACACTAGATAGATGGAGACCGTCAGAGAGAAGGATGGAGGAGGAGGAGGAGGAAATTAATGGAAGGAGTTGATTGTGGGAAGCTGAAGGGGAGGGGAGAACAAGGGGAGAGGGGAGGGGAGGAGAGGAGAGAAGGATATGGGAGGTGAGTGGGAAGGGGCAAGGAGAGAGGGTTAGGGGAAGGATATTGAGGAACGGAAGGGGAGATAAGGGAATGGGAGGGGAGAGGTAATGGTAGAGGGGTAATGGGAAGGGGAGTGGCGAGTTATTCTCTTCCTTTCTTCAAACACCCTCTCTTCCTTCAAAAAACACCTATCCCTTCAAAAACACTATTCCCTCAATAAAAGCCTCCAAATTGACTCCTCCCTTCAACTGCACCCTTCCAAAAGAACCTCCAAAATGCCCTTCTCTTTTCAAACACCCGTCCTTTCCAAAAATAAAACTACAAAACGCCACTCTCTCTTCAAAAAACATCCCTCTCTTCAATAAACACCCATTTTCTCCCAAAACACCTTCCCCCTCCCCTAATACACCCCTTTCTCTAAAAACATCCCCTCCCTCTGGAAGACACCACTCTAGAGGCAAAGATGAACGTCACTTGTTCGCTCTTATTTTCTCTAAACATGTTCCTCGCTCTCTAATTCTCTTGTGTAAACACTTGTCTCTCTCTCTCTCTCTCTCTCTCTCTCTCTCTCTCTCTCTCTCTCTCTCTCTCTCTCTCTCTCTCTCTCTCTCTCTCTCTCTCTCTCTCTCTCTCTCTCTCTCTCTCTCTCTCTCTCTCTCTCTCCCTCTCTCTCTCTCTCTCTCTCTCTCTCTCTCTCTCTCTCTCTCTCTCTCTCACTCTCTCATCCTGTTATATAAACACTTCTGTCTCATCCCATTATGTAAATATCTTCAGAGAGCCCTTTTGTTTTTCTGTCCTCGGTTCATACACCTAGATAACAGACGATAGATAATTGTTCTTAATTTAGGTAGGAGTAGACAGTTATTGTCAGTAGATAGCCTGGGGATAGACTGCCAAGCCTTTTGCTGTCTTTATTTCCCATGTACTCCAGTGAATTTTTCTTCCTCATATTGTGTAAATCTTCCTCATCTTGCGTAAATCTTCATAATTGTGTAAATCTTCCTCATCTTGTGTGAATCTTCCTCAACTTGTTTAATTCTTTATATTCTTGTGTAAATCTTCCTTATCTTGTGTAAATCTTCTCCATCTTGAGCAAATCTTCCTCATACTGTGTAAATCTTCCTCATCTTGTTTAAATCTTCTTCATCTCGTTTAAATCTTCCTCATCCTGTGTAAATCTTCCTCACTTTGTTTAAATCTTCCTCATTTTGTGTAAATAATTACCTCTCAGTCTCGTGTGCAAACACTTGTCTCTCTCACCTTGTGTTAAAACACTTCCTAAATACTTTTTACCTTTCTTTCTCACTGCCATTGTGGGAAAAAATATCGACCACTCCTCCTCTGCCTCTAGCCTCCCTCTCCCTTCCAGAAAAGTTACACTGGGCCCAGCTGGGCAAGAGGTAAGTGGTTGAAGGAGTGTCTCTAAACATAAGAATGTTTAGTCTGGAGTGGAAACATCTGCCTTGAGCTCCTCGGGTTTAATATGTGAAAGGAGACACAAACTGTTTCATGCGGGAGACTGGCAATGCCTCAGCGGGTTTTATTGTGTTTTTGTGTGTGGTTTTTAGTGTGAGATGGGGAGTTCAGAGCGTGGTGGAAGTGTATTGGAAAGAACAAGAATATTCTTTAAATGTATTGTGTAAGTGTATTACATATTTGTGGGTGTACTGTAGGAGTGTACTGTGCAAGTGTATTGTGAAAGTGTACTGTGCAAGTATACTGTGTAAGTGTACTGTGTAAGTGTACTGTGCAAGTGTACTGTGTAAGTGTACTGTGCAAGTGTATTGTGCAAGTGTACTGTGCAAGTATACTGTGCAAGTGTATTATGCAAGTATACTGTGCAAGTGTACTGTGCAAGTGTATTGCGCAAGTATGCTGTGTAAGTGTACTGTGTAAGTGTACTGTGCAAGTGTACTGTGCAAGTGTACTGTGCAAGTATACTGTGCAAGTGTACTCTATAAATGTACTGTGCAAGTGTACTGTGCAAGTGTACTGTGAAAGAGTTACTGTATAGCACTGATGTGCAAAACACTTGGAAGTGTGAATAATGAAGTTCAATCCACGGAAAGGGAGTTTAATTCTAACTCTTTGGATCACGAGCCCTTCACCAGCATCAAAGCATCTTTCTTGAGGCGACGAGTGAGAGAACTGAAGCTAGGAAGAACTGGGTGCGGATAGCACCGACAGCCTGGCCGATCACACCTTCAACCAGGATGCCCGGTCAGTGTCTCACTCACTCTCTGTAGGTACCGTATTCTTCGGCGTATAAGGCGCACGTTCATATGACACATATAAGACGATGTTTCTGAATAGTTGTAACGTAACGTTCGTAAACAACTGCTAAAGCGTAACTCAAAACCTACCCATGACCCTGATTTTGAGCGTATAAGGCGCAGCCTGATTTTCCAAGATTTTTTGTGGGGGAAAAACTGCGCCTTATATGCCGGACAATACGATACTTTTTTATCCCATTTTCAGACTAAAAGGAAGAAACTACAATGTGGCTGTTATGAAGGATGTATTGCTTTTGCGGATTCGGGATCCATCTGTATAGATTTCTCTTGTACGAGGGTGAAAATTATACATTGCCTATGTAAAGTTAGATTTTTTTTTCATTTGTTGTTGTTTTGGAATGTGAACGTCCGGATGCATTACTGTGTTTGGGGTGTAATAGAGTTTCATGGAATGTGGCAGAACAGATGGTTGGTTTTCGCCGTTTTGAAAGGTTTAGGTGTGAGGTGAGGTAAAATAGAACCCTTTCCGTGTGAGTTGTGGGTGGGAGGTAGATCCGCTGAGTTCATCTGCAGTGGTTACCTTGTAGTTCCCACACAGTGGTTGGTTAGTTCAAGGGACTACCACTACCCGAGGGGTCATTAGAACTACATGCCACCTGTTAGCTACTATTTAAAAATACCTTAATCCCTAAAGAAGGAATTAAAGTAAACTTTCAACATATATATACAGTGAGAGACATACCTCGGGGTGTGTATCTCTTGCTCGCTGCTGCTAGGCTACCAGCTGCTTCTAGGCACAGTTCGTGTACCTCTTGCTCGCTGCTGCTAGGCTACCAGCTGCTTCTAGGCGCAGTTCGTGTACCTCTTGCTCGCTGCTGCTAGGCTACCAGCTGCTTCTAGGCGCAGTTCGTGTACCTCTTGCTCGCTGCTGCTAGGCTACCAGCTGCTTCTAGGCGCAGTTCGTGTACCTCTTGCTCGCTGCTGCTAGGCTACCAGCTGCTTCTAGGCGCAGTTCGTGTACCTCTTGCTCGCTGCTGCTAGGCTACCAGCTGCTTCTAGGCGCAGTTCGTGTACCTCTTGCTCGCTGCTGCTAGGCTACCAGCTGCTTCTAGGCGCAGTTCGTGTACCTCTTGCTCGCTGCTGCTAGGCTACCAGCTGCTTCTAGGCGCAGTTCGTGTACCTCTTGCTCGCTGCTGCTAGGCTACCAGCTGCTTCTAGGCGCAGTTCGTGTACCTCTTGCTCGCTGCTGCTAGGCTACCAGCTGCTGCTTGTAGGCCTCACAAAATAATTTACATGGCAATGTGTTGTGTTGTTGATATTTGTTTGGAAGTTTGATGGTGACGCTGTTGGTGGATATTATATAATTACTGTTACTACTGATTTTATAATTATTTTTAAATAGGGTAATGTCACTAATATTGTTAGGATTACACACACACACACACACACACACACACACACACACACACACACACACACACACACACACACACACACACACATACACACACACACATACACACACTCACACACACACACACACACACACACACACATACACACACACACACACACACACACACACACACACACACACACACACACACACACACACACACTCGACCCCTGCAACCACAAATAGGTGAGTACACACACACACACACACACACACACACACACACTGGAATATAGGGCAGAAGGAAAAGAAAAAAAATCAAGAGTAAAAATGTATGGAGAATTGGGAGGTAAAAAAAGTGAAGGATGTAGTGGATGAAAGAAGAGCGGAAGAAATGGACAAGGAGAGAAATTTAGAAATAAGTGAGAGTGACTGACGAATTCTCTCTAAAGAGAGAGAGAGAGAGAGGGAGAGAGAGAGAGAGAGAGAGAGAGAGAGAGAGAGAGAGAGAGAGAGAGAGAGAGAGAGAGAGAGAGAGAGAGAGAGAGAGAGAGAGAGAGAGAGAGAGAGATCATAATGGTGCTGGCTTGCCTATTCTTCAGAGCTATTGTCAAGAAACAAAGAATGGAACTGTCTTATTACTCCGTCTTCATTGCTGGCTCCCTATCTCTCCCCCTATCCTTCCCTTCCTTCCCTCGCCCCAATCTTTCCCTTCCCCTCTTTCACATTTTCCCTCATTTTTCCCTAAGACAACACCATTTTCTTAGACTTTCCATTCTATTCCCCCTTTCATACGTCCCCTCCTTCAGACTTATTCTTCTGTCTCTTCTTTCACCCTATTCCAGTGCTCCTATTTTACTCTTTCCCTTTCCTTGCCAATTTTCGCCATCTCTTTTCCCTATCCATCTTTCTTCTCTCCCCCCTTCTACGTTTTCATTCCTTTCTCCCTCGTGTATTCTCCTCCTCCCAGTTCCCCTTTTACCTTTTTTTTTTCATTGTTACTTTACGTGCCAGCTTTCTGTCTGTAAACTATGATCAACCTATTTATGTGAACTATAATAAGCTTATTTACGTAAATTGTGATCAGCTTATTTATGTAAACTATTGTCAGCTATCTGTGTAAACTATGGTCCGCTTATTTATGTAATATTTTGACAGCTTATTTATGTGAACTATGATCAGCTTATTTAGATAAACTATGATCAGCTTATTTATGTGAACTATGATCAGCTTATTTAGGTAAACTATAATCAGCTTATTTATGTGAACTATGATCAGCTTATTTAGGTAAACTATGATCAGCTTATTTATGTGAACTATGATCAGCTTATTTAGGTAAACTATAATCAGCTTATTTATGTGAACTATGATCAGCTTATTTAGGTAAACTATGATCAGCTTATTTATGTGAACTATGATCAGCTTATTTAGGTAAACTATAATCAGCTTATTTATGTGAACTATGATCAGCTTATTTATGTGAACTATGATCAGCTTATTTAGGTAAACTATGATCAGCTTATTTATGTAAACTATTGTCAGCTTATTTATACAAATTGTGATTTAATTATTTCAAATATATGATTTTTTTTTTCAAGCTGGATCGAGGAGGAGCTGTACTTACCTAGTTATAATTGCAGGAGTAGATTCGTAGCTCCTGGCCCCGCCTGCTTCATAACATGTGAGCAGTGTTCATACAAGCTCTGTGTCTAGCTCGGGAAGGTCTGCAATTTCTCTCAGTAAATGTTAGGCTCAATTTCGCAAATTTCTGGGCCCGATTTCGTAATTTCTTGACTCGATATAGCAATTTCTGGACTCGATTTCGTAAATTCTGGGCTCGATTTCTGATTCTCTATGTTCATTTTCCGTAGAGTCCGGACTCTGATAGTCACCTCTGGCATAGTACTGTGGTACTATTTGGTTCATGGATAAAAACGTTGCCTCGTTTTCTGGAACTAATGCTCTCTCTCTCTCTCTCTCTTTCTCTCTCTCTCTTTCTCTCTCTCTCTTTCTCTCTCTCTCTTTCTCTCACTCTCCCGTTTTCCCTCTCTTCCTCTAGCTCTCTCTCTTTCTTCCTTTCCTTCCTCACTTCCTACCCCCCTCTATTTCTTCATCTCTTCTTCTTCCCTCTTTCCCTCCCTCCCTCCATCTTCTCTTCCTTCCTCTACATCATTCATTTATCTTTCCGCCGATAGCATTCCTTCCCTGGACTTCAAGGTAACTCCGACCTTACTGGACCGCCCACAAGCCACCATTGACCTTCCAGGACCGACCACAAGGCACCACCGACCTTCCAGTACAATGTACCGGGATTTCTGTTTACAAGTTTATTCCAGAGCATCGATACAGTGAAGTGTCGCCTCCCAGCTCTGTCTTGATTTACCATGTGTACTCACCTAATTGTGGTTGCAGGGGTCGAGACTCAGCTCCTGGCCCCGCCTCTTCACTGATCGCTACTGGATCCTCTCTCTCTCTGCTTCCTGAGCTTTGTCATACCTCTTCTTAAAACTATGTATGGTTCCTGCCTCCACTACTTCACTTGCTAGGCTATTCCGCTTGCTGACAACTCTATGACTGAAGAAATACTTCCTAACGTCCCTGTGACTCGTCTGAGTCTTCAGCTTCCAGTTGTGACCCCTTGTCCCTGTGTCCCCTCTCTGGAACATCCTATCTCTGTCCACCTTGTCTATTCCCCGCAGTATCTTGTATGTCGTTATCATGTCTCCCCTGACCCTTCTGTCCTCCAGTGTCGTCAGTCCGATTTCCCTTAACCTTTCCTCGTACGACATTCCCTTGAGCTCTGGGACTAGCCTTGTTGCAAACCTTTGTACTTTCTCTAACTTCTTGACGTGCTTGACCAGGTGTGGGTTCCAGACTGGTGCTGCATAATCCAGTATGGGCCTAACATACACAGTGTACAGTGTCTTGAACGATTCCTTATTAAGGTATCGGAACGCTAATCTCAGGTTTGCCAGGCGCCCGTATGCTGCAGCGGTTATTTGGTTGATGTGTGCCTCCGGTGATGTGCTCGGTGTTATGGTCACCCCCAAGGTCTTTCTCCCTGAGTGAGGTCTGTAGTCTTTGTCCACCTAGCCTATACTCTGTCTGCGGTCTTCTTTGCCCCTCCCCAATCTTCATGACTTTGCATTTGGCTGGATTGAATTCGAGAAGCCAGTTGCTGGACCACATGTCCAGCCTGTCCAGGTCTCTTTGCAGTCCTGCCTCATCCTCGTCCGATTTAATTCTTCTCATCAACTTCACGTCACCTGCTAACAGGGACACTTCAGAGTCTATTCCTTCCATCATGTCGTTCACATATATCAAAAATAGCACTGGTCCTAGAACTGACCCCTGTGGGACCCCGCTCGTAACAGGCGCCCACTGTGATACCTCTTCACGTACCATGACTCGTTGCTGCCTCCCTGTCAGGTATTCCCTTATCCATTGCAGTGCCCTCCCTTTTACGTGCGCCTGATCCTCCAGCTTCTGCACTAATCTCTTGTGGGGAACTGTGTCAAAGGCCTTCCTGCAGTCTAGGAAAACGCAATCTACCCACCCCTCTCTCTCGTGTCTTACTTCTGTTACCTTGTCATAAAACTCCAGGAGGTTTGTGATACAGGATTTGCCTTCCATGAACCCATGCTGGTTTTCATTTATAATCTTGTTCCTTTCCAGGTGTTCGACCACTCTCCTCCTGATAATCTTCTCCATGACTTTGCACACAATACATGTCAGAGACACAGGTCTGTAGTTTAGTGCCTCGTTTCTGTTTCCTTTCTTAAATATGGGGACTACATTAGCTGTCTTCCATTTCTCAGGTAGTTGCCCAGTTTCAAGGGATGTGTTGAAGATTGTGGTTAGAGGCACGCACAGCATCTCTGCTCCTTCTCTAAGGACCCATGGGGAGATGTTGTCCGGTCCCATCGCCTTTGAGGTGTCAAGGTCACTTAAGAGCTTCTTCACCTCCTCCTCAGTTGTTCGTATGTCATCCAACACTTGTTGGTATATTCCCTCTTGATGTTCCCTTCTGTGCTGTCTTCCCACAGCCCTTCCTGTCTCTACTGTAAAAACTTCCTTAAATCTCCTGTTCAGCTCCTCACATACCTCCTGATCATTTCTTGTGAGTTCTCCACCTTCTGTCCTTAATCTGATCACCTGGTCTTTGACTGTTGTCTTCCTCCTGATGTGGCTATACAACAGTTTCGGGTCAGTCTTGATTCTCGATGCTATGTCATTTTCATACTGTCGCTGGGCCTCCCTCCTTACCTGTGCATACTCATTCCTGGCTCTGCGACTGATCTCCCTATTTTCGTGTGTTCTCTGCCTTCTGTACTTTTTCCATTCTCTATTGCACTTTGTTTTTGCCTCCTTACACCGTCGGGTAAACCAGGGGCTCGTTCTGGTCTTCCCGTTGTTACTGTTGCCCTTGGGAATAAACCTTTCCACTGCCTCCTTGCATTTTGTTGTTACATATTCCATCATTTCATTTACTGGCTTTCCTGCCAGTTCACTGTCCCACTGGACCTCCCGCAGGAAGTTCTTCAACCCTATGTAGTCCCCTCTTTTATAGTCAGGCTTTTCCCATTCAACTCCTGTTATTCTCTCCACTTGCAGTTCTACTGTGTATTCAAAGCACAGAACCACGTGGTCGCTAGCTCCTAGGGGACTCTCATACTTGATGTCTTCAATATCTGAGCTGCCCAGGGTGAACACAAGGTCCAATCTTGCTGGTTCATCCTCCCCTCTCACTCTGGTAGTGTCCTTAACATGTTGGTGCATGAGGTTTTCCAGCACCACGTCCAACATCCTGGCTCTCCATGTTTCGGGACCCCCATGTGGCTCCAGGTTTTCCCAGTCAGTCTCCCTGTGGTTGAAATCCCCCATAACCAGCAACTTTGCTCTGCTGGAGTGAGCTCTTCTTGCCACCTCAGCAAGTGTGTCCACCATTGCTCTGTTGCTCTCTTCATATTCCTCTCTTGGCCTCCTGCAGTTCTGTGGTGGATTATACATCACTGCAATGACCACTTTGTGTTCCCCAGACTGAAGTGTACCTGCTATGTAGTCTCTTTCTCCCGTCTCATCTATTCCTTCCATTTTCTCGAATTTCCATCTGTTTTTTTACGAGCAGAGCAACCCCACCTCCCCCCCTGCCCCTTCTATCTTTCCTCATGATCTGGTGTCCTGGTGGGAAGATTGCATCTGTTATTGTCTCCATGAGTTTTGTTTCTGTAACTGCTATGATGTCTGGGGACTTCTCATTGATTCTTTCTTGCCATTCCTCATGTTTATTCGTTAATCCATCTGCATTTGTGTACCAAACCTTCAACTTCTGTTCTAATACTGTAACTGTGGTGTGGGGAGTG
>NC_091343.1:15985951-16018451 GCF_038502225.1 Cherax quadricarinatus | reverse complement strand
ACTAGAAGAAGCTAGAAGATAGTTATTTTTACAGTAGATAACCTCTATCTAGACTCCTATCATGTTGTCTGTTTTGCCATGCTAAGGAGAAACCTGCAGTTATTCGATACCATTGATGACTACGTTTCGCCCACGTAGTGGAATTACTGATGACGTTTCGTCCACACCGTGTTTTTTATTGACGTTTTATCCCCATAATGACTTTAGTCACAACATTTCTCACAAACAGTTGAGTCATTGTTGACGTTTCACTAAAATTTATTTCGTTTCTCTTATATTGGGAGTTCATTAAATTTAGTGACGAAACTCGGGTGGGCGAAATGTTGTCTTTCCTTAGAGGTTTGTTCTGCCAGAAGTGTGGTGGTACCAGAGTCTTCATGTTAGTAGTCTTGCCAGGAGACCGGGGTGCCGTTCCCGGTCACAGATGCCACCGTGGTATACCCTGTTATAGGTAAGTGGGTGTCATACCCTGTCACAGGTACCAGAGTGTCGTACCCTGTTACAGGTACCTGGGTGTCGTACCCTGTCACAGGTACCTGGGTGCCGTACCCTGTCACAGGTACCTGGGTGCCATACCCTGTTACAGGTACCTGGGTGCCATACCCTGTCACAAGAATCTGGGTGCCATACCCTGTGACAAGTGCCACAAGTGCCTTTGAAGTGCGCCTTCACACTTCAAAGACAACTTCGGTAGATAAGGAAGTGGTCTGGTCAACGCTTCCCTGAAAGATAAGCTTATTAGAGAAATATTAAGGAAGCCTTGCCTGTGTGCGAAACGTAGTCTAAAGCTCGACTGGATCGAAGCTTCTCTAGAGACCGAAATTGGTTTTGCCCAGAGAGACCCGAGGGAGCGAAGTAGAGTCTTTGTAGCACAGTACTGGTCAACATTTCCTTGCTCTTAAACGTGGGAATTACTGCACAGACTCTGGTTAACATTTTAGGCAGGTTCTGGACCTGGACCCCCACATGCTAGTCAGTTCCAAGATGTAGCAGAAGGAGGATCAAGCCTCCACTACTCCTTGCGCTAATTGACCCTATTTTGTGAAATACAAAACAGTGCTTTAGAACCACAGAAAGGCGAGTCATTACCAGACATTTTTTTGATTCAAGAATGGTCACTACCGAACTTCGTAATACTGAGGGACGGGTGGGAGGATCGGCCGAGGATAGGCATCGTAAAACTATCCCATCCCAGTTGGATGAATCTTATTGTGGCTAGCTGGTCTAGTGGCTAACGCGACGGGCTGGAGTTTTGAGACTCTATGACCGCGGGTTCAATCCCGGCCGGGGGTATGGTTTGTTTGCAATCGTGTCATTACGATTTCTTGAGTCATCGTAAAACTATATTTGTATTCACTGAGAAGCGCTAAACTCGCCATGGGTCGTGCGGTGGCTGGGAATGGGAGGCAATCAGGATTTGTCCAAGGAAGAGGAGAGTTTCTGCAAGTACCTAGATTGAACATTAAAATGGTATAAAATACCGACAGGTTGTTAGGTAAGACACACATGCAACAGTTAGGTATCTTTATTTCGAAACGTTTCGCCTACACAGTAGGCTTCTTCAGTCGAGTACAGAAAAGTTGATAGAAGCAGAAGATACTTGAAGACGATGTAATCAGTCCATCACCCTTAAAGTTTTGAGGTGGTCAGTCCCTCAGTCTGGAGAAGAGCATTGTTCCATAGTATGAAACAATATGGAGATGAAGTGACAGGATGGAGCCTTATATAGCGCCAAGAGGTGAGACGTAGGTCACTAGAAGGGGTAAGAACTCAGATGTTGGGAGGTCAGGTACTCGACTGAAGAAGCCTACTGTGTAGGCGAAACGTTTCGAAATAAAGATACCTAACTGTTGCATATGTGTCTTACCTAACAACCTGTCGGTATTTTATACCATTTTAATGTTCAATCTGTCAGACACTGCAACACAAGGGTATCTTGGTACAGACCTACAATCAACTTCGACAACCTCTACTAGTGAGAACGGCTGGATTTGAGAGGGACCTGACCTCCCAACATCTGAGTTCTTACCCCTTCTAGTGACCTACGTCTCACCTCTTGGCGCTATATAAGGCTCCATCCTGTCACTTCATCTCCATATTGTTTCATACTATGGAACAATGCTCTTCTCCAGACTGAGGGACTGACCACCTCAAAACTTTAAGGGTGATGGACTGATTACATCGTCTTCAAGTATCTTCTGCTTCTATCAACTTTTCTGTACTCGACTGAAGAAGCCTACTGTGTAGGCGAAACGTTTCGAAATAAAGATACCTAACTGTTGCATATGTGTCTTACCTAACAACCTGTCGGTATTTTATACCATTTTAATGTTCAATCTGTCAGACACTGCAACACAAGGGTATCTTGGTACAGACCTACAATCAACTTCGACAACCTCTACTAGTGAGAACGGCTGGATTTGAGAGGGACCTGACCTCCCAACATCTGAGTTCTTACCCCTTCTAGTGACCTACGTCTCACCTCTTGGCGCTATATAAGGCTCCATCCTGTCACTTCATCTCCATATTGTTTCATACTATGGAACAATGCTCTTCTCCAGACTGAGGGACTGACCACCTCAAAACTTTAAGGGTGATGGACTGATTACATCGTCTTCAAGTATCTTCTGCTTCTATCAACTTTTCTGTACTCGACTGAAGAAGCCTACTGTGTAGGCGAAACGTTTCGAAATAAAGATACCTAACTGTTGCATATGTGTCTTACCTAACAAGTACCTAGATCAAGAGCCCTTCTCCAGTATCAAGGGACCACGTTGAAAATGCTGGCCCACAGATGGGTCCAACTTCATCCTGTTCCCTACTTGTATGTCTCATAAGAAGAACATAAAAAGAACATAAGAACGAAGGAACACTGCAGCAGGCCTACTGGCCCATGCGAGGCAGGTCCAAGTCTCCTACCGGCTTAAGCCAATGCACCCAGCCTAGTCAGGTCAGGTCACATTGACTTAAGGGAGGAACACGGAAACCGACCCGGTAGCACAAGCTATCAGGTCCAACTCACACCCACCCACATCCACTCATGTATTTATCCAACCTATTTTTAAAGCTACACAACGTTCTGGCCTTTATAACTGCACTTGGGAGTTTGTTCCACTCATCCACAACTCTATTACCAAACCAGTACTTTCCTATATCCTTCCTTTATCTGAATTTTTCCAACTTAAAACCATTGCTGCGAGTCCTGTCTAGGCTACATATTTTCAGCACACTATTTACATCCCCTTTATTTACTCCTGTCTTCCATTTATACACCTCAATCATATCCCCCCTAATTCTACGTCTTTCTAGGGAGTGCAGATTCAGGGCCCTTAGTCTATCCTCATAGGGAAGGTTTCTGATACATGGGATCAACTTTGTCATCCTCCTTTGTACATTTTCCAGAGCATTTATATCCATTCTGTAATACAGTGACCAAAACTGTGCAGCATAATCTAAATGAGGCCTAACCAAGGATGTATAGAGTTGAAGAACAACCTGAGGACTCCTATTATTTATGCTTCTTGATATGAAGCCAAGGATTCTATTAGCTTTATTGCGAACACTTATGCACTATTGTCTTGGTTTCAGATTACTGCTAACCAGAACTCCTAAATCTTTTTCGCAATCCGTAATATTAAGATCTACATTATTTAGTTTATATGTGGCATGGTTATTGTCCTGTCCAACATTTAGAACTTTGCATTTGTCTATATTAAACTGCATCTGCCACTTCTCCGACCACTGCATCAGTCTATTCAAATCTTCCTGGAATGCTCTAATGTCCTCGTCAGAATGAATTCGACGGCCTATTTTGGTGTCATCGGCAAACTTGCTGATGTCGCTCTTTATGTCCAATAAAAATGCTTTCAAATGAGCTGATGTAGGTAACAGCTCTTAGCTTGTCAATGAAGTTAGGAATCCTTAACCTGTAAATAGCTTGTCAATAAAACTAGAGATCCTTAACCTTGTCAAACCCTGTGTAAAGAAGAGAGAGAGAGAGAGAGAGAGAGAGAGAGAGAGAGAGAGAGAGAGAGAGAGAGAGAGAGAGAGAGAGAGAGAGAGAGAGAGAGAGAGAGAGAGAGAGAGAGAGAGAGAGAGAGAGAGAGGGAGGGAGAGAGAGAAAGTGGAGGTAAGCTCCCTGGGGACTGGAGAGACAGAAGAAGGGGGACCTAGATAAGGAGGGGAAGAAGACCCTCGTAAACTGGGCAAGACGTGTTGGGTCTCTTGGTTTCTCCCAAGGGAAACCTAGCACTTGCCCCCTCTCTCCCCCTCCCTCCCAGGTATAGTCCCAGGGGGGACCTACCACTTTCCTTCACGGGTATACTCCCACATGTTAACCTTGGGATTTACCAGGTTCCTTCGCTCCCTTCTCCCTGAGTACTGTATTTTGTCCCAGAGTAGTGTACATCGTTCCAGAGTAGTGTACATTGTTCCAGAGTAGTGTACAATATTCAAGAGTAATGTATCATGTTCCAGAGTAGTGTACATTGTTCCAGAGTAGCGTACATTGTTCCAGAGTAGTGTATCTTTTTCCAGGTTAGTGTACATTGTTCCAGAGTAGCGTACATTGTTCCAGAGTAGTGTATCTTTTTCCAGGTTAGTGTACATTGTTCCAGAGTAGCGTACATTGTTCCAGAGTAGTGTATTTTTTTCCAGATTAGTGTACATTGTTCCAGAGTAGTGTACCTTGTTCTAGAGTAGTGTATCTTGCTCCAGAGTAGTGTACATTGTTCCACAGTAGTATATCTTTTCCCATAGTAGCGTACATTGTTTCAGAATATTGTGTCTTGTTCCAGAGTAGTGTACCTTGTTCCGGAGTAGTGTACCTTGTATTAGAGAAGTGTACCTTGTTCCAGAGTAGTGTACATTGTTCCAGATTAATGTATATTGTTCCAGAGTAGTGTACATTGTTCCAGACTAGTGTACATTGTTCCAGATTAGTGTATTTTGTTCCAGAGTAGCATACCTTGTTCCAGAGCAGTGTACCTTGTTCCAGAGTAGTGTACCTTGTTTCAGAGTAGTGTACCTTGTTTCAGAGTAGAATATATTGTTCCAGAGTAGTGTACATCGTTCCAGACTGGTGTACATTGTTCCAGATTAGTGTATCTTGTTCCAGAGTAGTATACCTTGTTCCAGAGTAGTGTACCCTGTTCAAGAGTAGTGTACCTTGTTCCAGAGTAGTGTACCTTGTTCCAGAGTAGTGTACCTTGTTCCAGAGTAGTGTACCTTGTTCCAGAGTAGTATGCCTTGTTCTAGAATAGTGTACCTTGTTCCAGAGTAGTGTACCTTGTTTCAGAGTAGTGTGCCTTGTTCCAGAGTAGTGTACCTTGTTTTAGAGTAGTGTACCTTGTTCCAGAGTAGTGTACCTTGTTCCAGAGTAGTGTATTTTGTTCCAGAGTAGTGTACCTTGTTCCAGAGTAGTATGCCTTGTTCCAAAGTAGTGTACCTTGTTCCAGAGTAGTGTACATTGTTCCAGATTAGTGTATCTTGTTTCAGAGTAGTATACCTTGTTCTAGAATAGTGTACCTTGTTCCAGAGTAGTGTACCTTGTTCCAGAGTAGTGTACATTGTTCCAGATTAGTGTATCTTGTTTCAGAGTAGTATACCTTGTTCTAGAATAGTGTACCTTGTTCCAGAGTAGTGTACCTTGTTCCAGAGTAGTGTGCCTTGTTCCAGAGTAGTGTACCTTGTTTTAGAGTAGTGTACCTTGTTCCAGAGTAGTGTACCTTGTTCTAGAGTAGTGTATTTTGTTCCAGAGTAGTGTACCTTGTTCCAGAGTAGTGTACCTTGTTCCAGAGTAGTGTACCTTGTTTCAGAGTAGTGTACCTTGTTCCAGAGTAGTGTACCTTGTTCCAGAGTAGTGTACCTTGTTTCAGAGTAGTGTACCTTGTTCCAGAGTAGTGTACCTTGTTTCAGAGTAGTGTACCTTGTTCCAGAGTAGTGTACCTTGTTCCAGAGTAGTGTACCTTGTTCCAGAGTAGTGTACCTTGTTCCAGAGTAGTGTACCTTGTTCCAGAGTAGTGTACCTTGTTCCAGAGTATTGTACCTTGTTCCAGAGTAGTGTACCTTGTTCCAGAGTAGTGTACCTTGCTTCAGAGTAGTGTACCTTTTTTCAGAGTAGTGTACCTTGTTTCAGAGTAGTGTACCTTGTTCCAGAGTAGTGTACCTTGTTCCAGAGTAGTGTACCTTGTTCCAGAGTAGTGTACCTTGTTCCAGAGTATTGTACCTTGTTCCAGAGTAGTGTACCTTGCTCCAGAGTATTGTACCTTCGCTATTTTCTAAGTTCAGGGTCGGTATTACACACAAACAATAATCTTTTGGTGTCTATCTAGAAATTATATATAGTTATACCTTTATCTTTGGTATACCTTTGATAAGTTCCGAGAGCTTTTCTACTCCCGGAGCCTGGCCATGTGTCAGGCTGTTGCTGCTGGTAGCCAACAGCCCCAGATTTGTTCCGTTTGTTCTTTTCAGCAATTCAAGCTTTCCCGGAGATATTGCGCCGATCCATCTCCTTTCCCATTATTTCTGTCAACGTGGAACAACTTAAATCCAGCAGATCACGGAACGGGTGGGGACTGAACCCAAGCCAATCATGTTATTACATCTTAAGCTCCCCTGAATATGGCACCCGGCAGACACATCCCGACTCTTCCTGTTCAACTGCGTCTCATTTGTTCCAGTAAGATCGATATTTTGCTGCTCATGCAGCCAATCTTATCTCGTTTATCTTCGTTCCAGCACTACGACTTTTTTGTGTAATGCATGAACCACGGAACGGGTGGGGTTTGAAACCATGGCGAGTAAGTTTTAGGACTCACCGTGGGTTAAACCTCCACCCGTTCCATGGTTTGTTTGTAATCGTGTTATTACGAGTTATAATACACTATAAGAATTTTGTCCGTCACTACCTTCTCTGTGAACCTCTTTGCCTTTCTACTATTTTTGCTATTATTATTATTATTATTTTATTATTATTATTATTATTATTATTATTATTATTATTATTATTATTATTATTATTATTATTATTATTGTTGTTGTTGTTATTATTATTATTTTATTATTATTATTATTATTATTATTATTATTATTATTATTATTATTATTATTATTATTATTATTATTATTCATGCATCTTGTCTCTCACATTTCAATTTACAAAAATGATCCCAGTTATCAATAAATGCTGCTGCAATTCCTTACAGTACTTGTCCACCCAGCAATTAACATCAATTGCTCAGGACAGCCATTCACTGGCCAAACCTCTCTGTGGTAAAATGCCAGTTGTAGCAGAGATCCCTCCCTTCATAATTTTATCTAAAACTGTCCTACACCTGGTAAACAAGTCTTCTCTTCTGTGCTTCCCAATATCATTTCCTCCAGTGCTGAGGTAAATAATAATTTTTTTTAATCTGCCATATGTTCTATTTCAGCCCCAGGAAAACACACCCTCTACCTCCTCTTCCTATCCCTGTCACAAAAGCGTCTTGTCCATGAAAATAATTGATGGCCGATTCACAAGTGTCCGGAAACACAGAGAAGGAACAATTTCGTCAACCTTCTTTATCATTAGGTTTAGTCCTTTTACTTGCTGTCCATGTTCCAGTGATGAATTTTCTTGTTCTCCTCTCCTCTCCTTCCGTGTTTGCTCCAGCTCCTCCTCCTGAAGGTACAGGAGGCAGTTCTATCACAGAGAATTTACTATGCAAGGCAGAAAATGTCCGCATTTACACACATATTTTGGAGTTTAAAGAACTTTTGTCCGTTGTGTAAAATACTCATATGTATTTGGCAAGTATTCATAATGCCACAAGGCACCTGAATATAATGTGTGTATTTTGGAACGTTAGATGTTGCTTTTTTAGTCAACGTTAATAAACAGATTCACGACAGATGATTTACATAATTTTTATAAAGCAGGAAAAGGAAAATCAGAACCTCACTGAGGAGAACAGCCAGCTATACAAGGAAGAGAAATGACTGTGTCCAGCAAATTTACGAAATATAAAACAGTAAATGGCTACGTAAATATTAAAAGTGCGTATCTATTTACATTTATAAATATTTTAATGCATAAGTGCACAAAATTTCCATTTAGTGAGATATGACCCACAAAGTATGATAAATTGTATGAGCACTAAATATCATTATTCTTGAAAACTAGAATATGCTTCCGGTTAGGCCGAAAAGTGAGCCAGGTTTCATTTCCAGCTTTTGGGTTAGATGGGAATTGTTGCAGCCTTGGCAATATTAGAGGAATTCCTACATAACACTTTATGGCCTCACAGTATATGCCGGAGTTGTTTAAATGTTGTATTATATACTTAGTCACTGTTCTACGGCTTCATCACCGCCTCGACCAATGCTTAACCAAATCAGAGTTCTGAACCAATGGTCAGATCAAAGACCTCTGCGACTTATGGCCGGATAGAGTCCTCGGCGACTTATGGCCGGATGGAGCCCTCGACCTATGCCTAAATTAACGTCCTCCACAACCTATGTCTGGATCAGAGTCCACCTAATTAATGTGCGTGTGTATGTGTGTGTCGTCGCCCTGCGGGACTCCTCGCAGACTTGTGTCTCTTGTCGTCCAACTCGTGAAAGACGTCAGGGAAAAAGTGTATTAAGAGGGAAGTAACAAGAGTTTCAAATCATTTTCTCTCTCAAAGGGCCAGAGGAGGTGGGAATGGTGCCAGAGGGTGGTGGCTGCAGAGAATGGAATGGGAGGGTTTCACAGAGTGGAAGGAAAGGGTGGTAAGAGAAGAGAGAGTGGTGGTGGAAGGGGAGGGTTGCAATGAGATTGTTTATTAAGAAGGTGGTAGTGGAAGAGGTCAGAGAATTCTTGTGGGAGGGAAGCGACAAATGGTAGGGAAGTGGCAGTAGGTGGTGGTAAAATAAGAGATACTGAGAAAAGTGTAAAGGAAGGTTAGTTAGAGAGGTGAAGCAAATGGTGATAATATATGAGGACTAGGGAGTAGAAGAAGAAAAAATAAAGAAGACTTGAAGGAAAAGCGAGAGCAGGAGAGAAGAGAATGGAAAAAAAAAACAAGCCGAAGAAAAATTTGATGAGAAAATTAAGCACGAGCAAAAATATATAAGAAAACAAGAGGTACATGGGAGAAAAAAGGAGCACAATACGAAGAACAGAAGAGGAAGAAAGAGGAAAGGAGGAAGAGAGGGAAACAGGGTGAGGAGGGGGGGGGAGTGAAAGAGACTAGCCCGAGGGGAAACTGAGAGCGAGAGGAGTCCAGCTGGTAGGAAGTTGGACCACCTCAGGCGATAATTAGACACCTTCACCGCCACCATTTCGCCAGACTTTGGCTCGGTTGTGTCTCCCTCGATGTTCCTCGCCTTTCCCCTCTCAACCCTCACCCCTCTAGTTCACCTCTCACCCTCTCGCCCCTCCTCCCTCCCCCCTCTCCTCTCTCCCTGCGGCGCCAACTGCGGCAACATCAGCAAACTCCCGCAAAGTACAGCAGCAAACTCCCGCAAAACTCGCGCGCACACACCATCGCTTTGGCTGAAAAGTTCCTTTGTGCTCCGAGTCTCAGGCTGGTGCACACAGGTGCACATGCAGGGGCACACGCAGGTACAAACACAGGTGTATATGCAGGTAAAAACACTGCCCCATAATCATAGGTGCACACAGGTTCACATGTTGGAGCATATGCTGGGTGCATATAATAATAATAATAATAATAATAATAATAATAATAATAATAATAATAATAATAATAATAATAATAATAATAATAATAATAATAATAATAATATTAATAAGAATAATTTCTTATTTCTACAAGTACATGTACAAGGTATACAGACTATAGCTGACATCAATGACATACTACTATATAGAAAGCCACTTGTTATGCTGAGCATTTCAGTCAAATTAGATTAGTTTTGTTTCAGGATGCAACCCACACCAGTCGACTAACACCCAGTTACCCATTTTATACTAATGGGTGAACATAGACAACCAGTGTAAGGAAACAAGCTCAGTGTTTCAATCCTCGCCGGGAATCGAACCTGGACAATCACCGTGTGAAGCGAGAACTTCTGCCACCAGACCACGGGCCTGGTTGCAAACACACAGGTGGAATTACTTAAGTACATACACTCACCGACGCATCCAAACAAGCAAGCACACATTCACACACTCACTCACACACACACACACACACACACACACACACACACACACACACACACACACACACACACACACACACACACACACACACACACACACACACACACACACACACACACACACACAGTCACACACTCACACACACACACACACACACACACACACACACACACACACACACACACACACACACACACACACACACACACACACACACACACACACAGGTATGCACAGGTAAGGAGGGAGGCCCAGCGACAGTATGAAAATGACATAGCATCGAGAATCAAGACTGACCCGAAACTGTTGTATAGCCACATCAGGAGGAAGACAACAGTCAAAGACCAGGTGATCAGATTAAGGACAGAAGGTGGAGAACTCACAAGAAGTGATCAGTAGGTATGTGAGGAGCTGAACAGGAGATTTAAGGAAGTTTTTACAGTAGAGACAGGAAGGGCTGTGGGAAGACAGCACAGAAGGGAATATCAAGAGGGAATATACCAACAAGTGTTGGATGACATGCGAACAACTGAGGAGGAGGCGAAGAAGCTCTTAAGTGACCTTGACACCTCAAAGGCGATGGGACCGGACATCATCTCCCCATGGGTCCTTAGAGAAGGAGCAGAGATGCTGTGCGTGCCTCTAACCACAATCTTCAACACATCCCTTGAAACTGGGCAGCTACCTGAGAAATGGAAGACAGCTAATGTAGTCCCCATATTTAAGAAAGGAAACAGAAACGAGGCACTAAACTACAGACCTGTGTCTCTGACATGTATTGTGTGCAAAGTCATGGAGAAGATTATCAGGAGGAGAGTGGTCGAACACCTGGAAAGGAACAAGATTATAAATGAAAACCAGCATGGGTTCATGGAAGGCAAATCCTGTATCACAAGCCTCCTGGAGTTTTATGACAAGGTAACAGAAGTAAGACACGAGAGAGAGGGGTGGGTAGATTGCGTTTTCCTAGACTGCAGGAAGGCCTTTGACACAGTTCCCCACAAGAGATTAGTGCAGAAGCTGGAGGATCAGGCGCATGTAAAAGGGAGGGCACTGCAATGGATAAGGGAATGCCTGACAGGGAGGCAGCAACGAGTCATGGTACTTGAAGAGGTATCACAGTGGGCGCCTGTTACGAGCGGGGTTCCACAGGGGTCAGTTCTAGGACCAGTGCTATTTTTGATATATATGAGCGACATGATGGAAGGAATAGACTCTGAAGTGTCCCTGTTCGCAGATGATGTGAAGTTGATGAGAAGAATTAAATCGGACGAGGATGAGGCAGGACTGCAAAGAGACCTGGACAGGCTGGACATGTGGTCCAGTAACTGGCTTCTCGAATTCAATCCAGCCAAATGCAAAGTCATGAAGATTGGGGAGGGGCAAAGAAGACCGCAGACAGAGTATAGGCTAGGTGGACAAAGACTACAGACCTCACTCAGGGAGAAAGACCTTGGGGTGACCATAACACCGAGCACATCACCGGAGGCACCCATCAACCAAATAACTACTGCAGCATACGGGCGCCTGGCAAACCTGAGAATAGCGTTCCGATACCTTAATAAGGAATCGTTCAAGACACTGTACACTGTGTATGTTAGGCCCATACTGGAGTATGCAGCACCAATCGGGAACCCACACCTGGTCAAGCACGTCAAGAAGTTAGAGAAAGTACAAAGGTTTGCAACAAGGCTAGTCCCAGAGCTCAAGGGAATGTCGTACGAGGAAAGGTTAAGGGAAATCGGACTGACGACACTGGAGGACAGAAGGGTCAGGGGAGACATTATAACGACATACAAGATACTGCGGGGAATAGACAAGGTGGACAGAGATAGGATGTTCCAGAGAGGGGACACAGGGACAAGGGGTCACAACTGGAAGCTGAAGACTCAGACGAGTCACAGGGACGTTAGGAAGTATTTCTTCAGTCATAGAGTTGTCAGCAAGTGGAATAGCCTAGCAAGTGAAGTAGTGGAGGCAGGAACCATACATAGTTTTAAGAAAAGGTATGACAAAGCTCAGGAAGCAGAGAGAGAGAGGACCCAGTAGCGATCAGTAAAGAGGCGGGGCCAGGAGCTGAGTCTCGATCCCTGCAACCACAATTAGGTGAGTACAATTAGGTGAGTACACACACACACACACATCACACCCACACTCACACGCACATCACAACACCCACACATCACAACACCCACACATCACAACACCCGCACATCACAACACCTGCACATCACAACACCCACACATCACAACACCCACACATCACAACACCCACACATCACAACACCCGCACATCACAACACACGCACATCACAACACCCACACATCACAACACCCACACATCACAACACCCACACATCACATAACCCACACACACAACACTCACACGCACATCACAACACTCGCACTTCACAACACTCACACTTCACAACACCCACACATCACAACACACACACACACACACATCACACACACACACACACACACACACACACACACACACACACACACACACACACACACACACACACACACACACACACACACACACACACACACACACACACACACACACAGCTAATGTAGTCCCCATATTTAAGAAAGGAAACAGAAACGAGGCACTAAACTACAGACCTGTGTCTCTGACATGTATTGTGCGCAAAGTCATGGAGAAGATTATCAGGAGGAGAGTGGTCGAACACCTGGAAAGGAACAAGATTATAAATGAAAACCAGCATGGCTTCATGGAAGGCAAATCTTGTATCACAAACCTCCTGGAGTTTTATGACAAGGTAACAGAATTAAGACACGAGAGAGAGGGGTGGGTAGATTGCGTTTTCCTAGACTGCAGGAAGGCCTTTGACACAGTTCCCCACAAGAGATTAGTGCAGAAGCTGGAGGATCAGGCGCACGTAAAAGGGAGGGCACTGCAATGGATAAGGGAATACCTGACAGGGAGACAGCAACGAGTCATGGTACGTGAAGAGGTATCACAATGGGCGCCTGTTACGAGCGGGGTCCCACAGGGGTCAGTTCTAGGACCAGTGCTATTTTTTATATATGTGAACGACATGATGGAAGGAATAGACTCTGAAGTGTCCCTGTTCGCAGATGATGTGAAGTTGATGAGAAGAATTAAATCGGACGAGGATGAGGCAGGACTGCAAAGAGACCTGGACAGGCTGGACATGTGGTCCAGCAACTGGCTTCTCGAATTCAATCCAGCCAAATGCAGTCATGAAGATTGGGGAGGGGCAAAGAAGACCGCAGACAGAGTATAGGCTAGGTGGACAAAGACTACAGACCTCACTCAGGGAGAAAGACCTTGGGGTGACCATAACACCGAGCACATCACCGGAGGCACACATCAACCAAATAACCGCTGCAGCATACGGGCGCCTGGCAAACCTGAGAATAGCGTTCCGATACCTTAATAAGGAATCGTTCAAGACACTGTACACTGTGTATGTTAGGCCCATACTGGAGTATGCAGCACCAGTCTGGAACCCACACCTGGTCAAGCACGTCAAGAAGTTAGAGAAAGTACAAAGGTTTGCAACAAGGCTAGTCCCAGAGCTCAAGGGAATGTCGTACGAGGAAAGGTTAAGGGAAATCGGACTGACGACACTGGAGGACAGAAGGGTCAGGGGAGACATGATAACGACATACAAGATACTGCGGGGAATAGACAAGGTGGACAGAGATAGGATGTTCCAGAGAGGGGACACAGGGACAAGGGGTCACAACTGGAAGCTGAAGACTCAGACGAGTCACAGGGACGTTAGGAAGTATTTCTTCAGTCATAGAGTTGTCAGCAAGTGGAATAGCCTAGCAAGTGAAGTAGTGGAGGCAGGAACCATACATAGTTTTAAGAAGAGGTATGACAAAGCTCAGGAAGCAGAGAGAGAGAGGATCCAGTAGCGATCAGTGAAGAGGCGGGGCCAGGAGCTGAGTCTCGACCCCTGCAACCACAATTAGGTGAGTACAATAAGGTGAGTACACATGCTGGAGTCTACGCACGCAGTGCGTACAATGGCAGGAAAGTCCAGTGAAATGAAAACAGAACAAATGGAGTTCGCTTAAGTAACTGTTATAAATATTAACATTTAGAGCAGTGTTATATGATAATTTTAACCACAACAGCTTAGAAAGTTTTTCCATAACAGTATAAATACATCAACACAAAACTGTCATATCCAGCACATAAATATAGTAATCTTAAGACACATGGTTAGTGGTGTGTTTCTCAGTTATGTATCCTGAGAATTTACTCTAATTCCTATTTTAGGAATTAAATTTTTCTTGCCTGGTAGTGAATAAAATACATGCAGAATACATTCAGTCAAGTAGAGGAATACAGTATAATGAACAGGAATCTCGCAAGGTTTGACGTCTAGGCTCTGTTCACCAATGGACCGGTGGTCAAGCCATTGACCTGTGCCACAGTCTCTAACAACTTGAACCTACCCGTATTATCCAAAATTATCTTGACCTGGTAGAGCTCAGCTTCAAAGAGGAGGAAGTATAAACAATAATTCGGTCTAGTGTTGGGCTTCTCCAAAAGCGTCGTCCTGGCTATCGTATACAACCAGAGTTTGGAGACCGCTCGCATCTTACCCGCCATCCGTAGCTACATCCATGATATTTTGGCCATAATGCCCAGACGATTCGACGTTCTTATATCACCTTTGTGAATTCTGGTGCATTTAGTAATGCCAGCAGCGTACCTGCTTCAGCGCTAGGGAGTTACAAACAACGAAGTTGTTGTGTCGGATATTCCATCCAGAGAGAGGCTTGCTAATATGAGCGGCGGGAACATAAAACTGGGATAGTTTACGTAACATGGGTGATACACTGAAAAGTATGGGAGGAAGATATTTAAAAGTGTGTAGCGAGAGAAAGATGGGATGCAGATTCACCTGATCAATTATCGTGACACGTATACACACATTTGCTATATATATAAATATATATATATATATATATATATATATATATATATATATATATATATATATATATATATATATATATATATATATATATATATTATATATATATATATATATATATATATATATATATATATATATATATATATATATATATATATATATATATATAGATATATATATATATATATATATATATATAAGAGAGAGAGAGAGAGAGAGAGAGAGAGAGAGAGAGAAAGAAAGAGAGAGAGAGTGAGAGAGAGAGAGAGAGGATGGAAGGAAATAGAATGACTTCGAGAGTGCATAAATCTGTAGTGGAGTGGATAGAAGGCAGGGTAGGGGTCGGCCTAGGAAAGGTTGGCGGGAGTTGGGTAAAGAAGGTTTTCTGTGTAAGGGGCTTGGACTTCCAGCAAGCATGCGTGAGAGTGTTAAATAGGAGTGAATAGAGACAAACGGCTTTTAGGACTTGACGTGCTGTTGGAGTCTGAGCAAGGTAACATTTATGAAGGGATTCGGAAAATGGCAGGCCCGACTTGAGTCCTGGAGATGGGAAGTATAGTGTCTGCACTCTGAAGGAAGGGTGTTAATGTTGCAGTTTTATAACTGTAGTGTAAGCATGCCTCTGGCAAGACACTGATGGAGTGAATGATGATGAAAGTTTTTCTTTTTCGGGCCACCCTGCCTTGGTGGGAGATGGTTTTAGATATTGATCACACAACTGGCCGTGTTCGAAACCCATAGGAGGTGAGACCTAAACTCACAAGCCAGTGTGCAACAAACTGGCTTGCCATGGGTTCGAACCCTACAATTTCTGTGATTTGTTTGCAATTGTGTTATTGCAATTTCGTGAGGCAGATACTGTGAAAGTCTCATTTCACTGAGAGTTATGAAGCTATGATCAATACTGTAGTCGCAGCGCTCGTGTGCCGTTTGGATCTTCCTGTAAAAATAGTTATGCACCAGCTGGGGCCTTAATAAATAAATGCCCAGTGTATTGCTTGGCCGGATAGGATTTTTAACGCTCAAAGCTGAATGGTAGAGGTATTGATTTTGCCCTCGAGAGTCCACGATAACTGCCAGTGATAAGACCACTCTCGTACCTCTTATGGTTCTCACTCCATCACATAAACTCGACCTCACAGCCCACAGCCCATCCTCTTAATAACGGATAGTATTTCACTGTTGCGTGACTGATAAACAATCATTAAACAGTGATTATCTGACATAGATCTTTTCACTGCCCTCTGTGACTTCTCTTTTTCCGTTCGTGCGTCAGAATTTTTATCACATTTTTCTTTTATATTATTTTCTACCGTTGTAGTAAGCTTTAATTGTTTTTTTTATTAATAAGTCTAACCTAACCTAAACTAAATTAAAAGAAATAGAGAAAATTACTGCAAACCCCATGTAATTAACCCACATGACGATCAACATCTTCAAATCCTCTCACGAAGTGACAACGTGATTGAAGTTCAACATCTCAGTCACATCTAAGAACTCGTTCATTCTTAGTTTTTCTTACTTTTTAATGTATGTGAATATTATTTACATTAATAGGTGAGTAAGTATGATATTATGGCATTTGACTTAAATAGAACTTACTTATTGCTTTGTATACCACCTATTATGCTTGTCACTGATGATGAGATTTATATATATATATATATATATATATATATATATATATATATATATATATATATATATATATATATAAACTCCATCATCATATATACGTATTTGTAATATTGGAGAACCGGACGTAGATAAATCATGGGATATATCTGGCCATTACCTGTGAGTTCGTGGCCAGGCTGGGGGCCACGACGTGTGCCGGATGTCTGGCTCGCTCCGCTGTTACTGAGACTTGCTGTCCACTTTGGTCGAGCGGAAAAAATCGTTTTGGGGAAAAGTGTTTGGTGGTACGCCTTTCCTCTGCGGTTAGTGGTAGGGAGTATGGTTGATGGTGGTGGGGGATGGTGGTTGGTGCTGGTGGAGATTGTGGTTGATGATGAAGGGAGGACTGATTGATGGTAATGGGGTTGGTTGATTTGGACTCTAGGCTGATGGGGTTGATTGGGGTGGGAATTGTGGTTAAGACTGTTCAACAGCCTACCACCAGACATATGGGGAATTACAAATAGACCCTCGGCTGCCTTCAGGAGGGAACTGAACAGATACCTAGTCAGTACCCGATCAGTCGGGCTATGGTTCGTTACTAGCAGTAGCAGCCTGGTTGATCAGGCCCTGATCCACCGGGAGACCTGGAAATGGACTTGGCCGTGGGGGCGTTGATCCTCGCAACAACCTCCAAGTACACTCCAGGTAGATGATGTTTAACTACTAGACAGTTGTTTTCTCTGGTAGCAAAGTCTACACCAGATCATTAATTCCTGAGATAAATAAATGGACATTATTATATTGTTTATTCAACTTTATTTATCTCTGAAACACAGACAACTACCAAGACTTTTATAATTCAAGGGAAATACTCTATTATAATTTCACTGTTCGTTATAATATTGTTACCACTATAACAATAATACCTTCAATAATCACCCTAATGAAAAACAGGGGTGCAGTGAATACATTAAGAGGCAACTCAGTAAGTGTAAAGGGACCAAGACTCTTCAACACCATTCTTTCACATGTAAAGGGAATTATGAGACAGAGTCGTGGCTGTCTTTAAGAGGAACATCATAAGTTCCCCATTTTTTTTGTGTCTGATTAGCAGGACTCTCTTGTTGATCAATCAGGAAGCCTGATCTGGGATCGGGCAGGGGGAGGCGGTGACCCCAGGAATTATCTTCAGGTAACTTTTAGGTACCAACTACATTAAAAAAAGACTGTGTAGAATTTAAGAGGGGAAACACATTTGCTGATGCTTTGTAAACTGAGATAGTCTGTTAAACTGAGGTAGTCTGTTAAACTGAGGTAGTCTGTTAAACTGAGGTAGTCTGTTAAATTGAGAGAGTCTGTTAAATTAAGGTAGTCTGTTAAACTGAGGCAGTCTGTTAAACTGAGGTAGTCTGTTAAACCGAGGTAGTCTGTTAAACTGAGGTAGACTGTTAAACTGAGGTAGTCTGTTAAACTGAGGTAGTCTGTTAAACTGAGGTAGTATGCTAAACTGAGGTAGTCTGTTAAACTGAGGTAGATTGTTAAACTGAGGTAGTCTGTTAAACTGAGGTAGTCTGTTAAACTGAGGTAGACTATTAAACTGAGGTAGTCTGCTAAACTGAGACAGTCTGTTAAACTGAGGTAGTCTGCTAAACTGAGGTAGTCTGTTAAACTAAGATAGTTAAACAGAGATAGTCTGTTAAACTGAAAATAAACTTTGAGAAACTTATTGCAAATAAAGTCATGGTTGATGGCAACTACTCAGTGAGGAGAAGAGAAAAAAGAGATGAATGGCAACATTGCTGAAGGTAACAATACGAGACATGGAGATTGAAATCCAAAACTCAAATTTCCTATAAATTTTATTCATAAAATTTCAATATAAAGTTGAGAAACTTACAATAAATTATAAACAAAGCCCACCGTATAATACTTGGGAGAGCTTGATAAAATAAAGAGCTTGAGAAGAGCTTGATAAAATAAAGAGCTTTAGAAGAGCTTGATAAAATAGAGAGCTTGAGAAGAGCTTGATAAAATAAAGAGCTTGAGAAGAGTTTGATAAAATAGAGAGCTTGAGAAGAGCTTGATAAAATAAAGAGCTTGAGAAGATCTTGATAAAATAAAGAGCTTGAGAAGATCTTGATAAAATAAAGAGCTTGAGAAGATTTTGATAAAATAAAGAGCATGAGAAAATTTTGATAAAATAAAGAGCTTGAGAAGATCTTGATAAAATAAAAAGCTTGAGAAGATCTTGATAAAATAAAGAGCTTGAGAAGATCTTGATAAAATAAAGAGCTTGAGAAGAGCTTGATAAAATAAAGAGCTTGAGAAGATCTTGATAAAATAAAGAGCTTGAGAAGACCTTGATAAAATAAAGAGCTTGAGAAGATCTTGATAAAATAAAGAGCTCGAGAAGAGCTTGATAAAATAAAGAGCTTGAGAAGAGCTTGATAAAATAAAGAGCATGAGTAGAGCTTGATAAAATACAGAGCTTGATAAAATAAAGAGCTTGAGAAGATCTTGATAAAATAAAGAGCTTGAGAAGAGCTTGATAAAATAAAGAGCTTGAGTAGAGCTTGATAAAATAAAGAGCTTGAGAAGAGCTTGATAAAATAAAGAGCTTGAGAAGATCTTGATAAAATAAAGAGCTTGATAAAATAAAGAGCTTGAGAAGAGCTTGATAAAATAAAGAGCTTGAGAAGAGCTTGATAAAATAAAGAGCTTGAGAAGAGCTTGATAAAATAAAGAGCTTGAGAAGAGCTTGATAAAATAAAGAGCTTGAGAAGAGCTTGATAAAATAAAGAGCTTGAGAAGAGCTTGATAAAATAAAGAGTTTGAGAAGAGCTTGATAAAATAAAGAGCTTGAGAAGAGCTTGATAAAATAAAGAGCTTGAGAAGAGCTTGATAAAATAAAGAGCTTGATAAAATAAAGAGCTTGAGAAGAGCTTGATAAAATAAAGAGCTTGAGAAGAGCTTGATAAAATAAAGAGCTTGATAAAATAAAGAGCTTGAGAAGAGCTTGATAAAATAAAGAGCTTGAGAAGATCTTGATAAAATAAAGAGCTTGAGAAGATCTTGATAAAATAAAGAGCTTGAGAAAATCTTGATAAAATAAAGAGCTTGAGAAGAGCTTGATAAAATAAAGAGCTTGATAAAATAAAGAGCTTGATAAAATAAAGAGCTTGAGAAGAGCTTGATAAAATAAAGAGCTTGAGAAGAGCTTGATAAAATAAAGAGCTTGATAAAATAAAGAGCTTGAGAAGATCTTGATAAAATAAAGAGCTTGAGAAGATCTTGATAAAATAAAGAGCTTGAGAAGATCTTGATAAAATAAAGAGCTTGATAAAATAAAGAGGTTGAGAAAATCTTGATAAAATAAAGAGCTTGAGAAGAGCTTGATAAAATAAAGAGTTTGATAAAATAAAGAGCTTGATAAAATAAAGAGCTTGAGAAGAGCTTGATAAAATAAAGAGCTTGAGAAGAGCTTGATAAAATAAAGAGCTTGAGAAGAGCTTGATAAAATAAAGAGCTTGAGAAGAGCTTGATAAAATAAAGAGCTTGAGAAGAGCTTGATAAAATAAAGAGCTTGAGAAGAGCTTGATAAAATAAAGAGCTTGAGAAGAGCTTGATAAAATAAAGAGCTTGAGAAGAGCTTGATAAAATAAAGAGCTTGAGAAGAGCTTGATAAAATAAAGAGCTTGAGAAGAGCTTGATAAAATAAAGAGCTTGAGAAGAGCTTGATAAAATAAAGAGCTTGAGAAGACCTTGATAAAATAAAGAGCTTGAGAAGATCTTGATAAAATAAAGAGCTTGAGAAGATCTTGATAAAATAAAGAGCTTGATAAAATAAAGAGCTTGAGAAGAGCTTGATAAAATAAAGAGCTTGAGAAGAGCTTGATAAAATAAAGAGCTTGAGAAGAGCTTGATAAAATAAAGAGCTTGAGAAGAGCTTGATAAAATAAAGAGCTTGAGAAGAGCTTGATAAAATAAAGAGCTTGAGAAGAGCTTGATAAAATAAAGAGCTTGAGAAGAGCTTGATAAAATAAAGAGCTTGAGAAGAGCTTGATAAAATAAAGAGCTTGAGAAGAGCTTGATAAAATAAAGAGCTTGAGAAGAGCTTGATAAAATAAAGAGCTTGAGAAGAGCTTGATAAAATAAAGAGCTTGAGAAGACCTTGATAAAATAAAGAGCTTGAGAAGATCTTGATAAAATAAAGAGCTTGAGAAGACCTTGATAAAATAAAGAGCTTGAGAAGATCTTGATAAAATAAAGAGCTTGAGAAGACCTTGATAAAATAAAGAGCTTGAGAAGAGCTTGATAAAATAAAGAGCTTGATAAAATAAAGAGCTTGATAAAATAAAGAGCTTGATAAAATAAAGAGCTTGATAAAATAAAGAGCTTGATAAAATAAAGAGCTTGATAAAATAAAGAGCTTGATAAAATAAAGAGCTTGATAAAATAAAGAGCTTGATAAAATAAAGAGCTTGGGATGAACTTCATAAAATAAAGAGCTTGAGAAGATCTTGATAAAATAAAGAGCTTGATAAAATAAAGAGCTTGAGAAGAGCTTGATAAAATAAAGAGCTTGAGAAGAGCTTGATAAAATAAAGAGCTTGATAAAATAAAGAGCTTGAGAAGAGCTTGATAAAATAAAGAGCTTGAGAAGATCTTGATAAAATAAAGAGCTTGAGAAGATCTTGATAAAATAAAGAGCTTGAGAAGATCTTGATAAAATAAAGAGCTTGAGAAGATCTTGATAAAATAAAGAGCTTGATAAAATAAAGAACTTGAGAAGATCTTGATAAAATAAAGAGCTTGAGAAGAGCTTGATAAAATAAAGAGCTTGATAAAATAAAGAACTTGAGAAGATCTTGATAAAATAAAGAGCTTGAGAAGATCTTGATAAAATAAAGAGCTTGAGAAGATCTTGATAAAATAAAGAGCTTGAGAAGATCTTGATAAAATAAAGAGCTTGAGAAGATCTTGATAAAATAAAGAGCTTGATAAAATAAAGAGCTTGAGAAAATCTTGATAAAATAAAGAGCTTGAGAAGAGCTTGATAAAATAAAGAGTTTGATAAAATAAAGAGTTTGATAAAATAAAGAGCTTGAGAAGAGCTTGATAAAATAAAGAGCTTGAGAAGAGCTTGATAAAATAAAGAGCTTGAGAAGAGCTTGATAAAATAAAGAGCTTGAGAAGAGCTTGATAAAATAAAGAGCTTGAGAAGAGCTTGATAAAATAAAGAGCTTGAGAAGAGCTTGATAAAATAAAGAGCTTGAGAAGAGCTTGATAAAATAAAGAGCTTGAGAAGAGCTTGATAAAATAAAGAGCTTGAGAAGAGCTTGATAAAATAAAGAGCTTGAGAAGAGCTTGATAAAATAAAGAGCTTGAGAAGACCTTGATAAAATAAAGAGCTTGAGAAGATCTTGATAAAATAAAGAGCTTGAGAAGACCTTGATAAAATAAAGAGCTTGAGAAGATCTTGATAAAATAAAGAGCTTGAGAAGACCTTGATAAAATAAAGAGCTTGAGAAGAGCTTGATAAAATAAAGAGCTTGATAAAATAAAGAGCTTGATTAAAGAGCTTGATAAAATAAAGAGCTTGAGATAAAATAAAGAGCTTGATAAAATAAAGAGCTTAAAGAGCTTGATAAAATAAAGAGCTTGAGAAGATCTTGATAAAATAAAGAGCTTGAGAAGATCTTGATAAAATAAAGAGCTTGAGAAGATCTTGATAAAATAAAGAGCTTGAGAAGATCTTGATAAAATAAAGAGCTTGAGAAGATCTTGATAAAATAAAGAGCTTGATAAAATAAAGAACTTGAGAAGATCTTGATAAAATAAAGAGCTTGAGAAGATCTTGATAAAATAAAGAGCTTGATAAAATAAAGAGTTTGATAAAATAAAGAGCTTGAGAAGAGCTTGATAAAATAAAGAGCTTGAGAAGATCTCGATAAAATAAAGAGCTTGAGAAGAGCTTGATAAAATGAGAAGAGCTTTATAAAATAAAGAGCTTGAGAAGATCTTGATAAAATAAAGAGCTTGAGAAGAGCTTGATAAAATAAAGAGCTTGAGAAGAGCTTGATAAAATAAAGAGCTTGAGAAGATCTTGATAAAATAAAGAGCTTGAGAAGATCTTGATAAAATAAAGAGCTTGAGAAGATCTTGATAAAATAAAGAGCTTGAGAAGATCTTGATAAAATAAAGAGCTTGAGAAGAGCTTGATAAAATAAAGAACTTGAGAAGATCTTGATAAAATAAAGAGCTTGAGAAGATCTTGATAAAATAAAGAGCTTGATAAAATAAAGAACTTGAGAAGATCTTGATAAAATATAGAGCTTGATAAAATAAAGAGCTTGATAAAATAAAGAGCTTGATAAAATAAAGAGCTTGATAAAATAAAGAGCTTGATAAAATAAAGAGCTTGATAAAATAAAGAGTTTGGGATGAACTTTATATAATAAATACGGATTACATAATACATTGAAAAGTAACTTTGTGAAAGATTAAAAGTGTTGTAAATATTAAATAAATAAATAAATTGGTTAATTTAAGAGGCTGGAACTGTTTGTAAATTGTCAATAAAATTCCTAAATGTAATAAAGAGACTTTTTTTTATGACTCAGATTATGATTAAAGACAGACGAGAATTATCATGTTAATTAATACTAAGTGAAGTGTCTACTACGAGAATAATTACAAATTAATATTTGTAACAAGGTAATTGTGCCCACACACGCATACACACACACACACACACACACACACACACACACACACACACACACACACACACACACACACACACACACAAACACACACACACACTCACACGGTGTATGTACTTATTTGTACTTACCTGTTTGTGGTTGCAGGGGTCGAATCACAGTTCCTGCTCCCGTCTCTTCCCTGGTCGCTGCTAGGTCCGCTCTCTCTCCCTGCTCCATGAGCTTTATCGTACCTCTTCTTAAAACTATGTATGGATCCTGCCTCCATTACATCACTCTCCAGATTGTTTCACTTCTGACAACTCTATGGCTGAAGAAATACTTCCTAACATCCCTGTGACTCATCAGAGTCTTCAGCTTCCAGTTGTGTCCCCTTGTTGCTGTGTCCCATCTCTGGAACATTGTGTCCCTATCTACCTTGTCAATTCCTCTCAGTATTTTATATGTCGTTATCATGTTCTCCCTATTTCTCCTGTCCTCTAGTGTTGTTAGGTCGATTTCCCTTAACCTCTCCTCGTACGACATACCATTAGCTCCGGGACTATTCTTGCTGCAAACCTTTTGACTTTCTGTAATTTCTCGACTTACTTGCTTGACCAGGTGTGGGTTCCATACTGGTGCTGCATACTCCAATATGGGCCTGACGTACACGGTATACAAGGTAGCGAAACGCTGTTCTTAGGTTTGCTTGGCGCCCGTATGCTGAAGCAGTTATTTGGATGATGTGCTCGGTATTATACTCACCCTAAGATACTTTTTCTTGAGTGAGGTCTTTGGCCCTCTAGCCTGTACTCTGTTTGCGGTCTTCTTTGACCGCAGAATACAGTGTACACAATGTGTGCGTGTGAGTGTACTCAACTGTACTCACCTAATTGTGGTTGAAGGGGTCGATTCATAGCTCCTGCCCCCGCCTCTTCACTGGTCGCTACTAGGTCCTTTCTCTCCCTGCTCCATGAGCTTTATCATACCTCTTCTGTACTCACCTAGTTGTACTCACCTAGTTGAGGTTGCGGGGGTCGAGTCCGAGCTCCTGGCCCCGCCTCTTCACTGATCGCTACTAGGTCACTCTCCCTGAGCCGTGAGCTTTATCATACCTCTGCTTAAAGCAATGTATGGATCCTGCCTCCGCTACATCGCTTCCCAAACTATTCCACTTACTGACTACTCTGTGGCTGAAGAAATACTTCCTAACATCCCTGTGATTCATCTGTGTCTTCAGCTTCCAACTGTGTCCCCTTGTTACTGTGTCCAATCTCTGGAACATCCTGTCTTTGTCCACCTTGTCAATTCCTCTCAGTATTTTGTATGTCGTTATCATGTCCCCCCTATCTCTCCTGTCCTCCAGTGTCGTCAGGTTGATTTCCCTTAACCTCTCCTCGTAGGACATACCTCTTAGCTCTGGGACTAGTCTTGTTGCAAACCTTTGCACTTTCTCTAGTTTCTTTACGTGCTTGGCTAGGTGTGGGTTCCAAACTGGTGCCTCATACTCCAATATGGGCCTAACGTACATGGTGTACAGGGTCCTGAATGATTCCTTATTAAGATGTCGGAATGCTGTTCTGAGGTTTGCTAGGCGCCCATATGATGCAGCAGTTATTTGGTTGATGTGCGCTTCAGGAGATGTGCCTGGTGTTATACTCACCCCAAGATCTTTTTCCTTGAGTGAGGTTTGTAGTCTCTGGCCCCCTAGACTGTACTCCGTCTGCGGTCTTCTTTGCCCTTCCCCAATCTTCATGACTTTGCACGTGGTGGGATTGAACTCCAGGAGCCAATTGCTGGACCAGGTCTGCAGCCTGTCCAGATCCCTTTGTAGTTCTGCCTGGTCTTCGATCGAGTGAATTCTTCTCATCAACTTCACGTCATCTGCAAACAGGGACACCTCAGAGTCTATTCCTTCCGTCATGTCGTTCACAAATACCAGAAACAGCACTGGTCCTAGGACTGACCCCTGCGGGACCCCGCTGGTCACAGGTGCCCACTCTGACACCTCGCCACGTACCATGACTCGCTGCTGTCTTCCTGACAAATATTCCCTGATCCATTGTAGTGCCTTCCCTGTTATCCCTGCTTGGTCCTCCAGTTTTTGCACCAATCTCTTGTGTGGAACTGTGTCAAACGCCTTCTTGCAGTCCAAGAAAATGCAATGTGTGTGTGTGTGTGTGTGTGTGTGTGTGTGTGTGTGTGTGTGTGTGTGTGTGTGTGTGTGTGTGTGTGTGTGTGTGTGTGTGTGTGTGTGTGTGTGTATGTATGTTTGAGGTTAATTGATGAAGAGTAAGAAGACCCAAAGTGTGAGTGGGTGAGAGAAGGAGGGGAGGGGAAATTGAGCGGATATATCATCCCTTTCCCTTTGATTGATGTCTACTCTTTACCAATTCTTCTCTCTCTTCTTTTCTCTCGTTTTCTCTCTGTCTGTCTGTTTTTTATTTACACAAAATTTTTTATAAGGTTATGTTAAGAGTGCCTACCTTTATTTTCAAGGTAAGATCTCTCTCTCTCTCTCTCTCTCTCTCTCTCTCTCTCTCTCTCTCTCTCTCTCTCTCTCTCTCTCTCTCTCTCTCTCTCTCTCTCCCACTCACACACACACTATCTATGTATCTATTTACCTTCCTGTCTATTTATCTATCTCATTCCCTTTTCTATTTCCAATGCACTCCTCTCTCACTCTTTCATTGTTCCTTATCATATTTACCCTTATTTCCTCCTTCCTCTTTTCCCTCTCTCTACTTTTTCCTTTGTCTTCTCTCGATCATTTCCCCTTTCACTCTTTCTTTATGATCACCTACTCTTCATTTCTCATGCCTCTCTTTCGATTTCCCCTCTCCCTTTCTCACTTATTTTCCCTTCCCCTCTCCTTTCCCTCTCCCTCTCGCCTTGCATGCTTCAGCTAGTACAGAAGGCCCTTAAATGCAAAACAGGATTAATCTTCCCGACTTATGAAGTAGGTCATGTTGTTTACCTAAGTGACCCTTCACGATATAGGTAAACGAGAGGAAAAGAAAATGGGAATCCACACTAACCTCGTATTATTTAGGGGTTGATTGGAGGAGATGAGGAAGATGGAAGGGGGAGGGGGTGATAGATGGGGAAGGGGAGGATGGAAAACGGGATGGGGAGTGTAGAAGAACGTAGGGAGGATCGTAGAAAATCTGACACTGGTGACCAACAGTGCTCGCGTAGTACACAAGTCTGATGAGGGCCATCTCATGCCCCGAAACAACGCACAATTTTACTGATATTTAATAGGTTATTATTGTGATAATTATAATAATTATTATTATTATTATCATTGCTGTTGTTATTCTTATTGTTTTTGTTATTGTTCCTTCTTTTTCTTCTTTCATTACTATTATTATTATTATTATTATTATTATTATTATTATTATTATTCATCGACACCATGCCTAACCCTTCTAGGGTAGGGTAGGTGCCTGAGCCCGAGCCTTTAGCTCATAAGACTGTCATTCCCATTATCCCCCTTGTGGCGGGGATGACAGACCAGAGAGGCCTAGCTTGTGGCTAGGCCTGGGGACAGTTGGTCCCAAAGATGAGGAGGTACTTGTGCCTCCTCCCATGGGAGACTTAGGTCTCAGACACTCCCTAAAGAGGGAGCCAAGGCCGGGCCACCACTTGGAAAAGGCCCGGGCCGGGAGAATACCGGCTAATCTTTAAGAATATTATTATTATTATTATTATTATCATCATCATTGTCATAATCATTATTATTTACAAATAACAAGCATGTATTAAGGAAACTTTAGTAAACTCTTTTCCTGTGGTGAAAGACAATCTCTAGCTGACGAATATTATGGTGAAGGAACCAGACACTCTGTGAACCATTGAACCATCAAGTCCTTTGAGTAATGTTAATTTCTTTACTAAACACCCAAGAAACATGAATAGCTGGCTATATAAAACAGAATAGTTAACGAGGTTTGTGTATTCATGTTTTTTTTCGTCCAGCTTAAATAATGTCTAATAATTTGAAATGTTAAGACCTGATTGTGTTACCTGGTTCTCCAGGATTATGTAATTGTGTGACCTAGTTTTCCAGGATTGTGTAATTGTGTGACCTAGTTTTCCAGGATTGTGTAATTGTGTGACCTAGTTTTCCAGGATTGTGTAATTGTGTGACCTAGTTTTCCAGGATTGTGTAATTGTGTGACCTAGTTTTCCAGGATTGTGTAATTGTGTCACCTAGTTTTCCAGGATCGTGTAATTGTGTGACCTAGTTTTCCAGGATTGTGTAATTGTGTGACCTAGTTTTCCAGGATTGTGTAATTGTGTGACCTAGTTTTCCAGGATTGTGTAATTGTGTGACCTAGTTTTCCAGGATTGTGTAATTGTGTGACCTAGTTTTCCAGGATTGTGTAATTGTGTGACCTAGTTTTCCAGGATTGTGTAATTGTGTGACCTAGTTTTCCAGGATTGTGTAATTGTGTGACCTAGTTTTCCAGGATTGTGTAATTGTGTGATCTAGTTTTCCAGGATTGTGTAATTGTGTGACCTAGTTTTCCAGGATTGTGTAATTGTGTGACCTAGTTTTCCAGGATTATGTAATTGTGTGACCTAGTTTTCCAGGATTGTGTAATTGTGTGACCTAGTTTTCCAGGATTATGTAATTGTGTGACCTAGTTTTCCAGGATTGTGTAATTGTGTGACCTAGTTTTCCAGGATTGTGTAATTGTGTGACCTAGTTTTCCAGGATTGTGTAATTGTGTGACCTAGTTTTCCAGGATTGTGTAATTGTGTGACCTAGTTTTCCAGGATTATGTAATTGTGTGACCTAGTTTTCCAGGATTGTGTAATTGTGTGACCTAGTTTTCCAGGATTATGTAATTGTGTGACCTAGTTTTCCAGGATTGTGTAATTGTGTGACCTAGTTCTCCAGGATTATGTAATTGTGTGACCTAGTTTTCCAGGATTGTATAATTGTGTGATCTAGTTTTCCAGGATTATGTAATTGTGTGACCTAGTTTTCCAGGATTGTATAATTGTGTGATCTAGTTTTCCAGGATTATGTAATTGTGTGACCTAGTTTTCCAGGATTGTATAATTGTGTGATCTAGTTTTCCAGGATTATGTAATTGTGTGATGATAATGGCTAAATATACGCCACTGAGTATATGTACTCTAATACATAAATAACCCACAATTAGGAGAGGTATTATGACGATGTTTCGGTCTGACTTTACAAGTCACACTAACACACGAAGGTGAGGGAGCCAGTATATATAGGAGAGGCGGACAGGGATGGGATAAAGAGAGGAAGGAAGAAGTAAGTATAGAAGTAGTGGTATAAGTAATGGTGTTAGTGCAGAGCAGATCCCAATCTATCAGTAAAACATGGTAGATGACACTGTTGGGTTAATGTTATTGCTAAACTGCGTTGCGTCATGCCATCGCAGCTCTATCATTTCTGGCTTCCATTATAGAGGTCGAGGATTCGAATGGGTTACATATCGGGAGAGTTTTCTCTCTTTCCTGGGGCAATACAGAACTACATTACCCACATTTCTACCGGCTTTCATAGCGGGGACATTTTCCCCCATTCCTCGGAATTGACAGTAGTATACAAGTTTGGGTTATTGACGTGTGGTCTGTTACCTCAAACACTTTTTGGGGATTGTGTATGTGACTGTCCTTCCCAGGATATTCGACTATTGTGTTGATTCTGCATTACACCTTTTGCAGTATGATGTGTTGACTGAGACTTAATCTGGCTGGCTTAGTACCCTTCGGGCTGACTTAGTACCCTTCGGGCCGACTTAGTACCCTTCGGGCTGACTTAGATACAATACTGTGACTGGAACAATACGCAAATAACCCGCACATAGAAAAGAGGAGCTGAGGCCGACGTTTCGGTCCGACTTAGACCATTTACAAAGTTACACTGTGACTATTTACGGGTTATTTGTGTATTTCGTACGCTAATTTGTGAGCAATATTTTTCTATGATTGTTTTTTTTATCGTCAAATATATTTTTAAAATTAGAAAGTTTTGAATGAATGTTTTAATGATGGTCTATTTCTATGTAGTATCACTAATGAGTTTAGACGAATTCGTGTTTCCTGGGGAATTGAAGACAGTCAAGTTCCGTCAGAGGTAATGAAGGTCAGTTTCAACTCTTATTATCAAGAGCCCTTCTCCAGCATCAAGAGACCTTCTCCAGCATCAAGAGACCTTCTCCAGCATCAAGAGACCTTATCCAGCATCAAGAGCCCTTCTCCAGCATCAAGAGACCTTCTCCAGAATCAAGATACCTTCTCCAGCATCAAGAGACTTTCTCCAGCATCAAGAGCCCTTCTCCAGCATCAAGAGACCTTATCCAGCATCAAGATCCCTTCTTCAGTATCAAGAGCCCTTCTCCAGCATCAGAGCCCTTCTCCAGCATCAAGAGACCTTCTCCAGTATCAAGAGACCTTCTCCAGCATCAAGAGCCCTTCTCCATCATCAAGATACCTTCTCCAGCATCAAGAGCCCTTCTCCAGCATCAGAGCCCTTCTCCAGCATCAAAAGCCCTTCTCCAGCATCAAGAGCCATTCTCCAGCATCAAGAGCCCTTTTCCAGCATCAAGATACCTTCTCCATCATCAAGAGCCCTTCTCCAGCATCGAGAGCCCTTCTCCAGCATCAAGATACCTTCTCCAGCATCAAGAGCCCTTCTCCAGCATCAAGAGACCTTCTTCAGTATCAAGATCCCTTCTCCAGCATCAAGAGCCCTTCTCCAGCATCAAGATACCTTCTCCAGCATCAAGAGCCCTTCTCCAGCATCAAGAGCCCTTCTCCAGCATCAAGAGCCCTTCTCAAGCATCAAGACAACCCATTTCCCACTAATATGTGACCCCGCGATGTATGAACCTGACCTCTGACCCCGAGCCTCCACCTCTACTCGCATCGTTCCAGTCAATAGCTCCTGGAATCCTGGAGGCTACATTACTGTCATCGACCACGGTGTTCCCCTCTGTGCTTTATGAGTTTACATAGATAATCCATCTGGTTCCCTGCTCCCTCTGCTTTGCCTTCCCATTAGTCTTTCCTCTGCAGCCCTCTCGACCCCATCGCGTTCCATCCCATCCCTCTCCTTAACCTCCCTCCCGTCACCCTCCTGTCTCACTCCCAGTCCATCATTATTTGACTTCTCTACGTTTACTCTATTTTCTACCACCATATATATATATATATATATATACATATACATATATATATATACATATATATATACATATACATATATATATATACATATATATATATATATATATATATATATATATATATATATATATATATATATATATATATATATATATATATATATATAAATTTGTCGTGCCGAATAGGCAGAACTTGCGATCTTGGCATAAATAGCAACGCTCATCTTGCCATATAGGACAAGTGAAAATTTGTGTATGCAATAATTTCGCCAAAATCATTTTGAACGTAAAGAAAAAAATATATTTCACTGTGTTTGTTTAGTATTAAATTACTGTAAACAAATCTAAAATATATTTAGTTGGGTTAGGCTAAAATAAATTGTTTTTGTTATAATAAGGTTAGGTAAGTTTTCTAAGATTCTTTTGGTGCAAAATTATAAATTTTTACATCAATATTAATGAAAAAATATATCTTTAAACGTATAACAGAAAATTTTAGAAAGGACTTAATTTTAAATAGTTTTTGCTAATTGACCAGTTTTACATATTCGGCACGACATATATATATATATATATATATATATATATATATATATATATATATATATATATATATATATATGTATATATATATATATATATATATATATATATATATATATATATATATATATATATATATATATATATATATATATATATATGTATTTATATATATCACCTTTTTTTCCGGCTTATATATAATATTTTTGTGTTATTTTATCACTGCTTCTCCATTCTCTTCCAAAATTCATAAACTTTATTCAGCTTTGCTATACATTCTTCTAACTTTTCTTCCCTTTCCCCAACTCCCATCTTTCCCTTCCTTCCTCTACAAGGTTTTCCTATCGTGCAGTTATTCCTCTCTTCAACTGACCCTCTTCTTCCATCCCATTACCCTCGCCATTCCTCTTTCATCGAGATTATTCCGTCATTCTAATTCTCCCTTTACACTGCCAGCTCCTTTCACTCTCCTTCATCTCCCTTTTTATCTCTCCATTGCCCTCCTCCTCCTTTACCGCTTTGTTTACCTTCTGTTATTCCTCCCACTCCACTTCCCCCTTATTCATTTTCCTTCCTTTCTTTACACCTCTAATCCTCTCGATTCGCCTCTCTCCATTCTTCATATAGCTTCCTCTAAATTCTCCTTCACTCTTCCTCTTCCCTCTCCTCCACTCCCTCTTCCTCTTCTTCATCTTAATCGTCTCTGTAATGTGGCGACCCCAGGTTCGATTCCCAGCCGTGGTGGCAAACTTTAGGCCGATTGATTGATAAGGTTTAAACACCGATCAACGACACAATGGTCGTTCAGGCTGCTGGTCACCTGTACGTCAACCAAGCATTCTTCAATCCCTAAAATAGGGATTGAATCCCTAAAATAGGGATCATCAGTGTCCATACACTGAAAAACATGCATCTCTCAGCGTATACAAGCTAAGAAACATAAATATAAACCTCCCCAGTGTATGTACACTTCTCAGTGTTCTTATACTAGGGAACATACACCTCTCAGTGTACATGCACTGAGAAACATACACCTCTCAGTGTACATGCACTGAGAAACATACACCTCTCAGTGTACATGCACTGAGAAACATACACCTCTCAGTATACATGCACTGAGAAACATACACCTCTCAGTGTACATGCACTGAGAAACATACACCTCTCAGTGTACATGCACTGAGAAACATACACCTCTCAGTGTACATGCACCGAGAAACATACACCTCTCAGTGTACATGCACCGAGAAACATACACCTCTCAGTGTACATGCACCGAGAAACATACACCTCTCAGTGTACATGCACCGAGAAACATACACCTCTCAGTGTACATGCACCGAGAAA
>NC_091343.1:15970951-15983451 GCF_038502225.1 Cherax quadricarinatus | reverse complement strand
AGGATCCCTAGCTTTATTGACAAGCTATTTACAGGTTAAGGATCCCTAGCTTTATTGACAAGCTTAGAGCTGTTACCTACATCAGCTCATTTGAAAGCATTTTTATTGTTATGAGACATACAAGTAGGGAACAGGATGAAGTTGGAGCCATCTGTGGGCCAGCATTTTCATTTGATCAACTGACTTTGTCTCGTTGACATCATAATGCTGTACGACTGTTTTCCATACTCAAGTCACCCTGGGGATAAATGATGTCAGATGAAGTGATGTTCTGGAGAAGGGTACAGCCAGAGTGAAGTTGTTGCTTTCTGTCCGTCTCATGATATAGAAGCTTGTTTCATGCTGTCTTCGAAGTGGATCCAAGTGTGGTACTTTGACAATATTGGCCTTGTACATAACAGTAAGGTCACCCACATCCCTCCTGTGTTGAAGGTCTGCTGAAATGACAGATCTATCCAGGATCGGTCCAGGCGAGAGATGAGACGTCTTGCTCTGTTCTCTACTCTGTCAAGCAGTCGCAGATGAGAGGGGAGGCAGGCAAACTAAGAAAGTGGAGCATACTCAAGGTGTGAGCGTACTTGTACCTCGTACTGAATCTTGCAACCCCTACTGTCAAGCAGATGCGAGATACGGCGGTTTGGCGGTTTGGTCAGTTTGGAGTCAAATTTCACCCCAAAAATATCAGCTTCTTCCCCAGGTGCCAACACCCTCCCATTCATCCTTACTATTGCACCGACATTACCATCATGGTGCCTACAGACGATCATCATTTGTGTTTTCTCAAGTGCAAATGTTACTTGCCATCTATTTCCCCAAGCTGATATAGCTCTCAGCTGGTGACTGATGTAGCTTAGAGCAGCTGGCATTTCTTCTCTTGGATAAGTGAATGTAAATGTACAGTCGTCTGCATATGCATGGGATTCTGGGATGAGATGAAAGTCATTAAAGTAAACATTCCATAACAATGGCCCCAGCACACTTCCTTGTGGAACACTTGCTCCAATAGGATGTCTTGCTGATTCCGTTCCATTAAGAACTACCCTTAGAGATCTACCATGAAGGTAATCACTGAGGAGACATAGCGTAGAGCCTGCAATTCCCAGAGCTTGCAGTTTTGCTAAGAGGCCCTGGTGCCACACCCGGTCGAAAGCACCAACAATGTTCAGTGCTACCACACAGCTGACTATGAATTCATCTAATGACTGGTGCCACTTAGTGGAGAGGTTTATCAACAGGTCAGCAGTAGAGTAACCTTTCCTGAAGCCATATTGACGATCACAAAGTAGTGAGTGGTAGTCAAAAAACTCTGTCATTTGTCTTGAGATTATTGTCTCAAGGATCTTGCCAGTGATTGACAGCAGTGACACTGGTCTCTCTCTCTCTCTCTCTCTCTCTCTCTCCCTCTCTCTCTCTCTTTTCCCTTCTCTCTCTTTCTTTCTTTCTCTCTCTCTCTCTCTCTCTCTCTCTCTCTCTATCTCTCTCTCTCTCTCTCTCTCTCTCTCTCTCTCCTCTCCTCTCTCCTCTCTCTCTCTCTCTCTCTCTCTCTCTCTCTCTCTCTCTCTCTCTCTCCCTCTCTCTCTCTCTCTCTCTCTCTCTCTCTTTACACAGGGTTTGACAAGGTTAAGGATCCCTAGCTTTATTGACAGCTATTTACAGGTTAAGGATTCCTAACTTTATTGACAAGCTAAGAGCTGTTACCTACATCAGCTCATTTGAAAGCATTTTTATTGTTATGAGACATACAAGTAGGAAACAGGATGAAGTTGGAGCCATCTGTGGGCCAGCATTTTCATTTGATCAACTGACTTTATCTCGTTGACATCATTATGCTGTACGAATGTGTTCCATACTCGAGTCATCCTGGGTATATATGATCTCAGATGGAGTGATGTTCTGGAGAAGGGTACAGCCAGAGTGAAGCTGCTGCTTTCTGCCCGTCTTGTGGCATAAAAGCTTGTTTCACGCTGTCCTCGAAGTGGATCCAAGTGTGGTACTTTGACAATATTGGCCTTGTACATAACAGTAAGGCCACCCACATCCCTCCTATGTTGAAGGCTCTGCTGAAATGACAGATCTATCCAGGATGGGTCCAGGCGAGAGATGAGACGTCTTGCTCTGTTCTCTACTCTGTCAAGCAGTCGCAGATGAGAGGGGGGGGGGGCAGGCAAACCAAGAAAGTGGAGCATATTCAAGGTGCGAGCGTACTTGTGCCTCGTACAGGATCTTGCAACCCCTACTGTCAAGCAGATGGGAGATACGGCGAAGTGCTGTAAGCTTCCTGGCTGCCTTGTTTGCAAGATTTACAACATGGTTCTTCATGGTTAGTTTGGAGTCAAATTTCACCCCAAGGATATCAACTTCTTCTCCAGGTGCCAACATCCTCCCATTCATCCTTACTACTGCACCAGCATTACCATCATGGTGCCTAGAGACGATCATCATTTGCGTTTTCTCAGGTGCAAATGTTACTTGCCATCTATTTCCTCAAGCTGATATAGCTCTCAGCTGGTGATTGATGTAGCTTAGAGCAGCTGGCATTTCTTCTCTTGGATAAGTGAATGTCAGTGTACAGTCGTCTGCATATGCATGTGATTCTGGGATGAGATGAAGAAAGTCGTTGAAGTAGACATTCCATAACAATGGACCCAGCACGCTTCCTTGTGGAACACTTGCCCCAATAGGATGTCTTGCTGATTCCGTTCCATTGAGAACTACACTTAGAGATCTACCATGAAGGTAGTCACTGAGGAGACATGGCGTAGAGCCTGCAATTCCCAGTGCTTGAAGTTTTGCTAAGAGGCCCTGGTGCCACACCCGGTCGAAAGCGCCAGCAATGTCCAGTGCTACCACACAGCTGACTTTGGATTCATCTAATGATTGGTGCCACTTAGTGGAGAGGTTTAACAACATATCAGCAGCAGAGTAACCTTTCCTGAAGCCATATTGACGATCACAAAGTAGTGAGTGGTAGTCAAAAAACTCTGTCATTTGTCTTGAGATTATTGTCTCAAGGATCTTACCAGTGATTGACAGGAGTGACACTGGTCTGTAGTTGCTGATTTCTGCTCTGCTCTTCTTTTTGTGAACAGGGACTACATTCGCCTCTTTCCATAGAGAGGGCCATTTACACTGTACTAGGCAGTGCTGAAAGATGCGAGTTAGAGGTGCTGCTAGCTGGTCTGCACATCTTCTCAACAATCTTGGGCTCAACTTGTCTGGGCCCACAGCCTTTTCTTGGTCAAGCGATTTAAGTAGGAAATGCACCTCCTCCTGCCTTATTGTCACCACTGACAGTTTTGACACAGTTCTTGCAGCTAGCCAAGGAGGGTCCCTTGCTGGATCAGGAACTTGCATTTTGGTAGCAAAGTGTTCAGCAAAGAGGTCCGCCTTCTCTTGACTACTAGTAGAGGTGGTCCCATCCTGTCGATTTAGAGGTGGAATAAGTTCATCAGGCAGATAACCTTGTCTGTCCTTGACCAGGGACCACTAGGTTTTGGAGCCTACCCTACCTGATGCTAACTTTCTTTTAGTGTCCACCTCCCATTTAGCAATGGCCCACTTTTGAACATCACCCATATGCCTACAGGCTTGCATGTGCAAGTTCCTGTTATAGGTGGTAGGATGTCTCTTATACCTTCGCCATGCTTTGTACTTAGCAGTAGCAGCCTCTCTACAACGAAAGCCAAACCAAGGCTGATCTGTAGGCTTCGTCACATATTGCCGGTGAGGAATGTGTTCTTGTTGTAGATTAAGGATGTGTCCAGTGAAGACTTTCACTTGGTTGTCAACATCCCCTTGGAGAAGAGCATTCCAGTCGGTGGTGGCGAGCTCAGAGCAAAAGGCTGGCCAATTACCTCTTTCCCATATCCAGGTTGTTCGTGAGGACTCCTCACCTCGTTCTGTTGGGATCTTAAGTGTGGTAAAAACAGCCTTGTGGTCAGACGATCCAACGTAGCCGAGGGGTTGACAAGTGACTATGCCTTCTGCCAGATCACTCACTACTGGGTCAAGGGAGGAGCCAGAGATATGAGTAGGGAAATCAACAAAGTTTCTCATGTCAAACACTGCAAGAAGGTCATCAAAGTCCCTCTGTATAAGGTGCTGGTTGAGGTCACCAACAATTATAATATGTTGACAGTTGTGTTGTAGCAGAAGGGAGTCAATATTTTCCATTAGGAAGTTGATAGGGTCTGCATGTTGCCACTGAGGTCTGTACATTGCACATGCTAGTACAGAGGTACTAGTGTTTATACAGAGCTTGAAGAACATCATTTCAAGATGTGTAGGGGTGGCAACATCAATGTGCTGGGCATGAACACTTTTAGAGAAGCACACAGCAACACCTCCTCCTTGCCCTTGCCTGTCTCTTCTCATCCATGAGGTGTAGCCAGCAATTCTTGCAAAATTTTCTGGAGTCCTGTCATCCAAAAATGTTTCAACAACAGCTATCATGTCGGGATGTCGAGTGTTCACAAAGCTATGTGTGAGCTCTCCAACATTAGTAATGAAACCTCTAATGTTGGCCGACAGGATGCTGATAGACTGGCTCCTCATGATGAAGTGGTCAGCTTGAGGTGGTGGGTGTGTAGGGAATGTAAGGTGCCTGCCCTTGAGAGAGGTAGGGTACTGAGGCAGCTGCAGGGATGTAGGTCTGTGGTCTTGTATAAGGCACAATCCCACCTGCTGGGCTGGGATAGGAGTAGCTAAGTGGATGACGTGTTAGAGTGTTCACCAATTCAGAGATCCTGCTGGTTTGTTCTGAGAACAGGTCTCTAAACAGGTGGCCCTGTCTGTCAAGTTCCTTTTTCTTCCGACACTGGTCCTCCTTATGTCCTTTCTTGTAGCAGTAATTACACCTGGTATCTCGCAGGCAGTTGTTGGCAGTGTGCCCCTTCCGGTGACAGCGAGAGCACAGCCTAGGTGCCTGGGAGGGTGGACTAGGATTTGTTGCACCTTCTGAGTTTTGCAGATTTGTCCTCAGATTCTGCCGCTGGAGCTGTGTTAGTGGAGGGTGAGACGGCTGTAGATGTCTTCCTCCTCCACGTCCTCCTCCACGTCCTCTGCCCCGTCCTCTACCAGTTCTGACAGATGTGTCCCTGCTGTTCGTACTTCGGCGCAGTAGGTGATCAGGTGGAGTGATAGTTCCCTGATCATTAACTGCACCGTTCTCTGGTGGAGAAACTCCTGGCTCAGAACTTGCTGACGAAGCACTGCTACCAGATTCTAGAATAGTATCGGAAGGTGTGCTGACAGGTGTAGGATCAGAGATGGTATGTGCACTGTCAAGTAGACTGGCAGTGGCTGAAGCAGAGATGTCAGGTGTAGGAGAATTAACAGATCCAAGGCTTCCCTCGTTGCTGGGAAGAGGATTTGTTCCCTCTAGCAATGACAGAATTCCACCAGTTGTTTACCCCTGAGTTAAGCTCAGTGTGGGACTTCCAGTCTTTGTCAATAGTGTCACCATCAGCTGAGCAGCTTACGTCACTTGATGTAGGCTTGCACTGGCCTTCTACAATAGCTTGTAGGTTATCTAATGATTTGAGGAGCTCATGAAGTGCTTCCCTGTGATGTATTATCTTAGCTGCAACTTTACAACACAGCCCAAGAGGGCAGTCTTGATCTTTGGACAGGAGTCCCTGAGGTAGGACTTCTGAACCTTCCTCCTGTAGCTCCAGGCTTGTATCCACATATGCCACAGGATTATGGATATCCTTAAATTTTCTGAAATTTTCAACCTGGCTGCAACAAAATTCTTCTTCTGGAATGCAATCTGTGTGGCAGTTGGAACAAGTAGGCTCCTTACATCTAAGAAGAATTTTGTCCCTTATGGTATACCCACAAACACTGCAGTAACTACTGGGACAATAGCCGGATAGCGTAGATATTCTTGCTATTTTGCGGTGTGAAGTCATCCCAGAGGAGGCTTGTAGGTTTGAAGTTCACAGGAGAGAGAGGGTGGGTGGTGATATCGTGGGTGGGGTGGAGTGTCGTGGGTGGGGGTGTTTATAGCCGGGTGGGTAGTGAGGGTGGGCGGCAGTGGGCCGACTAGCTGGAAGTGTTGCCTTCTCACTATCACTTAATAAACACTGTTTATGCTATCCACTTTTCCACTAAAGGAAGATGTTACACAAATCACTGTGTTGCATTGTACCAGCCACGTTGTTATAAAGCACCAGGTGCTAGTACATAGCACAAAACACATATAATATTAGATGCTCACTCTGAAGGCAATAGTAAAGTCACTCCTAAGGCCTGCCGCTGTCCCTCTCTCTCTCTCTCTCTCTCTCTCTCTCTCTCCCTCCCTTCATTTGCCTCCTTCGCCTGTGTAGTGCTAGCTGCAACAATTTCAACTCGTAACACACAAACTTGCGAGGCTGTGAAAAGCTCTTCAAGATTCTGCTGGACTCGATGTCTCAGTGATGCTACAGTGGCTCTTGAGATAAACTTGTGTGCAAACTATCACTCTAATGGAAATTACTCTCCTTGTTGCTTCCTTCCTTCCTTCCTTCCCTACCTCAAGTGCTAGTTGCTTCCTCTCTTGCTTAAAATGCTAGTTGTTTTCTATCTTCCTTAAAGTGTTACTTGCATCCTCTCTTGCTTCAAGTGCCAGTTGTTTTCTATCTTCCTTAAAGTGTTACTTGCTTCCTCTCTTGCTTAAAGTGCTAGTTGTTTTCTATCTTCCTTAAAGTGTTACTTGCTTCCTCTCTTGCTTCAAGTGCCAGTTGTTTTCTATCTTCCTTCAAGTGCTAGTTACTTTCTATCTTCCTTCAAGTGCTAGTTGCTTCCTCTCTTCCTTCAAGTGCTACTTGCTTCCTCTCTTGCTTCAAGTGCTAGTTACTTTCTATCTTCCTTCAAGTGCTAGTTGCTTCCTCTCTTCCTTCAAGTGCTAGTTGCTTCCTCTCTTGTTTCAAGTGCCAGTTGTTTTCTATCTTCCTTCAAGTGCTAGTTACTTTCTATCTTCCTTCAAGTGCTAGTTGCTTCCTCTCTTCCTTTAAGTGCTAGTTGCTTCCTCTCTTGCTTCAAGTGCTAGTTGTTTTCTATCTTCCTTCAAGTGCTAGTTACTTTCTATCTTCCTTCAAGTGCTAGTTCCTTCCTCTATTATTTCAAGTGCTAGTTGCTTCCTCTATTATTTCAAGTGCTAGTTGCTTCCTCTGTTATTTCAAGTGCTCCTTCATGTGCTAGTTGCTTCCTCTCTTCCTTCAAGTGCTAGTTGTTTCATATCTTCCTTCCTTCAAGTGCTAGTTGCTTACTCTCTTCCTTCAATTGCTAGTTGCTTACTCTCTTCCTTCAAGAGCTAGTTGCTTACTCTCTTCCTTCAAGTGCTAGTTGCTTACTCTCTTCCTTCAAGTGCTAGTTGCTTACTCTCTTCCTTCAAGTGTTAGTTGCTTTCTATCTTTCTTCAAAGCTAGTTGTTTTCTATCTTCCTTCAAGTGCTAGTTGCTTTCTCCTTTCTTCAAGTGTTAACTGCTTTCCTTCCCACAAGTGCTAGTTGCTTCTTAGGTCCCTTCAAGTGGTAGTTGCTTCCTCTCTTTCTTCAAGTGCTAGTTGCTTTCTATCTTCCCTCAAGTGGTAGTTGCTTCCTCTCTTCCTTCAAGTGCTAGTTGCTTACTCTCTTCCTTCAAGTGCTAGTTGCTTACTCTCTTCCATCAAGTGCTAGTTGCTTACTCTCTTCCTTCAAGTGCTAGTTGCTTACTCTCATCCTTCAAGTGCTAGTTGCTTACTCTCTTCCTTCAAGTGCTAGTTGCTTACTCTCTTCCTTCAAGTGCTAGTTGCTTACTCTCTTCCTTCAAGTGCTAGTTGCTTACTCTCTTCCATCAAGTGCTAGTTGCTTACTCTCTTCCTTCAAGTGCTAGTTGCTTACTCTCTTCCTTCAAGTGCTAGTTGCTTACTCTCTTCCTTCAAGTGCTAGTTGCTTACTCTCTTCCTTCAAGTGCTAGTTGCTTACTCTCTTCCTTCAAGTGCTAGTTGCTTACTCTCTTCCTTCAAGTGCTAGTTGATTACTCTCTTCCTTCAAGTGCTAGTTGCTTACTCTCTTCCTTCAAGTGCTAGTTGCTTACTCTCTTCCTTCAAGTGCTAGTTGCTTACTCTCTTCCTTCAAGTGCTAGTTGCTTACTCTCTTCCTTCAAGTGCTAGTTGCTTACTCTCTTCCTTCAAGTGCTAGTTGCTTACTCTCTTCCTTCAAGTGCTAGTTGCTTACTCTCTTCCTTCAAGTGCTAGTTGCTTACTCCTTTCTCCAGTCGTTATCTGCTATCCTTCCCGCAAGTGTTTGTTGGCTCCTTCCTTCCCATTGCTACTAGCATTGCCTGAAAGAGCTATTATCTTTTCTATTTTCCCAGAGGTCAAACCCTGTGTTAAAGATATATATATATATATATATATATATATATATATATATATATATATATATATATATATATATATATATATATACATGTATATATATATATATATATATATATATATATATATATATATATGCAATAAGATCACAGTAAACAGGTGATTTCAGAATATGCAAAACAACCACTCTGAAAGAATAGAGAAATTCCAAGCGCTTTCGTGACTACTCACATTATCAAGGAACTATGAAAGTAAAGCATCCAAGGAAGCTATATAAGGGGTCTGGTCGGCACCTCACTATCAGATCCCACAACGGTTTAAACACGTGACGCGCGGCGAGCCAACTTGGAAAGGTCCTTGGCACAACTCACCCCACAAACTATTCTACCCAAATAATCTTTAAAATTTCTTATTTCTTGGGTAGAATAGTTTGTGGGGTGAGTTGTGCCAAGGACCTTTCCAAGTTGGCTCGCCGCGCGTCACGTGTTTAAACCGTTGTGGGATCTGATAGTGAGGTGCCGACCAGACCCCTTATATAGCTTCCTTGGATGCTTTACTTTCATAGTTCCTTGATAATGTGAGTAGTCACGAAAGCGCTTGGAATTTCTCTATTCTTTCAGAGTGGTTGTTTTGCATATATATATATATATATATATCTATCTATATATATATATATATATATATATATATATATATATATATATATATATATATATATATATATATATATATATATATATGTATATATATATATATATGTATGTATATATATATATATATATATATATATATATATATCTATATATATATATATATATATATATATATATATATATATATATATATATATATATATGTAGAGAGAGAGAGAGAGAGACTAGAGCAAAAAAATCACACTCTAATTCTACCAGCTGGAACGGAGGGACTGAGATAGCTTACTTGTTACATGTCCCAAAAGTAAGCCGGAGATATTTCTCACAGGACAATATCTCTCTCTCTAGGAAAATGTTACTTCTTGTAAATATGTGATTCCAGTCAGGTGGTGAGAGGGGCTTATGTAAAGTCTTCACAACCATCTGTAGTTACCCAAAACCATCTGTGGTGACCTAGAACGCCAGCTGAGTGGAAAAGATGGGTAAGGGGGGAATATGAGGTCATTACCGCCATCTATAGTGACTAAGAATCCTCCATTGTGGCCCATGACCATCTGTGGTAACTCAGGGCCATCTGATCCAGAACAATTTGTGGTGGCCATAGAACCATCTGTGGTGACGCAGAACAATTTGTGGTGGCCTAGAACCATCTATGGTGACCTAAAACACCAGCTCAGTGGGGATGCAGTGCGAGAGGTCACTACAACCATCTGTGGTGACCTAAAACACCAGCTCAGTGGGGATGCAGTGCGAGAGGTCACTACAATCATCCGTGGTGACCTAGAATCATGCGGGTAACCTAGAGCAATCTGTGGTGACCAAATGTACCAGCTGAGTGGAGGGATTGTGTGTAAGGTCAGCACAACCATCTGTGATGAGGTAGAGCACCAGCTGAGCGGAGGGGTCGTGTGTGTACCACATCAGACAATGTCTTCAATTAGTCCAATATTGACATGGTAAACTAACCTTGTGACAGCCTAGTTCTTACTTACCTTATTCTTCTCTTTATTCCTCTCATCTATTGCCCTCCCTCTTGTCTTTTTCCCTGTCATCTTTCTCCCTCTCATCTTTCTCACTGTCATCTTTCTCCCTCTCATCTTTCTTCCTGCCATCTTTCTCATTGTCATCTTTCTCCCTGTCATCTTTCTTCCTGCCATCTTTCTCATTGTCATCTTTCTCCCTCTCATCTTTCTCACTGTCATCTTCCTCCCTGTCATCTTTCTCCCTGTCATCTTTCTTCCTGCCATCTTTCTCATTGTCATCTTCCTCCCTGTCATCTTTCTTCCTGTCATCTTTCTTCCTGTCTTCTTTCTCCCTCTCATCTTTCTTCCTTCCATCTTTCTCATTGTCATCTTTCTCCCTGTCATCTTTCTTCCTGCCATCTTTCTCATTGTCATCTTTCTCCCTGTCATCTTTCTTCCTGTCATCTTTCCCTCTCTCATCTTTCTCCCTGTAATCTTTCTCATTGTTATCTTTCTCCCTGTCATCTTTCTTCCTGTCATCTGTCTCCCTGTCATCTTTCTCCCTGTCATCTTTCTCCCTGTCATCTTTCTTCTCATCTTTCTACCTGCCATCTTTCTCATTGTCATCTTTCTCCCTATCACCTTTCTCCCTGTTATCTTTCTCACTGTCATCTTTCTCCCTGCCATCTTTCTCCCTGTCATCTTTCTCCTTGTCATCTTTCTCCTTGTCATCTATCTTCCCATCATCTTTTTCCCTCTCACCCTTCTCCTAGTCATCTTTCTTCCCATCATCTTTCTCCCTCTCACCCTTCTCATTGTCATCTTTCTTCCCGTCATCGTTCTCCCTCTCACCCTTCTCATTGTCATCTTTCTCTCTCTCACCCTTCTCATTGTCATCTTTCTTCCCGTCATCTTTCTCCCTCTCACCCTTCTCATTGTCATCTTTCTTCCCGTCATCCTTCTCCCTCTCACCCTTCTCAATGTCATCTTTCTTCCCGTCATCTTTCTCCCTCTCACCCTTCTCATTGTCATCTTTCTTCCCGTCATCTTTCTCCCTCTCACCCTTCTTCTTGTCATCTTTCTTCCCATCATCTTTCTCCCTCTCACCCTCTTCCTTGTCATCTTTCTTCCCATCATCTTTCTCCCTCTCACCCTTCTCCTTGTCATCTTTCTTCCCGTCATCTTTCTCTCTCTCACCCTTCTCCTTGTCATCTTTCTTCCCATCATCTTTCTCCCTCTCACCCTTCTCCTTGTCATCTTTCTTCCCATCATCTTTCTCCCTCTCACCCTTCTTGTCATCTTTCTTCCCATCATCTTTCTCCCTCTCACCCTTCTCCTTGTCATCTTTCTTCCCATCATCTTTCTCCCTCTCACCCTTCTCCTTGTCATCTTTCTTCCCATCATCTTTCTCCCTCTCACCCTTCTTGTCATCTTTCTTCCCATCATCTTTCTCCCTCTCACCCTTCTCCTTGTCATCTTTCTTCCCATCATCTTTCTCCCTCTCACCCTTCTCATTGTCATCTTTCTTCCCGTCATCCTTCTCCCTCTCACCCTTCTCCTTGTCATCTTTCTTCCCGTCATCCTTCTCCCTCCCACCCTTCTCATTGTCATCTTTCTTCCCGTCATCTCTCTCCCTCTCACCCTTCTCATTGTCATCTTTCTTCCCGTCATCTCTCTCCCTCTCACCCTTCTCATTGTCATGTTTTCTTCCCGTCATCCTTCTCCCTCTCACCCTTCCCATTGTCATCTTTCTTCCCGTCATCTCTCTCCCTCTCACCCTTCTCATTGTCATCTTTCTTCCCGTCATCCTTCTCCCTCTCACCCTTCTCATTGTCATCTTTCTTCCCGTCATCCTTCTCCCTCTCACCCTTCTCATTGTAATCTTTCTTCCCGTCATCTCTCTCCCTCTCACCCTTCTCCTTGTCATCTTTCTTCCCGTCATCCTTCTCCCTCTCACCCTTCTCATTGTCATCTTTCTTCCCGTCATCTCTCTCCCTCTCACCCTTCTCATTGTCATCTTTCTTCCCGTCATCTCTCTCCCTCTCACCCTTCTCATTGTCATGTTTTCTTCCCGTCATCCTTCTCCCTCTCACCCTTCCCATTGTCATCTTTCTTCCCGTCATCTCTCTCCCTCTCACCCTTCTCATTGTCATCTTTCTTCCCGTCATCCTTCTCCCTCTCACCCTTCTCATTGTCATCTTTCTTCCCGTCATCCTTCTCCCTCTCACCCTTCTCATTGTCATCTTTCTTCCCGTCATCCTTCTCCCTCTCACCCTTCTCATTGTAATCTTTCTTCCCGTCATCTCTCTCCCTCTCACCCTTCTCATTGTCATCTTTCTTCCCGTCATCTCTCTCCTTCTCACCCTTCTCATTCTCATCTTTCTTCCCGTCATCTCTCTCCCTCTCACCCTTCTCATTGTCATCTTTCTTCCCGTCATCTTTCTCCCTCTCACCCTTCTCATTGTCATCTTTCTTCCCGTCATCCTTCTCCCTCTCACCCTTCTCATTGTAATCTTTCTTCCCGTCATCTCTCTCCCTCTCACCC
>NC_091343.1:15928451-15965951 GCF_038502225.1 Cherax quadricarinatus | reverse complement strand
TGTCTATGACAAGAAAAAAACAGGACGCGCAATAGTCGTGTGTAATGATGTGGCACCAGCGGCATTAGATCCTGAACAGGGTGTTGTGATAGTCGATGGGGAAGCGCTAAGTCCGTAGGGGGCCATGCAGTGCTGGGAAATGGGAGGTAATGAGGCTTGGTCAGCCATCATGGCTCCAACATGGCTGATCCAGCCAACATGGCTGACCCAGCCAACATGACTGATCCGGCCAACATGTCTGATCCAGCCAACATGGCTGACCCAGCCAACATGACTGATCCGGCCAACATGTCTGATCCAGCCAACATGGCTGAGCCAGTCAACAAAACGTTATCATCAAGAACAGACACCATTAGGGTTCGGAATGTAAGTGTCGCTGTTGCTATTATTAGTATTGTTATTACTAGTAAAATTTGCATACTGCCATTTACATTTAAATGTGTGTCATTTATTGCAGTAAATCCTCAGGAAATATCTGCATCTGTGTGCACCAATATGTGTGTGTGTACGTGTGTGTGTGTGTGTGTACGTGTGTGTGTGTGTGTACGTGTGTGTGTGTGTGCGTGCGCCAGTGTGAATGTACCATTGTGTATCTACTCACCTATTTGTATTATCATACCTGTTCATGAAGCTATGTATCAAATTTGCCTCTACCACTCCGATCTCAACGTCATTTCACTTCCTGATTAATCTGAGGCTGAAGAAATATTTCGTAATATCCCTGTGACTCGTTTGTATTTTTAACTTCCAGCTATGCCCTAGTGTGCCTCTTTCTTGCCTCTCAAATAGCCTGTTTCTGTCCATTCAATCAGTTCCTCTCAGTATTTCGCACGTCGTTGTCAAGTCTTTCCTTGTTCTTCTCTCTTCTTTTATCATCAGAGCTTATACCCCTTAACTCTGGAGCTAATTTTGTTGCTAAACTTTGTTCTTTCGCGCTTTTTGACTTAATCAGGTGTGGGTTCTATGCTGGTGCTATATACTCCACTGGGACTGACATGTCATAGTGTATCGTAAATGACTGTTAGAGGACATTATTGAAAGGTAAATTTAGATTTGCCAGATGCGTAATCAGTTGTATGTTACTCAGTAAATATGCCTCAGACGATAGGCTTCAAATCTGGCTTTCATTATGTCATCCTCATATTATCACTCAGTCTCCCCTCTGACTCCTGCGTGTTAGCTTCTGTCTCTTATTTCCGCTTCCCCGTTTTCTACTGTTCCTTTCTTGCATTTTTTCCATGCTTGTGCACTTTTAGGTTTTTGCTTCTCTGTGCCTCTAGGTAAACCATGAGTTTACTCTGTCTCACTATTACTTCTTCTACTCCTGGATATGAGTTCCTTTTCTGCCTCCCAGCACTTTCCACCGGCAATCTCGGTACAATTCGTTGTTTCTTTCATGTTTCCTTTCCCACTGCAGTGTGTTCAGGAATAGCCTCACATCTGTGTAGTCTCCTCTTTTGAAGTATGGTTTCTCTGTTTTTTCACATGTTATGTTTTTCTTCATGTTTAATCTCACATGAATTTCAGGATTGTGTTGTCGCTAGCGCCTAGTGACTTTTCATATTTTTTTTCACCTATGTCAGGTGCGTTTAGGGTGAATACTAGGTCCAATTTTGTTAGTTTATCCCCCTTCTCTTTCTCTGAGTGCATCCCTGACATTTTGACATGAAGTTTTCCATCACTGCCGCCACTAGTCTTCCATATATCCGGTCCTCAGTGTGGCTGCAAATTCTCCCAGTCTAATTCCTTGTGGTTGAGGTCTTTCATGAGCATTAGCTTTGTATTGCTCAGGTAGGCTCTTCTAGCCTCTTCCGTTAGCGTTTACCATCGCTATATTGTTATTGTTTCTGCCTTGGTCTGCTGCTGTTTAATGGTGGGTTGTACATCTCCGTTATCGCCATTTTATGGTGGTCCAACCATGAGTGTGTCCACTACGATGTCACTGGATTCGTCTTTGTTTATTTATCTCATCTCGTCGTAACTCTGCTGATTTCTAATAAACGGTGCTACTCCTCTGTTTCTCTCTCTCCTTCCTTATAATTTGATATCCATCTGGGAAAATTGTACCTGTTATGAATTTGCATTTTGTCTGTGAGTGCTGTGATGCCCGGGGTTGTTTCTGTTGCTCACTCATTACATTTGTCTTTCGTGTTTGTTACTCCATCTGCTATTTGTGTACTATATATACATACATACATATACATATATATATATATATATATATATATATATATATATATATATATATATATATATATATATATATATATATATATATATATATATATATTCCTTTCTCTTACTGTCTTCCAGTTTTTGGTGTCCTGGTTTCACGGTTCTTGTTTACGAGTTACAGGATAGGAGGAGATGTATAGGGAGAAAGCGGTTGGAGTTACTGGAAGGGGTGGCTATGGGATCAACTCTTACAATAGAAGAGGTCAGGATTGTGGATGTAGGCGAGAAAGGATTGTGAAATTGAGGAGTAAAGAGAGGAAGTCAGCACTGTGATAGTAGCTGAAGGGAAAAAAAGGGTTGGTTATGGATGGGTCGGTTTTGAGTTACGTTAGAGTAGAAATGGGCTGTTGGGACTTGAAAGCACTAATGTGTGTGTGTGTGTGTGTGTGTGTGTGTGTGTGTGTGTGTGTGTGTGTGTGTGTGTGTGTGTATGTGTGTGTGTGTGTGTGTGTGTGTTTGTGCGTGTGTGCTCACAATTTTGTGTACAGCACACAGGAACTCTAGCAGTTAGGCTTCCGACATCATCTCCACACAACATCCTCATCCCTCGTTATCCAAACACCAGAGATATCAGGACACCAGCATGATCCAGTACCCAGCGAGATGGAAGCCACTAAAGCAGTACACACAAAAACATCAACAAGGACTACTCATGTTGGATGTTATTGGTGACTAGTATAATAATATAGTAGAAGCCACTTCAGGCAGAAAAGGAAAACCTTCAGTATTGATGACGTTTCGCTCTTTCCAGAGCAAAATGTTAGTCTTTTCTTCCCTTTCTACCACGCATTTCTTAACTCCCAGAGACCTCTGGTGTGGGAGAAGACGTCCAATAACACAGAGGCACGCATAAGTATCTCTTGAGCAAACACTTGTGGCAGGACCGTCCTTCCCAAGAGACTCATATCTCCTAGGCTCCTTGAACTACCACTGCTATGAGTTTCGTGTCTCTTAGGCGCCTTGAGCTACCGCTGTTATGAGCTTCGTGTCTTCTAGGCTCCTTGAGCTACCCCTGTTATGAGCCTCGTGTTTCCTAGGCGTCTTGAGCTACCGCTGTTATGAGCTTCGTGTCTTCTAGGCTCCTTGAGCTATCCCTGTTATGAGCCTCGTGTCTCCTAGGCCCCAAGAAGCTTCTGTAGCGAGAGGGGAGCGTCAGTCCCTCAGTTTGGCAGCAGTAATACGAAACATTGGTCTTATTCCTTTGTAAGTAGCAATCTGTATGTTTTCATCACAGCATCCAGAAGATGCATCCAGAAGTAGCATCCTCTGGATGCTGCTTCTAGATACCCTGTTTGGAAATTGGTGGTGAGATGTCTAGGGAGAAAAAAGAGAGAAGAAGGAGGGGGAGAGGATGAGTGAGATAATAGAGGAAGAGGAAGATTGATTGGGTGCGACTGGAAAGGGGCAAGGGAGAGGTGGGAAAGATGGGTGATGGGTCATGTTGCCTGGAAGGGACTAGAAGATGGTTAAATGGGTTGAAAGAGATAGGTTGGCAGTATGAATCACATACTGTGGGAGGAATGAGGTGGATGAGAGACTGAGTTGAAGAAGATGAGATGAAAGAATGGTGTCTAATAGCGAGGTAATTATGTCATGGATAGATGACTGGAGTGAGACAGAAGCAAGAATAGATGAATGGAGAGAGAGAAACGAGTAAAGAAGAATGTATCTTCTGCCATGAGACAGAGAAACTACCACATTGAGTGTAATCAGTATAATTAAAATCTATTCAATGGAGATGGGATAGAAGGGTGATAGGTCGTGCGGGGTAAGGATGGAAGGGTGCATAGTTTGTTGGGCCGAAGATGGAAAGAACATGGTTTGGTATGGATAGCTTAATGGTTAGTGGGAGAGGTGGGAGAGGAACTGGATGGCTGGGATGGCAGTCTCTCTCTGTCTCTGCCTCTGACTCCCTCTCTCTCTTTCTCTCTATCTCTCTCTCTCTCTCTCTCTCTCTCTCTCTCTCTCTCTCTCTCTCTCTCTCTCTCTCTATCTCTCTCTCTCTCTCTCTCTCTCTCTGGATGCAAGACACTGCCATATTTACAGTCGCTTCAACACTACACAACTTATTCGATGGCTTAATATCCAAGTAATTTTGGAAAGCCGGATATCACTAGAACATTCATGGCAGGTCATAACATATGGATGAAACACACGAAACAGAGTATGATTTCATTATAATTTCCATTCGCTGAGAGAGAGAGAGCAATGCACACAACCTAGAACGCTTCGCTAATAACTTTCCCCAAAATCTGCATCTCTTGCCTGTTTATCTCTCAACAGAATCACATACTGTACTGTCAGAGAACTCTCATGAGCACAGCCAGTTCCCTTTCTCTACAGGATATCTGTTGCTTTTCTCAAAACAGCTTTTTCAAGAGAACAAGAAGTCACAATACCGTCTACCCACTTGGAGTCTACCTGAAGGATGTTCCGGGGGTCAACGCCCCCGCGGCCCAGTCCTTGACTGGGTCGCGACTTGGACTATTAACTAGTCACACACACTAACTCAAATTCTTCCCGATTGAAGTGAATACTTAATAGTCATAAGCTATTTCTTGTGGTTTTATCGAGGACTTGTTGGAACACTTCTTATACGCTCAATTTTAAACATTACGTATCAATAAAATATGTATATTTGGATTTTGTTTCCTCATTTGTTAAAAAAAGAGGATTACTACCTTGCATGATGATAGGATGTCTGGTCGGTATCATTGTGGATTTTCGAATGTGAGATCGCTGAGTGCAGGTGTATGCAAAACGGAGAGATTTCAATTATGTTTTGGAGATTCGTCAGAATGTTTTGACCGAAAAGTTTGTTGAATTGCTCATTGTAGGTCATTGTGGATGGTTTGATTTGTAGCTTTTGTTGGCTAAGTTTATATCTTTCTGGATAAACCATTCCGAGTACCCTAGATTCAAGAATAAGATTTTAGCAAATATTTTTATTACGTACGGTTAAAGAGATGTAAGACTGCACTCATTTTTACTAGCAATCCTCTGCTCACACCGTCTTCAATTTGATGGATGACTCTAGTCCAAGAATTTGGTTAGAAGAATTTGTTCACTATGCAAATGTAGCCTAGCCCGCTGGTTTGGTCTACACCCATCCAACAGGAGCTTCTCTGATAATCTTTAGTCTCTTAACAGAAGTCTGCAACTTTCCTGTCTCTTAAGTACCAGAATTTAAGACAAATGAGCTCTTTTTTATATTTTGTTCAACCTTAAGGTACTTATGTAGGTACGGAGGCCAGCGAGGTTGTCTTCAAACACTTCGTTCATTGTCGGTGAAGTTATATTCTCTCCAACATCAAGCACATTGTTTATTATTATTATTATTATTATTATTATTATTATTATTATTACTGTTGTTGTTGTTGTTGTTGTTGTTGTCACTTCACAGAAAGCTGTTCTGTACACGAGGGTTCATCAGATTACAGTCTCATGATCAGATGGTTCGATCACACACACACACACACACACACACACACACACACACACACACACACATACACACACACACACAAACACACACACACACACACACAAACACACACACACACACACACACACACACACACACACACACACACACACACACACACACACACACACACACACACATGAGGAAGTGGAAAAGAATCCTTCCTTCGTAAGCCATGCGTGTCGTAAGAGGCGACAAAAATGCCGGGAACCAGGAGCTAGTAAACCTTTCTCCTGTATACATTACTACGTGTGAAAATAAAAACTTTCGTTTTTATTTTTAGGTTACCCGGCGAGTGCGTTCGACCCCACGACACATTGTCCCGCCTCGAGAGACAATACAAAATACGTGTCACCTTATCCATTTCGCTATCGATCCTACAAAGAACATGAACTTAGCGAATAAGGTAACACGTACATTGTGTTGTCACTTGAGGCGGGACAGTGTGTCGTGGCGTCGAACCCTGGCATGCCGCAGTTTGGTAAATGATTCAATACCACTTGTTTCGTGATTTTATTGATATATATATATATATATATATATATATATATATATATATATATATATATATATATATATATATATATATATATATATGCATGTATATATATATATATATATATATATATATATATATATGTGTGTGTGTGTGTGTGTGTGTGTGTGTGTGTGTGTATGTGTGTGTGTGTGTGTGTGTGTGTATGTTTACATAAAAGTATTTTTTGAAAATCCGTTACTTGAGCAACACAAATTCGGATATTTGATAGCATTGTTGTTGCAATAATCTCACTTGCAATGAGCCATGTCCAGTTGGGTTTTATTGAATTGACTTGTTGACAGCATCAGTTGCTTCTGATGAATCATTATTGCTGTGGTCGTCCACCACGTTCACTGGAAGCACAACAGTCGTTCCGGTCCTCACATGAGCATAGTCGTGACGCCTGGGTTTCCTTGCAACTATCAGGAGAAGAGGAGTGTGAGTTGAGTATAATTTGGTAGCTTGTCTTGTCTCCAAGTTACTAGATGGAGGATCGAGCCTTAACTCCTTGTCCTGAATGTCTCACACGGGTTTGGAGCTTCACATTAATAATAAAAAAATATTCAAATACCTATATGTAATATTACTACTACTACTGTTAAATATAATAATAATGCGAGTAAAAACACTAATTTAATAATAATAATAATAATAATAATAATAATAATAATAATAATAATAATAATAATAATAATAATAATAATAGTAATAATAATAATAAAAGTATTGTAGCTAATACGAGTTTCTGAAAAAAAAATTGAAAGGAATTTATTGGTCTATGGAAAATTTCAGTGTTTGAGAACTGTAAGTAATTTGAGATGGTTTTGAGTGTAGGCATATTACATGAAATAATAGTTGAAATGACTCCAGAGTGTTAATGCTTATATATTTAGACACGCTAAACAACACAATGGGTAGTTGAGTGAGGTATTACTCAACTCCCCATTGTGTTTATTTTACATTTTATTATGGCTCGTTTACAGTTAATTGTATCATATTTAGGAATAACTGAAGCAGTTCCCGACTCCCTAACTTATTTTATGAGATAAATGAGATAGGGTAAAAATATTGATTTATCTGGGTTGCTTAACTAAGGAAGAAAATGGTAAAAATGTAGCGGATGAAAATCTAAATTAGACAAATTCTGTCTTGGCAGGAAGGACGTGGGAAGGAGTCCACAGCCTTGTTAGAAACCTATATCTAACACTCACATGTAGTTTTCTAGCTCTTTGTCCACATCTCGTATTCTAACTCTTTGTAACCTCTGTAATTAATTGGTCATCCAGGAATCGACTAAAACTGATTTGGGAACTCCTGGCAGATAGCGATCGATGTTTTGGCCGCCCCTGTATTAGGCGAAACATTTGTTGATGGTAAGGAAGGCCTCCCCAGGCCACGGTGCCCCGTGGCCTGGGGGCTAAAGCTCTCGCTTCACACGTTGAGGGTCCGGGTTCGATTCCCAGCGAAGGGATGGAAACATTGGACAAGTTTCCTTACACCGGTTGTGGCATGCAAAGAGTACGTAACCTTTATTCGGCGCATGTACACACCCTCATTGAAAGGCTATCTCCCCCAACCAGAGAACCAGGTGCTAAGGGTTGATGATGGGGCCCCATCGTTCAATCTGTACCCAGGTTCCAGCCAATGAGAAGATGGCTTTGGCAATCGCAAAGGTGTTGTGGGTACCGCACACTTGTCTACCCTTGTCATTCCCATTCTAGAGCTGGTTGAAGCACGGTCTGCTCTCTATGGGCTTCTATTCTGTCTTGCTTACCGTGGAGTGCACTAATGCCTATTGCTGTACATAGTGTAGATACTTCTGTTCTTACATGGTGAAGAATAATATAAGTCAAAAGTTTTTCTGCTGTGTTTATTTTGCTCCCTTTACACCCAGGATAACAGGCCTTTGGATTCCTGGGTTGTAATACCGGTACATCAGTAAAATGGGTACCTGGGTGTTAGTCGACTGGTGTGGGTAGCATCTTGGGACAAAACTAACCTAATTTGCCTGAAATGCTCTACATAACAAGCGGCTTTCTATATAGTAGTAGTATACCGTGTACATATACTTATAGAGACGGTAGTGACCAGGTTTCTTTTAGGTCACCTGTGTATAGGACATGTAGTTGTAGCAACTCCACGAGTAGATAGGGTAAAGTGCAGTGTGAGAATGATAGCCACTCTAGAGCACTATACATTACAATGAAGCAAATTACAAAAGTATACAATTAGTACTATAGACATGCTTGAGCAATATAAACACGCTGCAATTTAGGTTGGTAGCATTCCGCAATAAAATATGCAGATTTGCTGCAGTTATGTAATTGCGAAATCACAGATTCTTGTAGATATGCAGACTTTTTTATTGTAAAGGCGGAGATACCTATAAATACACTGACTCTTTATTGTAAAGGCAGGGATACCTATACAGTGAAACAACTAGGGGTATCGTCAGCGATGTGTCAAGAATTCTGTCTGTAATGCACCGTGGAAAAATATGCGCAAAAGCAGTATAATGCGAACATTTATTAACAACGTTTCGCCCTCACAGTGGACTTTATCAAGTCACCTGGTTGAATAGTACATGAGTATATATATAGAGTGGAGAGTCAGGCGGAGAATGTTGATTTAGATTTTGCTACCGAAGTGGCTAGCTTATTGTACACCCCATATGGATACACAAAAGGCCTAAGCAATAAGCCCCAAAAGGGTTAACAGGTGTACATTTGGATTTATATCTATAGTTCACTAATCTGTTACAAGCAAATTTTGGAAACTTGCTTAGTATATCAGGTATCTTATTTTCATTGATAAGATATCTTGACATGTCACATAGGTTATTATACTGTCTATTTCTATATTCCTCAATAAGTGGACTATTAAGCACATAGTGTTCAAGACAGAGGCCATAGGCCTGACCACATAATTTGCATTTGGTTTGATCATCATCTGTGTGTTTCCCAAACTGCCAGAAGTACTTATAACTACATCAGTCAGTCTGTTCACATTGCAAGTTGCTCCATAAACGTACTTATCTAAGTTCTTGTTATCATAGTGGGTTATAGATCTACTCAGACTTATAATTCCATTCCTATAACATTTATTTTCATTATTTACTTGTCTCATAATATTCCTAATGCTAGACACAGATATACCAAAGTTATATTCTACAATGCTAGGTAGGCTGGATTTGAGAGGGACCTGCATGGGACGGGAGAGTATGTATGTTGTTACGTAGGATAACGATGATTAAGTTACCTGCCCTGAGGTTCAGCTTTGTTGTAAATGCCGTTGTTCTGGTTGAAACTGTTAGATACATAGATAAGCGATGATTCCAAGAAGCGGTACTCACCTAATTGTGGTTGCAGGGGTCGATTCATAGCTCATGGCCCCGCCTCTTTACTGGTCGCTGCTAGGTCCACTCTCTCCCTGCTCCATGAGCATTATCATACCTCTTCTTAAAGCTATGTAATGATCCTGCCTCCTGTTTTGATAGCTGTATATTCTCTGTGTTGAGTGGCAGTGCTCAACGAGCTAGTTCCTAGGGTTATACGATCCAAAAATCTGGCTGCTGGTGATGGTATGATCAACGTTTATACCATTCGTAAGAATTATGTTTATTTCGTTGCTTCTCGTTATTTATTACTATCTCTTTCTCTTTTCTTTCTCTCTCTCTCTCTCTCTCTCTCTCTCTCTCTCTCTCTCTCTCTCTCTCTCTCTCTCTCTCTCTCTCTCTCTCTCTCCCTTGTCCCCTTTGTGTTATCCTGTCATTGTACACGCATCGTTTCTCTCAATACACTGTCGTTGTACACGCATCGTTTCTCTCAATACACTGTCGTTGTACACGCATCGTTTCTCTCAATACACTGTCGTTGTACACGCATCGTTTCCCTCAGTACACTGTCGTCCAATATTCCTCGTTTCCCCCTCAGTACACTGTCGTTCTACACGCCTCGTTTCTCTCAATACCCTTGTCGTCCTCACTGTTTCCCCTCATTACCTAGGTCATCTCCAATGTTTGGTTCACCTTATCTCTTTGTCTTTCCCCTCTATCCACTCCATCTCAACCTTTCATCTCACTCCTGCCACTGCTCATTAATCATCCCCCTTCCGTCTTGCCCTCATCTACACTCATCTGCGCTGGTCCCCTCTGATCTATTTCCCCCCTCAGCCGTTCCCATGGCTACCCCTACGGATTTAGTACTTCACGAAATGCGCTAAAATGCCAGTCGTCTCCCCTCGGCACAGCCATCGAGTACAGAGCAGACGAAGAAAAAGAAGAAGAAGAAGAAAAAGAAGAAGAAGAAGAAGACGAAGAAGAAGAAGAAGAAGAAGAAGAAGAAGAAGAAGAGGAAGAAGAAGAGGACGAAGACGAAGAAGAAGAAGAATGAGCAGCAGCAGCAAGAACAGCAAGAACAACAATAACAGCAGCAACAACAACAACAACAGCATCGACAACAACAGCAGCAGCATCGACAACAACACCAGCAGCAATAACAACAAAACAGCAGCAGCCATAACAATAGCAGCACCAGTATCAACAACAATAGCAACAACAGCAACAGTTCGACTGTTAACCACGAAAATACAGGAAACCCAAGAAAAGTCAATAAATACAAGCGACGTATGTGTGTGTGTGTGTGTGTGTGTGTGTGTGTGTGTGTGTGTGTGTGTGTGTGTGTGTGTGTGTGTGTGTGTGTGTGTGTGTGTGTGTGTGTGTGTGTGTGTGTGTGTGTGTGTGTGTGTGTGTGTGTGTGTGTGTGTGTGTGTGTGTGTGTGTGTGTGTGTATGTGTGTGTGTGTGTGTGTGTGTGTGTGTGTGTGTGTGTGTGTGTGTGTGTGTGTGTGTGTGTGTGTGTGTGTGTGTGTGTGTGTGTGTGTGTGTGTGTGTGTGTGTGTGTGTGTGTTTCATTACCAGTGGCGCCTGTGGGTCCTCTTCCCCAAGATGCCACCCACGCCAATCCACCAACACCAGCGTACCTGTTTACTACTGGGTAAATAAGGGGCAACTAGTGTATGGAGATTTGCCCAGTCATGAAGAACAAAAAGCCACAATACCGTGACTGGAACAATACACAATAGCCCTTAACTACTGGGAGAGCCTGGAAGCACTTGAATTGTACTCACTAGAGCGCAGGCGAGAGAGATATATCATAATCTACACCTGGAAGATTCTGGAGGGTCTGGTCCCTAATATGCACACAGCAATCACTCCATACGAAAGCAAAAGACTTGGCAGGCGATGCAACATATCCCCAGTGAAAAGTAGGGGCGTCACTGGTACACTAAGAGAAAACACAATAAGTGTCTGGGGCCCAAGACTGTTCAACAGTCTCCCACCAGCAATAAGGGGCATTACGGGAAGACCCCTGGTTGTCTTCAAGAGGGAGCTGGACAGATACCTAAAGACGGTGCCGGATCAGCCGGACTGTGGTTCGTACGTTGGATTACGTGCGGCCAGCAGTAACAGCCTCGTTGATCAGGCCCTGATCCACCGGGAGGCCTGGTCGTGGACCGGGCCGCGGGGACGTTGATCCCCGGAATGCCCTCCAGGTAGACTCCGGGTAGACCCGCACATAGAGAGGAGCTTACCACGACGTTTCGGTCCGACTTGGACCATTTACACACTATGTATACTGGCTCCCTCACTCTTTTGTGTTAATGTGACTTTGTAAATGGTCCAAATCGGACCGAAACGTCGTGTCGTCAGTTTCTCTCTCCTACGTGCGGGTTATCTGAGTATAGCCCAGTCATCTCGCCCCGCCTGGGAATTGAATCCTAGTTCTTTCTGTTATAAACTGACTGTCCTACTATGGAGCTACGGATCTCAGTAACACGGGACAAGAAGGTAACTAAGAGAAGAAGAGATGAGGAAGAAGAAGAGAGAGAGAATTGGTAATACAGGGAGAGAAAGCTATAGATGAAAAAGGGGAATGATGAAAGGAGAGGGAAGAAGGAGTTAGGGAGAAGAAGAGAATAAACCAGACAAAATAAGGGAGACAGAAGAAAATGAGTGGCAAGCGGCAATATAGAGGATTTGCTGATTAGATTCAATGAAGAGAACTAGGGAAACGAGGGGAACGGGAAGGGAAGGGTAGAACGAAAGTGGGAAATAGTGACGAGAAACAGGAAGCCTAAGGATAAAGAAAGATAGAGAAGGAAAGGATAAAGGAGGGGAGACCCAGAGGAACAAACTACCACAACGTTTATGTAAAGTTTGTCGTATTCATCTTATTCATCAAAAAAAAAGAAGAAATCATACTTCTTATAGTTTCATTCCAAGAAAAACTGGAAAGGTTATGTAAGTCTTGGGAAGTTCACTTCTTGCCGAAACAGAATATTGACTTCGTCGCCGTTTCTGTTCCGACGCTCTGTACCATTTTGAAATATCAGCCAAAAAATTGGTCCGGCAAGTGTTGATTCTTGGGAAGGAGGGATGGGGGGAGGATATATAACACCTCGTTTAGCATGAACGAGAACTATTAACCCGGTTAATTGTCTCAGTTGCGTAACTGACTTGATAAAACCCAGATGTGAAAATTTAGATATACACGGATGTGGATGTGAATGAGGATGTCTTATTTTGCGGATGTTCCGCGGATGCGAATGCGGATACGGATATCTGATGCATCACTCCTGCTTATGTGTTTATTTTTCCGTTGTGTGGGTATTTTGTACCATTTATTTCCTTCCTAGTACCAACAAATAGAGAGGAACAGAATGTCACAATACCCTGGCTGGAACAATTCATCAAGACCCCACACTCGAGAGAGAAACCTGATGACGATGTTTCAGTGTCGACAAGGGTCCAAGACGGACCGAAAAGTAGTCTATAATGAGTGCGGGTTTTTGGTGAACAGCAAGCAGAGTTCGCCACCCACCAAAAAAAAAAAAATCCTTCCAAGTTGACTCTGGAATCGAAATTTTTGTTAAAATACTCAAAAAACTGTTTTCTGTCTGACATAATAATTGATATTTTGAGAGAGAGAAAGAGAGAGAGAGAGAGAGAGAGAGTGAGAGAGAGAGAGAGAGTAAGAGAGAGTAAGAGAGAGTTACAACGGACGTTCACTCATCCAACCAGAGGGAGGGGGTAAAGGGAGGACTGGACGAAGGGGGTGAATAATATTGGATGGAAGCTTAATTGACTTTTTGACCAGCAATATTGAAACGCTCCGGAACAGGATCCATCCATTCCCTTCCCCACCCCCCTTCCCCTAAAAAAAAAAAAAAAAAAAGATTGACTCAACAAACTGCCTGCATTGTTTGTTCCCAATAACCTGGATTATATAGAGTGAATCTGGTTCTTCTGCGTCTCCGAGTGCTCAGCGCGCTCTCAGCTTTCTTGTGAAACTGTTATGTTAAATAGGGTAGCAGCACTCTGCTGATGTACCTGGTTTTCCTAAATTAAACAAAAAAATGTTGCTGTTGCCGTTGATGTCTGTTGGGGGATCTTGTGCTGTTTATCTCTGTTGTAGGGGTCTGTGCCGTTTGTTTGCGCTGTTGGTAGGGTCTTGCTGTTTTTATTTTCTATGTTGTAGGGTCCTGAACCGGTTATTTTCTTTGCTGGGATTTGTGGGATTGATTTCTGTTGCTGGGTATTGCCCCGTTGAGTTCCGTTGTTGGCTACCATGCTGTTGATATCCGTTGTTTGGCTGTGAGCTGTTGATGTGTTGTTAGGTGTTGCGCCACTCATCACTGTTGTTATTATTGTTCTGTTGAGCTCTGTTGGCTAGGTGATGTAGAACTAACTCTTTTGAGCGTGGCTTTTACTTCCGTTTGTTGGTATCTGTTCGCTCGGTCATGCCGAGCTGACATCTGTTGCGGAACTACAGACCACTGACCTCTGTTGTTGAACAGAGGCCGTAAATGTCTGTTGATGCTCGTTGTAATCCTCTGTTTCAGAGCATGCTGTTAGCCTCTGAATCCGGATCATTGATCGCTGACTCGTGTCGGTGGATAAGTCAGCGTTGACCTCTGTTGTGAAGCATACCGTTGGACTCTGCTGTTGACTCATAAGATTTGTCTTTTGAGCCTGTTGTTGAGCCGTTGAACATGAATCTGTTGATTACTACTGATTACGAGCTGCGTTGATAACGTAACAAAAACACAGATAATCGTATTTTTGTTTACCAAAAAGACGACAAGGAAGAAAACAGGGGAGACTTAAACATACATAAATAGAAATACTTGTAAGATTAGACGACAGAATACGCACAGGTATGTGAGGGAGAGAGAGAAAGATATATATATATATATATATATATATATATATATATATATATATATATAGAGAGAGAGAGAGAGAGAGAGAGAGAGAGAGAGATAGCCCACCTGTTTAATATCAAGCTACGAGAAGACAGACGAACAGACAGCAAGCAGTCATGCAGATTGGCCCACAGCCAACCAGGTATATGTGTGTGTGTGTGAAAGAGAGAGAGAGAGAGAGAGAGAGAGAGAGAGAGAGAGAGAGAGAGAGAGAGACAGACAGACAGACAGACAGACAGACAGACAGAGACAGAGCCCACCTGTTTAATATCAAACTATGAACAGACAGAGAACAGTCATGTAGACTGGTACACAGCCAGCCAGGCCTGCAGAGAGACAACGGGCAAGCAGATATGTAGACTGGCCCACAACCAGCCAGGTACGCAGATTGGGCAGTCAGGCAGGGAAGCACACAGTCATACAATCACACAATCACACAAGCATCCAGAACGCAATGCAAAACGAGAGATGCTTTAATAAGCCTTAGTTGAAATACCTGGCTAGATTCCTTGGCAGTCACCAGGGAGAGAAGTGAGACAGAGAGGACATCGTTGTCTCCCTCAAGAAAGAGAGAAAATGTGTAGAATCGCGGCGGAAGGCAGGGACAAAAGGCAGCCGTGGAGACAATATCGTGGAGCGGTGGGTCTCCTCTGCCCTCCATCTCACTTGGTTTGGCTGCCTACCCGGGCGGACGCTCTCCACCCAGCCTGTGGAAATATATATTGAATTGTCCGCCTCTGCAACTTCGGAAACTACGACCATCAGAGCATAGTTGGCCCTCCCAAACCTCCCCTACCCCCAACCACGTCCCATCAACTCCAGACTGACGACTGTCAACGGAAGGGCAAATTGACAGGAGGACGAATAGAAGGAAGGATGAAAGAGCTAAAGGAAATGTTATAAAAGAAGCCGAAAGATGCGAGTGGAGAAGATTTTGTTATGACAACGTCCACATCTGTCGACTGAAAAAAATAAGAAAATCTTGATTTATATGCGTCATTGTGGGTTAGTGTCTTCGTTTAATTACTGAGATAAACAATTTACGTCGGTTTGTTAACCTTTTCGTTTATCTGTTTTAATCATCAGGTATTATCCTTTGTATAATACCTCGCGATGTGGCGATACTACTACCATTAACTCTACTGTTATTAACTCTAATGTTATTAATTCTACTGTTATTAACTCTTCAGTTATTACTCTACACAGGTACATGTCTCTCGCAGCCAATCGACAATCTCTTTTTCTGGTTCTTGTTGCTAATGATATATTCCCACAAGGTTATAACATCAAAGTATCTTTCTCAGATGTTTTGAACTACCAGAGGGTTGGTTGAGCAGCGCTGATGAAGACATATTAAGAAAGCGTTCCGCCACGAGTGGCTTCGTTAGTCCTCGTACAGAGACAACTGAGAAGCCAGTACAGAGACAACTGAGAAGCCAGTACAGAGACAACTGAGAAGCCAGTACAGAGACAACTGAGAAGCCAATACAGAGACAACTGAGAAGCCAGTACAGAGACAACTGAGAAGCGAGTATTGGAGTCAGGTGGCAAGCTGTGAGAGGGTCGTAGTAGCAGTATACCTGGAGAGGGTTTCGGGGGTCAACGCCCCCGGGGACCGGTCTGAGACCAGGTATCGTGGGGGGGATCAGGGTCTGATCAACCAGGCTGTTACTGCTGGTCGCGCGTAAACCGTCGTAAGAACCACAGCCCGGCTGATCAAGGACTGCCTTTAGGTGCCTGTCCAGCGCCTTCTTGAAGACAGTCAGGGGTCTTCAAGAAGGGAGGCAGCTGAATAGGCTAGGGGATGGGAGGCAGGATGTGAGTAGTACCTGTCAGTAGGTTAGGTAGGTGTGAGAGGAAGCAGGACAAGAGCTTCCTGACGCAGGTCTTAGTCACATGGTGACCCGGAGCTGGAGCTTTTGGTCATCTGACCGAGGCCTTCTGCTGGCTTACCGTCCACCCCATTTTAAAAAATTATGGTTATAATTATGAACGTATTTTTAATTTTGTTATCACAAATGTAAATATGAGTAAAGAACAGGTGTTTAGCTGAAGAACAGATGTTCATCTGTAAAACACAGGTGTTCTCTATGACAGTATCATCGTATTCATGTTGCTCTTGAAGGGATGCGCCAATCAGGAAGAGGGATGCGCCAATCAGAAAGAGGGATACGGCAATCAGGAGGAGGTATACGGCAATCAGGAGGAGGAATACGACAATCAGCAGGAGGTATACGGCAATCAGGAGGAGGAATACGACAATCAGGAGGAGGTATACGGCAACCAAGAGGAGGTATACGGCAATCAGTAGGAGAGATGCAGCAATCAGGAGGAGGGATATAGCAACCAAGAAAAGAGATACGGCAATCAGGAGGAGGTATTCAGCAATCAGGAAGAGGTATACAGCAATCAGGAGGAGGTATACAATAATCGGGAGGAGGTATACGGCAATCAGTAGGTGGTACACGGCAATCAGGAGGAGGTATACAGCAATCAGTAGGAGGTATACGGCAATCAGTAGGAGGTATACGGCAATCAGGAGGAGGAATACGACAATCAGGAGGAGGTATACGGCAATCAAGAGGAGGAATACGACAATCAGGAGGAGATATACGGCAACCAAGAGGAGGTATACAGCAATCAGTAGGAAAGATGCAGCAATCAGGAGGAGGGATATAGCAACCAAGAGAAGAGATACGGCAATCAGGAGGAGGTATTCAGCAATCAGGAAGAGGTATACAGCAATCAGGAGGAGGTATACAATAATCAGGAGATATACGGCAATCAGTAGGTGGTACACGGCAATCAGGAGGAGGTATACAGCAATCAGTAGGAGGTATACGGCAATCAGTAGGAGGTATACGGCAATCAGGAAGAGGTATACGGCAATCAGGAGGAGGTATACAATAATCAGGAGATATACGGCAATCAGTAGGTGGTACACGGCAATCAGGAGGAGGTATTCAGCAATCAGTAGGAGGTATACAGCAATCAGTAGGAGGTATACGGCAATCAGGAAGAGGTATACGGCAATCAGGAGTAGGTATGGCAAGATCCAGACAGCTGGTGTGGTGGGCCGGGTCTGGAGCGGTGATTGCTTTCGAGTGAATTTCCTGGCTGCGTAAAGGACCTTGTTGATCTGTCACAGACGCTGTGGGAAGTAATGGGTTAGTCGAGGGTAGGATATAGTTTATATGTCGTAGATGGGATATATCTAGGCGGAGGATTTGTTATGGATAATAAATGATACAGTAGCTGAGTGACGTTTCGCTCCCACCTGGATTATTTTGACGGGTATCTCCTGGAAAGGTTTCCTCTACTCATTGGGAGAAGAAACGTGCTCTCTTCTTATCCCTCTTTATCTCTCCGCCCTTTTTATCTCTTTTTTATCCTCTTGATCTATCATCCGTTTCATCATCAATTATTCTTACGTTCCATGATCTTTTCCCGTCTTTCCTTTTTTTAATCACTTCCCTCTTCGTTGCCTATTCTCTCCCTTCTTTACGCTCTTTTATCTTCATTCCCCCCCCGTTCCTCTCTTCATCCTTCTCCTCTTCCTTCTTAGTCTTTCCTTTTCTCCCTGTCTCTCTTCCTTCCTCCATCGCTCATCTTTTCTCACTGTCTACCTCCCTTTCCTTCATTATCTTTCCCTCACACCCACTCTCATTTTCTCTTCCATCCTCCCTCCTACCCTTATCCTTTCTCCTTGTCTACCTCTCTTTCCTTCACTTTCTTTCCCTTCCCCTTTCCCTCCCTCTCTCCTCCCTCACCCTCTCCTCCCTCACTCTTCCTGTTCTCCCTGACCGGGACAAGTTAGCGTCTTGCTCCGCTCTAGATTTAAGTCAAGATTTAAATTTCAAATAGATCAGAGATTGAAGGTTTATGGTAATAACTTTCCCGAGACTTTTTCTTTAACCATTTGCATACTGCTTGTATAATTGAATTCTGCCCAGCCAATGGAATATTTCACACATCTCTTTTATCTCTGGGTCGCCTCCTCTCTCATCCGGACACGGTCGTATAGTCTTTAAAAGTGGAACGATTTCCTTAATATATCCGTTTCTTAAGGGTAGATATGTATCCGTCCCCTGAGAGTATATACAGTGTATATTCACGGTAAATGCATCCTTAAGATAAGATAAGATAAGATAAGATTTCGTTCGGATTTTTAACCCCGGAGGGTTAGCCACCCAGGATAACCCAAGAAAGTCAGTGCGTCATCGAGGACTGTCTAACTTATTTCCATTGGGGTCCTTAATCTTGTCCCCCAGGATGCGACCCACACCAGTCGACTAACACCCAGGTACCTATTTGCTGCTAGGTGAACAGGACAACAGGTGTAAGGAAACGTGTCGGAATTTCCACCCGCCGGGAATCGAACCCGGGCCCTCCGTGTGTGAAGCGGGAGCTTTAGCCACCAGACCACCGGGCAAGGCAAGCCACGGGAGGGAGGAAATCTTTAGCTCAAGTACTTTCACACTTCTCGGTACGTTATCAGGAGTTATGCAAAGTTGCAACTGAAGGAGTGAGGGGAAATTTTCTCAGATTAGCGCAGTGCGGGTTTATCACCTGCCGCAGCCTCTCTCGGAGAGGCTGCGGCAGGTGACAAGGTACGTAAGCAAGTCACTGTGATCAACCAAGCTGTAATGACTATGTTGGTGAAAATAAGACACAAACCGGTTGATGGCATTTTTTTGCGGGGACGTTTCGCCCACCAGGGACCTAATCGTCCCTGGTGACCGAAATGTCGCACTGTGGCTCTACAATTGTATTTGGGGGATAAATGGCATAAAATACCAACACGATGGAAAAATAGCCAGAAATGCAGTATAATGCGATTCTTCATTGACTACGTTTCGCCCACACAGTAGACTTTATCATGTCACAAACAGAACTGTTTGTGATAAACCATGGGTACAAACCCCACCCGTTCCGTGGTTTGTTGGCAATCGTGTTATCAAAGCTTATTCCTTGAGTAGCATTGAAAATGGGGTGGGCTAAAATATTTTGATTAGTGGGTTTGGGTTTGAGAAGAACTTACCTAGTATGGGCCAGTAGGCCTGTTGCAGTGTTCCTCCTTTCCTTATGTTCTTATGTGTTATTACGATTTCGTAAGTGAAGCTAACTTCCGGTTACCAAAGGAGATGGAAAAGCAGCCACCCAAACCCGGGGTGTTGTGACCTGTCGTCATTCCAGGGTGTTCTGGGTGACTGTTGTCATCACTCATGGTGTTCTGGGTGACTGTTGTCATCACTCATGGTGTTCTGGGTGACTGTTGTCATCACTCATGGTGTTCTGGGTGACTGTTGTCATCACTCATGGTGTTCTGGGTGACTGTTGTCATCACTCAGGGTGTTCTGGGTGACTGTTGTCATCACTCATGGTGCTCTAGGTGACTGTTGTCATCACTCATGGTGTTCTGGGTGACTGTTGTCATCACTCATGGTGTTCTGGGTGACTGTTGTCATCACTCATGGTGTTCTGGGTGACTGTTGTCATCACTCATGGTGTTCTGGGTGACTGTTGTCATCACTCAGGGTGTTCTGGGTGACTGTTGTCATCACTCATGGTGCTCTAGGTGACTGTTGTCATCACTCATGGTGTTCTGGGTGACTGTTGTCATCACTCATGGTGTTCTGGGTGACTGTTGTCATCACTCATGGTGTTCTGGGTGACTGTTGTCATCACTCATGGTGTTCTGGGTGACTGTTGTCATCACTCATGGTGTTCTGGGTGACTGTTGTCATCACTCATGGTGTTCTGGGTGACTGTTGTCATCACTCAGGGTGTTCTGGGTGACTGTTGTCATCACTCATGGTGTTCTGGGTGACTGTTGTCATCACTCAGGGTGTTCTGGGTGACTGTTGTCATCACTCAGGGTGTTCTGGGTGACTGTTGTCATCACTCTGGGTGTTCTGGGTGACTGTTGTCATCACTCTGGGTGTTCTGGGTGACTGTTGTCATCACTCATGGTGTTCTGGGTGACTGTTGTCATCACTCATGGTGTTCTGGGTGACTGTTGTCATCACTCATGGTGTTCTGGGTGACTGTTGTCATCACTCATGGTGTTCTGGGTGACTGTTGTCATCACTCAGGGTGTTCTGGGTGACTGTTGTCATCACTCATGGTGTTCTGGGTGACTGTTGTCACCACTCAGGGTGTTCTGGGTGACTGTTGTCACCACTCAGGATGTTCTGGGTGACTGTTGTCATCACTCATGGTGTTCTGGGTGACTGTTGTCATCACTCATGGTGTTCTGGGTGACTGTTGTCATCACTCATGGTGTTCTGGGTGACTGTTGTCATCACTCATGGTGTTCTGGGTGACTGTTGTCATCACTCATGGTGCTCTAGGTGACTGTTGTCACCACTCAGGGTGTTCTGGGTAACTGTTGTCACCACTCAGGGTGTTCTGGGTGACTGTTGTCACCACTCAGGGTGTTCTGGGTGACTGATGTCATCACTCAGGGTGTTCTGGGTGACTGTTGTCATCACTCATGGTGTTCTGGGTGACTGTTGTCATCACTCATGGTGTTCTGGGTGACTGTTGTCATCACTCATGGTGTTCTGGGTGACTGTTGTCATCACTCAGGGTATTCTGGGTGACTGTTGTCATCACTCAGGGTGTTCTGGGTGACTGTTGTCATCACTCAGGGTGTTCTGGGTGACTGTTGTCATCACTCAGGGTGTTCTGGGTGACTGTTGTCATCACTCAGGGTGTTCTGGGTGACTGTTGTCATCACTCATGGTGTTCTGGGTGACTGTTGTCATCACTCAGGGTATTCTGGGTGACTGTTGTCATCACCATCACTCAGGGTGTTCTGGGTGACTGTTGTCATCACTCAGGGTATTCTGGGTGACTGTTGTCATCACCATCACTCAGGGTGTTCTGGGTGACTGTTGTCATCACTCAGGGTATTCTGGGTGACTGTTGTCATTACTCAGGGTGTTCTGGGTGACTGTTGTCATCACTCAGGGTGTTCTGGGTGACTGTTGTCATCACTCAGGGTGTTCTGGGTGACTGTTGTCACCACTCAGGGAGTTCTGGGTGACTGTTGTCACCACTCAGGGTGTTCTGGGTGACTGTTGTCATCACTCAGGGTGTTCTGGGTGACTGTTGTCACCACCCAGGGTGTTCTGGGTGACTGTTGTCACCACTCAGGGTGTTCTGGGTGACTGTTGTCACCACTCAGGGTGTTCTGGGTGACTATTGTCACCACTCTGGGTGTTGTGGACAAAATATGCTTGTATGGGGTCATATCATATGGAATCTTATTCATCAGGCGCTGTGTGATCCATAAGGGTTTAGTATTAAATAGAGAATATAACAATAACTACTACTACTACTAATAATAATAATAATAATTATAATAATAATAATAATAAGGATAATAATACTAGTAATAAAAATAAAAATAGTAATAATAATAGTCATAAAAGAAGAAGAAGACGAAGAAGAAGAGGGAGAAGAAGAAGAAGAAGAAAGAGGAAGAAGAATAATCTCAATACGACTTAGATGTGTCACATGTATAAGCTAATTACGACTTACCTGACACGATGTTGATTGAATTAATCAGGTTATCTCTTCTTACTTGTGTATGTACTCATCTGTTTATGGTTGCAGGGGTCGAGTCATAGCTCCTGGCCCCCGTCTCTTCACTGATCGGTACTAGGTTCTCTCTCTCTCCACATGTTCCATGAGCTGTATCATACCTCGTCTTAAAACTATGTATGGTTCCTGCCTCCACTACGTGTGTGTGTGTGTGTGTGTGTGTGAGAGAGAGAGAGAGAGAGAGAGAGAGAGAGAGAGAGAGAGAGAGAGAGAGAGAGAGAGAGAGAGAGAGAGAGAGAGAGAGAGAGAGAGAGTTAGCTCTTAGCTTGTAAATAAAGTTAGGAACTTTAACCTAACCTTGTAAAACCATGTATAAGAAAGAGAGAGAGAGAGAGAGAGAGAGAGATGGACAAGGGGAAGGGAGGGAGAGGTGGTGGGGATATTTTATTCGTCAGGGGAAAATCCCCCGTGACGTGGATCTTAGTCATGGAACAGATGCCTTCCGCTGGCTTACCCTCCCACCTCGTAACAAATTACCTCGAGATGGGTGATGGAATGTCGGAGGGGGGAGAGAGGAGAGGGAGAGGGAGAGAGAGAGAGAAAGAAAGGAAGGAGGAAGATAATGATGGGACTAAGGGAGATAGAAATGAAGAAGATGGGGGTGAAGTAGAGGGGAATGATGGAGATGGGAGTGAAGTAGAGGAGAATGAGGGTGAGATATATGACGGAGACGATCACCAGTAGAGGAATGAGGGAGATTCAAATGAGGGTGAAGGAAATGAGGGAGAGGGAAATAAGGGAGAGGGGTAATGATGCAGACGGGAATGAGAGAAGACGACCCACTAGTGGAGGAATGAGGTAGAGGAGAATGAAGGAAAGGGGAATAAGGGAAAGAAGAATATAGGAGAGGAAAATAAGGGAGAGGGGAATAAGACAGAGGGGAATGAAAGAAGACGATTCTCTAACGACATAAGACTTAAGTGAGTAGTCAAACAGAATATTATCTGAAATAGAATTATATACGAAGTAGAATAATATCTGAAAAAATAATAAACAAAAAAGTCTGCCGTATGTACACAAACACAAATTTTTTTATATAAAGGAAGACTGTATATAAACACAGGCTGTGTATAAACACAGGCTGTGTTTAAACACAGGCTGTGTATAAACACAGGCTGTGTATAAACACAGGCTGTGTATAAACACAGGTTGTGTATAAACACTGGTTGTGTATAAACACTGGTTGTGTATAAACACAGGTTGTGTATAAACACTGGTTGTGTATAAACACTGGTTGTGTATAAACACTGGTTGTGTATAAACACTGGTTGTGTATAAACACAGGTTGTGTATAAACACTGGGTGTTTATAAACACTGGTTGTGTATAAACACTGGTTGTGTATAAACACTGGTTGTGTATAAACACTGGTTGTGTATAAACACTGGTTGTGTATAAACACTGGTTGTGTATAAACACTGGTTGTGTATAAACACAGGTTGTGTATAAACACTGGTTGTGTATAAAGTGTATAAACACTGGTTGAGTATAAACACAGGTTGTGTATAAACACAGGTTGTGTATAAACACAGGTTGTGTATAAACACAGGTTGTGTATAAACACAGGTTGTGTATAAACACTGGTTGAGTATAAACACTGGTTGTGTATAAACACAGGTTGTGTATAAACACAGGTTGTGTATAAACACTGGTTGTGTATAAACACTGGTTGAGTATAAACACTGGTTGTGTATAAACACAGGTTGTGTATAAACACAGGTTGTGTATAAACACTGGTTGTGTATAAACACAGGTTGTGTATAAACACAGGTTGTGTATAAACACAGGTTGTGTATAAACACAGGTTGTGTATAAACACAGGTTGTGTATAAACACTGGTTGTGTATAAACACTGGTTGTGTATAAACACAGGTTGTGTATAAACACTGGTTGTGTATAAACACAGGTTGTGTATAAACACAGGTTGTGTATAAACACAGGTTGTGTATAAACACAGGTTGTGTATAAACACTGGTTGTGTATAAACACTGGTTGAGTATAAACACTGGTTGTGTATAAACACTGGTTGTGTATAAACACTGGTTGTGTATAAACACAGGTTGTGTATAAACACTGGTTGTGTATAAACACTTGTTGTGTATAAGGTTGTGTATAAACACAGGTTGTGTATAAACACAGGTTGTGTATAAACACAGGTTGTGTATAAACACTGGTTGTGTATAAACACAGGTTGTGTATAAACACAGGTTGTGTATAAACACAGGTTGTGTATAAACACTGGTTGAGTATAAACACAGGTTGTGTATAAACACAGGTTGTGTATAAACACTGGTTGTGTATAAACACTGGTTGAGTATAAACACTGGTTGTGTATAAACACAGGTTGTGTATAAACACAGGTTGTGTATAAACACAGGTTGTGTATAAACACAGGTTGTGTATAAACACAGGTTGTGTATAAACACTGGTTGTGTATAAACACTGGTTGTGTATAAACACAGGTTGTGTATAAACACAGGTTGTGTATAAACACTGGTTGTGTATAAACACAGGTTGTGTATAAACACTGGTTGTGTATAAACACTGGCTGTGTATAAACACAGGTTGTGTATAAACACAGGTTGTGTATAAACACAGGTTGTGTATAAACACAGGTTGTGTATAAACACGGGTTGTGTATAAACACTGGTTGAGTATAAACACAGGCTGTCTCCTGTCTTGTCTTACCTCACACCCTCACCTGTCACAAGCACACTTCTCTAGGCTCCCTCTCCCTACATTCATGCTACAATGTACAAACACTGTCGACCACACCCTGACACTTGAAGAAACTAACCGAGCAGTCAAGAGGAGAGAAGCGGCCATGTCTTCGTGACATTGAAGGGCAATCACTCCCAGAAAGACAGACAAACACACACACACACACACACACACACACATACACACAATTCATACATACATAGCTTTAAGAAGAGGTATGATAAAGCTCATAGAGCAGAAAGAGTTACCTAGTAGCCACTAGTGAAGAGGCGGCGCCAGGAGCTGTGAGCCGAACTCTGCAACCACAACTAGGTGAGTATAGCTAGGCGAGTACACATACTCGCACACACACACCAACACGCACACGCACAGTGGGAGAAAGAAAAAAGGAAATCTCCAGTGAATTATGAAGCAGTCTTGTTTCCCAGGTAGTAAGTGATATTTGGGCCTTTGATGGGAGAGTAGTATATCTCCGTATTAGCTTAGTGTAGAATCGATACATATCCCATTGTTGTCATCTTGTGGAACGCCACTAGAGGAAGCTGAGACTAGGTCAGGAAAGAGATGGGAGGCACATGAGATTACAACAAACATTTGTGCACAGGAGAGAAATTAGAGATGATTTTTTTTTTCAAAGAATCGGAAAGTAGCCTTGGAAAAATAATGCTCCACCAACCTAACCTTCTTGTCAGGAATAGCTTCATAAACATGATCTTGAGGTAGAGTGTTCTTGAGAATACATCATGACATCATCATGTATTCATAAATGGCTACAGAACAGAAATAGGCAACAGCTGAGTACGTAAAAAAAAGTTGTCGATCGCAAGAGAGGTAAGGGTAGGCGTGTTGCGACAGAAGAGGAAACACCTAGTTTCCAGAAATCTCCTAAGCCTCACCCACTGCCCATTTCTCAGCAGACCCATTTCTAGACTCGCCCCTCTTTCCCTAACAGAATTATAAGTCTAGACAACTTAGACCCTTCCCACTTTAACTATGCACTCAGCAATTCCAGCCCTACCATTTTTCCTCTTTACATATGAGCAAGGCGAATGAAGCTTGGACATTATATGCCTAGTAAACTAACTGGAAAAAACTTAAATGCAGAAGGGACGAATATCAGAGGCAGCTCTAAGCACCATAGCTCTTACAGAGACAAAAATTAACTGAAATGATAACAGATGCAATATTTGCAGCAGGATATTAAGTAATGAGGAAATAAAGAGGAATTAGGGAAGGGGGGAGAAGTGGCACTGCCAATCAGAAATCAGTGGAGCTTTAAAGTTAATAGAGGTATAAACTGAAGTGTGTCGAAAGACTAAATAGTGGGCACAGTCAAGACTTGGGGACCCAGAGTAGTAACAACAAAGATTTACAACTCACCTCCTGAAAGTAGAAGACCAAGGCAGGAAAGTGAAGATAGCAACAAAGTTATGCAATAAAGTTATGAATCCTTAACCTGTAAATGGCTTGTCAATAAAGTTAGGGATCCTTAACCTTGTCAAACCCTGTGTAAAAAGAAAAAAAAAAAACAATGGTTGGCACCATAGCAAAAGCAGCAAGAGGAACCCACATTACCTTAACTAATCTATTAATCATGGATTATTTCGATGACAAAGAAATAGCTCACTACAAACGTGTACTGAGGAAAGGAACCATTAGACGACGTTTCGGTCGTTCTGGACTATTGTCAAGTCACTGAATTATTCCTTTACTTTACACATCTATAAAACATTTGAATATATAAAAGAAATAACGAATACCGACACAACATATTAAGTATAAAAATTTTATATATAAAACATCATATACACATTTCTTTAATTAAGAGACTAATAAAAATTTGATGGGATACTTATATCCTTAAAACATTACATTAACAGATGACTGTGTCGTAATTATTGACTTTCTGAAAGGTTCATATTGTGTATGCATATATCTGGTGACAATGAGCTGACTGTGTAGTATTTTGGTAACAGATGGCATTGTGACGCACTTTATTATTTAAATGGCTGGGTAATTCTACTAACTGCCAATAGAATTCACTTTTGCTATATAAATGCGTTAACAGTTATGTTGGGTGCCAATAGATGGCGTTATATTGCATTTTTTTTTTTTTGGCTATTTAAATGACTTAGTAATTGCACCAGCAGCCAATTGGTGTTGTTTGAATGCGTGGTTCAGGTATAAATGATTGGGGAGTTCCATTGTTGGCTTGTAGGAGGTACAGGTATGTGTACTCAGAATTGTGTATGCGCCTTATATCGCGTACACAATACTGTGATCCTGTAAGTCCGGTACATCAACGGATTTGTATGTAACTATTATTTAGCAGTATAATTCTTATTAAAATTAGTCTCAGAACAACAAAAGCAGCAACAGCAACAACAATAGGAGCTACAACAATAATAAATCACGCACAAACACAAGTGGTGGGCCCAGGAACTGCGAATTGACCCGTGCAACCACACATACACACACACACACCTAAATACACATGAGCCAGGAGCCGGAACTATGAATCTATCCCCTACAACCACATGCAGGTAAGTACACACACAACATCCTCCTTCAATACCGTTCTACCCAATTATTCCTTCATAATCTGGCTGTCGCAGATTTTACCCCGAGCTCAGTATACTTCCTGCACCTGCCTATCCGTCCAGATACTGTCGCTTCCAACTCTACCTCCCAGAGAATTAGATGCGATTAGGCACATTACACACGATGGACGAAAAATAATGTCGGAAAAAAAACGCAAATTACGCAATTCTGAACAATTTGTAGGCATGGGAAATGAACACAGCGTACGTAACGATGGGAGGATATTTTAAATAATTTGCACTAGCACTCAGCGAGGCCATATCCGTTGCCAAAGCCTCGATACTGACAACGCTAATTTTGTGAGGTAATTGAATGATTTTAGGAAGAACTATAAGCACGAGGAGTATGTTGAATATTATATATTGGCCGGTGGAAAATGCCGCAGCCGCAGCAAGCAGCAACAAGGCTGCTCCTATATCTTGCCGTCCCCTGGGCCTATCCGAACTCCAGTGATGGCCAAATTTGCAAGTACTGCTGCAACAACATGCAAGGAACCTATAGTGACATAAAAACTGACGGTGACGACAACGAAATGGACTAAATATGACAAAAGAGGGACCGGCATTCAAGTACCAGACCTGCTGCCAGACGTGAACCAGACATGAGACGTTTTCCACTACAATGAAATAACTGACCTCCATATCAACTGCACCAGTGTTTAACGGGAAGACAACATGGCAGAAAACCTGATCAACTAAATCTCCAAGGAAATGACAGGTCTGTAGGACTTTTTTCTTCAGTGCCAAACGAGGGAAAGAATTGAGCCTTTAAACATGGCTGACCGGCATCCAAACAGCAGCTACTGCCAGACGTACAACTAGCGAAGTGAAATTCTCATCTTTACTGACGTTCATCTGTTGACAGTAGCATCATATCTGTACCACCATCATATCACCTGTACCAGTGCTAACGAGAGGGAAACACAGGAGACATCGTCAAATCAACAGTACAAAACTCCAAGGTTATAGGTCGGATATCCCTCAGTGCCAGTCGTGAGAAAGAAGTGAATAGTTAAACAGTCAAGGTTAATGTTTTAGTAGCTGACCTATATTCAGCTGACCAGTGTACAGTGAGAGAATCATAGCAGAAAACGCCAAATATATCTATAAACTCAAGGAAAGTCAGGTTGTAGGTGGCGTTACTCCCCTCAGTGTTTTAAAAATGGCTGAGTCAGCAGAACAGGTCAGGCAGTCAACAACACCACACAACCCCCGATAAATGGAATTGAGGGGGATTTGGAAGGATAAAACCATGGATTAAACCTTTCTGATCTACCAGAATGGAAAGGAGTTAGAAGTTAATTGGGGAAGCCAGACTGTGAAGTGAGATGGGAAGGGCAGTGTGAAATAAGGGGTTAACTGTAAGGGGTTTGTGAAGTTAAGGGAAAAGTGAGCAGTGAAGAGGGTTTTGAAGAGGAAATTTTACTAGTAATTCAGTGGTGATTGCTAAAGCAGAAACTAAGTGTACTAGGGACTGGAAAAGAGAAATAAATATTATTGTATATGAGTAAAAGAGCGAAGAGTGAAAATGGCAGGCATTAGGGGGGTACAGGCTGCCATAATTATATTTATCTTTCTTCTTCAATTCCATGAAGAAAGAAATCAGTCATGGGGGCTGGAAAAGGTGAATGGAGTAACAGCGCCCTGGACAGTAAAAGCCCAACAGTTGCCATCCTACCAGAAAAGTAAATGTCACTATCGCCGCAAGGTATGGCAACACCGCATACCCAAACAAAAACAGTGGCACACAGCTCTTATTGTAGCGCTCTTAAGTGGTGATATCCAAATTAATCCAGGACCTCAAACTATTGTGCAGAGGCAAAACAGACAGATAAATGACGGCGATAATGACGGTCTAGTAGCTAGGAATGATAACCTTAACTCCATATGTAATGCATACATAGGTCAATGTGAGACAATACAGCCATTATTATCTCAAACACTACCAAACAGGTGCATACACTGTACTAAAGTACGCATGAAAAACAGAAAAGGCACCTTATGTAAAATGTGTAAGGGGTGGGTGCATGATGGATGTATGTACAATTATAGCAACGGTGCCAGAATTCATTTTGTGTGTAACAAATGCACTTTGGCACAGTTACCCTTTAGCAGTGATGACATTGATTTACCTAATTTTAATACAAATGACCCATTGCCATATATTGATGATTATGATTGTTTTATGAAAACAGGCCTTCACTTTATTCATGTCAATGCAAGATCACTTCTTCCTAAATTGGCAGAGATTAGGATTCTAGCTAACAAAATTAGGGCGGCAGTTATAACCATCTCTGAATCTTGGTTGGATGATACGGTGACTGACGACGAGGTCAAAATAGATGGTTACAATATAAAACGCTTAGATAGGAACAGAAAGGGTGGTGGAGTATGTGCCTACATTAGAAATGACTTAGCTTACAACCCAAGACCTGATTTAAATAACAATAAACTGGAGATTCTATGGTTTGAAGTGCTGCTTCCTAAGACCAAACCCATCTTAGTAGGAACTAGTTACCGCCCTCCTACCCAGGACCAGTTCTTAGAAGACTTTTCCAGAGTCTTGTCCGGAGTTGAAAACAATTGCGAGACAATAATACTGGGCGACTTCAATATCTGTTTTCAGCAGCAAAATAACGGGCTATGCAAAAGGTATAAGCAAATTCTAGGATTAAATAGTTACACTCAACTAATTAATACTCCAACCCGGATCACACAGTTCTCAGCCACCCTAATTGACCACATACTTTGTAACCGCTCTGAGAACATTAGTCAGTCAGGCGTCATTACCACAGGTCTTAGTGATCATTTCATCATTTACTGCACCAGGAAAATCACTAGGGATAGGATAGGCCTACACAGGACAATAAAAATGAGGTCAACTAGAAACTACAGTAAAGAAACACTGGTAAATAGGCTACACAATTGTGACTGGACAGAGATAACAAGTTGCACGGACGTAAACGATGCCTGGGAAAAATTCAAAACAATGTTCACTACCATCCTTGATAATATTGCACCAGTTAAAGAGGTTAGGATTAAACGAAGAACTGAACCCTGGATGAATACTGAGATATTAGATAATATGAAATTCAGAGACCAGCTGCTAAAAAGATTTAAAGCAAACAGACAGGATATTGCAGCACTAAATGAATTCCAAAGGGTGAGGAACAGAGTACAGAGACTTATAAAAGGAGCAAAGGCAAAGCACTACTGCTCAAAAATTGAAGAGTATAAGCATAACCCCAGAAAGCTCTGGCAACAACTAAAACAGTTGGGGTATAGCCATAAGCCAGTAGATAGGTCTAACATAGTACTCACTATCGATAATGAGGTATGCCACGAAACATCTAAGGTGGCAAATTGCTTTAATTCCTACTACACATCTGTTGCATCAACACTAGTAAGTAAACTACCAGCTGCATCAAATACCTTTAACACAGACTCTGATAAGTTTCAAACATACTATACCAATAAAGGGGTAACCCCAAACAGTTGTCAACTAGTAAGTGTATCTCATGACTTTATTCAAAAAGAACTAAGCAGGTTAAACCCAACTAAGAGCACAGGCCCTGATAACATCCCGTCTAAGTTCCTAAAAGATGGTGCTTCTGAACTGTCAATCCCTATTGCTCACATAATAAATCTATCAATCACCACTAATACCGTACCGGAGGGGTTCAAGGAGGCCAGAGTTACTCCTATCTTCAAGAAAAATAGTAGGTCTGATGTAAGCAACTATAGGCCTGTTAGTATACTCAGTATAATATCTAAAATTCTAGAGAGGGCGGTGTATTCTCAAGTAGTTAAGTACCTTAATGACAACAACATTCTCCATAGCTATCAATCGGGCTTTAGAAGATCCTACTCAACCGACACCTCCCTTATTAATCTGATGGATTACCTGAGAACTGAAATGTCAAAGGGGAACCTCATAGGTATGGTAACCTTAGACCTGCAAAAGGCCTTCGATACTGTCAACCACAATATATTATGTAATAAACTTCAAGCTATCGGTATAGGTTCTGTAGACTGGTTTAAGTCCTACCTTAGCAACAGGAGACAAATAGTCAAAATCAACAAAACAGAATCAGAACCCCTGCCGATAACATGTGGAGTTCCCCAAGGTAGTATTCTGGGTCCCTTATTATTCTTATGTTATGTCAATGATATGCCTATCAGTGTCAAGTGCAAACTCCTACTGTATGCAGATGACAGTGCTCTGTTAGTGTCAGGTAAAGACCCACAAGATATTGCTAATGTTTTAACACTGGAACTGGAGTCCTGCAGCAAATGGTTAGTAGACAACAAACTATCATTACACCTAGGGAAAACTGAAGCCATTCTCTTTGGCACGAAACATAAACTGAGAAGGGTAAATAATTTTAATGTTCAATGTAATGGGGAGCCCATCACTTTGGTTTCATCAGTAAAATATTTGGGAATCCCCTTTGACCCATGCATGTCAGGAGAATTGATAGGGAACAGTGTAGTAAAGAAAGCGAATGCCAGACTGAAGTTCCTGTATAGACAAGCACAGTGTCTACCTACTGAGGCTCGCAGGACCCTATGTCTAGCCCTTATACAATGCCATATGGATTACGCTTGCTCTTCTTGGTACTCTGCCTTGACAAAAAAACTGAAAGATAGACTGCAAATCACCCAGAACAAAATCGTAAGATTCATCCTGGGGCTGGGACCAAGAGAACATGTAGGCCAGGATGAATTACAGCAGTTGGATATGCTGAATGTTGAAGACAGAGTAAAACAACTGAAGCTAAATCATGTTTATAAAATTGCTCACAAACAATGTCCAGAATATCTTGCTGTCAATTTTGTCAAGGTTGGGAACCAAAGCAATCATAGTACTAGGGGGAGAGAGCACAACTTTGTAGTACCCACAGTCAGTGGCCAGGCTTCAAACACCTTTTATTGTACAGCAATAAAGGAATGGAACAGACTGCCCGCACATGTCAAAGCCAGTCATAGCATGAACCAGTTCAAGAAGACTGCCAAAAGGTGTCTGATGAATGTAGCTACAGAAAGGGAGGGGAATGATTTTCTATTTTTTAGCTAACATACGTGTAAATTTTACCATATTCCTAGTAATGACCCTCGTATTGTAGATAGTCTTAATGACCTTGGTGTAGTAGATAGTCTTTTTAGTATGATAATAAGATGTTATCTTCATTGTAGAATAATAAGAAAATATTATAACCTTTATATTATAATAATAAGGTAAAAGGACCCCAATGGAAATAAGTCACTCTGTCTGACTTTTTTGGGTTATCCTAGGTTCTCTACACATATGCTGCTATGTATGATAATTCTATGTAACTGTATTTGTGTATACCTGAATAAACTTACTTACTTACTTACTTACTTACTCCCCTTGTCTCCTATGTGTGTGTATTCACCTATTTGTACTCATCTGTTTGTAGTTGCAGGGGCCGATTCACAGTTCCTGGCCCTGCCCCTTCTCTGGACACAACTAGGTCCACTCTCTCCCTGCTCCATGAGCTTTATCGTATCTCTTAAAGTTATGTATGGATCCTGCCTCCGGTGTGTGTGTGTGTGTGTGTGTGTGTGTGTGTGTGTGTGTGTGTACTCACCTATTTGTACTCACCTAGTTGAGGCTGCAGGGGTCGAGTCCAAGCTCCTGGCCCCGCCTCTTCACTGGTCGCTACTAGGTCACTCTCCCTGAACCGTGAGCTTTATCATACCTCTGCTTAAAGCTATGTATGGATCCTGCCTCCACTACATCGCTTCCCAAACTATTCTACTTCCTGACTACTCTGTGGCTGAAGAAATACTTCCTAACATCCCTGTGACTCATCTGTGTCTTCAACTTCCAACTGTGTCCCCTTCTTGCTGTGTCACATCTCTGGAACATCCTGTCTTTGTCCACCTTGTCAATTCCTCTCAGTATTTTGCATGTCGTTATCATGTCCCCCCTATCTCTCCTGTCCTCCAGTGTCGTCAGGTCGATTTCCCTTAACCTCTCCTCGTAGGACATACTCCTTAGCTATGGGACTAGTCTTGTTGCAAACCTTTGCACTTTCTCTAGTTTCTTTAAGTGCTTGGCTAGAAGTGGGTTCCATACTGGTGCCGCATACTCCAATATGGGCCTAACGTGCACGGTGTACAGGGTCCTGAACGATTCCTTTTTAAGATGTCGGAATGCTGTTCTGAGGTTTGTCAGGCGCCCATATGCTGCAGCAGTTATTTGGTTGATGTGCTCTTCAGGAGATGTGCCTGGTGTTATACTCACCCCAAGATCTTTTTCCTTGAGTGAGGTTTGTAGTCTCTGGACCCCTAGACTGTACTCCGTCTGCGGTCTTCTTTGCCCTTCCCCAATCTTCTTGACTTTGCACTTGGTGGGGTTGAACTCCAGGAGCCAACTGCTGGACCAGGTCTGCACCCTGTCCAGATCCCTTTGTAGTTCTGCCTGGTCATCGATCGAATGAATTCTCCTCATCAACTTCACGTCATCTGCAAACAGGGACACTTCGGAGTCTATTTCGTCATGTCGTTCACAAATACCAGAAACAGCACTGGTCCCTGTGGGACCCCGCTGGTCACAGGCGCCCACTCTGACACCTCGCCACGTACCATGACTCGCTGCTGTCTTCCTGACAAGTATTCCTTGATCCATTGTAGTGCCTTCCCTGTTATCCCTGCTTGGTCCTCCAGTTTTTGCACTAATCTCTTGTGTAGAACTGTGTCAAACGCCTTCTTGCAGTCCAAGAAAATGCAATCCACCCACCCCTCTCTCTCTTGTCTTACTACTGTCACCATGTCATAGAACTCCAGTAGGTTTGTGACAGGATTTCCCGTCCCTGAAACCATGTTGGCTGCTGTTGATGAGATCATTCCTTTCTGGGTGTTCCACCACTCTTCTCCTGACAATCTTCTCCATGACTTTGCATACTATACATGTCAGTGACACTGGTCTGTAGTTTAGTGTTTCATGTCTGTCTCCTTTTTTAAAGATTGGGACTACATTTGCTGTCTTCCATGCCTCAGGCAATCTCCCTGTTTCGATAGATGTATTGAATATTGTTGTTAGGGGTACACATAGCGCCTCTGCTCTCTCTCTCAGGACCCATGGAGAGATGTTATCCGGCCTCATTGCCTTTGAGGTATCTAGCTCACTCAGAAGCCTCTTCACTTCTTCCTCGGTTGTGTGTACTGTGTCCAGCACTTGGTGGTGTACCCCACCTCTCCGTCTTTCTGGAGCCCCTTCTGTCTCCTCTGTGAACACTTCTTTGAATCTCTTGTTGAGTTCCTCACATACTTCACGGCCATTTCTAGTTGTCTCTCCTCCGTTCTTCCTTAGCCTGATTACCTTTTCCTTGACTGTTGTTTTCCTCCTGATGTGGCTGTATAACAGCTTCAGGTCATATTTGGCTTTCGCTGCTATGTCGTTTTCATATTGTCGTTGGACATCCCTTCTTATCTGTGCATATATATTTCTGGCTCTACGACTGCTCTCCTTATTCTCCTGGGTCCTTTGCCTTCTATATTTCTTCCATTCCCTAGCACACTTGGTTTTTGCCTCCTTGCATCTTTGGGTGAACCATGGACTCATCCTGACTTTTTCATTATTCATGTTACCCTTGGGTACCAACCTCTCCTCAGCCTCTTTGCACATGGTTGTTACATATTCCATCATTTCATTAACTGGCTTCCCTGCCAATTCTCTGTCCCACTGAACCCCGTTCAGGAAGGTCCTCATTCCCGTGTATTCCCCTTTCTTGTAGTTTGGCTTCATTCGCCCTGGCCTTCCTTCTTCCCCCTCCACTTGTAGCTCTACTGTGTATTCGAAGATTAAAACCACATGATCGCTGACCCCAAGGGGTCTTTCATATGTGATGTCCTCAATATCTCCACTACTCTAGGTGAATACTAGGTCCAGTCTTGCTGGTTCATCCTCTCCTGTGTGTGTGTGTGTGTGTGTGTGTGTGTGTGTGTACTCACCTATTTGTACTCACCTATTTGTGGTTGCAGGGGTCGAGTCTTAGCTCCTGGCCCCGCCTCTTCACTGGTGTGTGTGTGTGTGTGTGTGTGTGTGTGTGTGTGTGTGTGTGTGTGTGTGTGTGTGTGTGTGTGTGTGTGTGTGTGTGTGTGTGTGTGTGTGTGTGTGTGTGTGTGTGTGTGTGTGTGTGTGTGTGCTTCACTTAATCTGAATGACCACTCCAAAAAATATATATAATTGGAAAAAATGGCTGCCAGTTACGAAAAATTGTAGGTGGGTCGAGTTTAAAACTGCAGTGTTGTGATTCCCAATTCAGCGGAGAGAGCAAATTCGTAAATGATTGAATAATTGTTGTGTTTATGATTGGCTTCTTCACTGGAGGAGTCAGAGCAAGCTGTGGGCGTCTTGGCACGCTGTGGGCGTCTTGGCACGCTGTGGGCGTCTTGGCACGCTGTGGGCGTCTTGGCACGCTTTGGGGGTTGTGGCATGCTGTGGGGGTCCTGGAACATTGTGGGCGTCGTGGCATGCTGTGGGCGTCGTAAAAACCTGTGGGAAAGAGAGTTGATGATGTTTCTAATGTACTGTTTCGATTATTGTTATTATTATTATTATTATTATTATTATTATTATTATTATTATTATTATTATTATTATTATTATTATTATTATTGTTGTTATTATTATTATTATTATGGGAATACTTGACGATACCCGGCTGAGGCTAACAGATTTCAATACTTTACAAGAGCCCCATTGTAACTGATGGAATACGTCAGGAAAACATATTTAGCTTTTCTTCCCACTGTGTAACTGTGACATAGAACAGGGTAACAGGACTCTGCTCGTACAGCCAATCTGATCAGATAACAAAAACACTGAACGGGTTATCTCATGACCTATCCCTCTGTCAGGAGACTTTAGGCGTGATAATGAACTTAACTTTGCCATTATAGATTCTACCTTGTCACTGAATGCACTTGACTCATGTGATGACTCTAGCAACACGCTCTTCCGGAGAAGCCAGGTGTGACCTGCTTGTAACTGTATATAAGACAGGTGATTTCCCTTCCTGTGACGACTTTTGCGTGTAACAATACTGACATCGTCTGGAAGAGGTTACGTTATGAGACAGAGAGAGAGAGAGAGAGAGAGAGAGAGAGAGAGAGAGAGAGAGAGAGAGAGAGATACGGAAAGTAATTGCCTTTAGGCTTGCATAGAAATGGGAGAAAGTAAATCTGATCTGAAAATAAGCTGACATAATGATTAAGTAAGTTTATTCAGGTATATACAAATACAGTTACATAGATTATCATACATAGCAGCATATGTGTAGACAACCTTGGATAACCCAAAAAATTCAAGCAAAGTGACTTATTGCCATTGGGGTCATTTTAATACCTTATTATTATACTATAAAGGAGATATATTAGGAATAAGGTAAAATGAGTTATGTATATTTACGTGTGTGTTAGCTAAAAAAAAATAAAAAATCCTTCTCCTCCCTTTCTGTCACTACATTCATTAGACACCTTTTGGCACTCTCCTTGAACTTGTTCATGCTATGACTGGCTTTGACATGTGCAGACAGTCTGTTCCATTCCTTTATTGCTGTACAATAAAAGGTGTTTGAAGCCTGGCTACTGACTCTGGGTACTACAAAGTTGTGTTCTCTCCCCCTAGTACTATGATTGCTTTGGTTCCCAACCTTAACAAAATTAGCAGCAAGATATTTTGGACACTGTGAGCAGATTTATAAACTTGATTAAACTTCAGTTGTTTTACTCTGTCTTCAACATTCAGCATATCCAATTGTTGTAATTCATCCAGGCCTACATGTTCTCTTGGACCCAGGCCTACATGTTCTCTTGGACCCAGGCCTACATGTTCTCTTGGTCCCAGGCCTACATGTTCTCTTGGTCCCAGGCCTACATGTTCTCTTGGACCCAGGTCTACATGTTCTCTTGGTCCCAGGCCTACATGTTCTCTTGGTCCCAGGTCTACATGTTCTCTTGGACCCAGGTCTACATGTTCTCGTGGACCCAGGTCTACATGTTCTCTTGGACCCAGGTC
>NC_091343.1:15798451-15923451 GCF_038502225.1 Cherax quadricarinatus | reverse complement strand
TAATGTTCTTCCTCTTCCTTCTCCCTCTCTGGTAATGTTCTTCATTTTCCTTCTCCCTCTCTGGTAATGTTCTTCCTCTTCCTTCTCCCTCTCTGGTAATGTTCTTCATTTTCCTTCTCCCTCTCTGGTTATGTTCTTCCTTTTCCTTCTCCCTCTCTGGTAATGTTCTTCCTCTTCCTTCTCCCTCTCTGGTTATGTTCTTCCTCTTCCTTCTCCCTCTCTGGTAATGTTCTTCCTCTTCCTTCTCCCTCTCTGGTTATGTTCTTCCTCTTCCTTCTCCCTCTCTGGTAATGTTCTTCATTTTCCTTCTCCCTCTCTGGTAATGTTCTTCCTCTTCCTTCTCCCTCTCTGGTAATGTTCTTCCTCTTCCTTCTCCCTCTCTGGTTATGTTCTTCCTCTTCCTTCTCCTCTCTGGTAATGTTCTTCCTCTTCCTTCTCCCTCTCTGGTTATGTTCTTCCTCTTCCTTCTCCCTCTCTGGTAATGTTCTTCCTCTTCCTTCTCCCTCTCTGGTTATGTTCTTCCTCTTCCTTCTCCTCTCTGGTAATGTTCTTCCTCTTCCTTCTCCCTCTCTGGTAATGTTCTTCCTCTTCCTTCTCCCTCTCTGGTAATGTTCTTCATTTTCCTTCTCCCTCTCTGGTAATGTTCTTCCTCTTCCTTCTCCCTCTCTGGTAATGCTCTTCCTCTGCCTTCTCCCTCTCTGGTAATGCTCTTCCTCTTCCTTCTCCCTCTCTGGTAATGTTCTTCTTCTTCCTTCTCCCTCTCTGGTAATGTTCTTCTTCTGCCTTCTCCCTCTCTGGTAATGCTCTTCCTCTTCCTTCTCCCTCTCTGGTAATGTTCTTCTTCTTCCTTCTCCCTCTCTGGTAATGTTCTTCCTCTTCCTTCTCCCTCTCTGGTAATGTTCTTCCTCTTCCTTCTCCCTCTCTGGTAATGTTCTTCCTCTGCCTTCTCCCTCTCTGGTAATGCTCTTCCTCTTCCTTCTCTCTCTGGTAATGTTCTTCTTCTTTCTCCCTCTCTGGTAATGTTCTTTCTCTGCCTTCTCCCTCTCTGGTAATGTTCTTCCTCTTCCCTCTCAGATGATGCTGTGCTGGTGATGTTTTTATTGTGTCTCGATGCGTCTCCCTGGACGCGACAACTTCTGCCAACGATCAATCAAACTCGACTCTCCAGCCTATAGTTTGCACCGGACCTTGACCAGACCCTTACCCGGGGGTCCAGGATATGTCTCAGGGGCACAGAATATTTCTCAGGGGTCCAGGAAGTTATCCAGTGGTCCGTGACCTTGCCCAGGACCTTACTTGGGGGTCCAGGACATTTCTCAGGGACACAGGATATTTCTTTTGGGTCCAGGACGTTTTCCAGTGGTCCAGAACCTTACCCAGTGGTCCAGGACCTTACCCAGTGGTCCAGGAACTTGCCCATGAACTTACCCTAGGGTCCAGGACATTTCTCAGGGGCACAGGATATTTCTCAGCGGTTCTGGATTTTTCTCACTACCTTACCCAGTGGTTCGGAATCTTACCCAACGGCCCATGATCTTTCCCAAATGCTTAACGAGTGCTTTTGTTAAAAAAAAAAAAAGCAGATCACATTATGGCAAAGCTTTTTTTTTTGCATTATAGAAATTCGAGGCTACTGAATTTATGGATAAATCTTGTGAGTGTTTTTTTCGTACAGGTTCGACAATTTACCTAGAAAGTGGTAAAAAATTTTTTTTTTAACCACTGAGTCATTTTGTACGGAAATGATCCTCGCTGAGGCCATAACATGGTGGAGACGCGGTCCGAAGACTTTCTGGGAGACCATAACATAGAAAGTTCTGAAGACTTTCTGGGAGATCATAACATGGAAAGTTCTGAAGACTTTCTGGGAGATCATAACATGGAAAGTTCTGAAGACTTTCTGGGAGATCATAACATGGAACGATTTAAAGACTTTCTGGGAGATCATAACATGGAAAGATCTGAAAACTTTCTAGGAGACCATAACATGGAGAAGACGAGGTTCAGAAACATTCTGTTTTCCAACCAGCTTGATACTTACTAGACTTCAAGCTACATTTCTTCCATTTTTACTAACGCTGCAGGCAATACAAACACGTAATACTCATCTACAGTATAAGAGTCACCCACTATGTGTGTGTTGCCTTAATTGTCTTCTCATACAGAAGAAGTTAGCCACACATATTCTCATTGTCATAAACATATGGTAAATAATACAATCTTATTCTTAATATCTGTGATATTAATATCTTAATATCAATAATATTAATATCTCAATATCTGTTATATTAATATCTTAATATAAGAAATATTAATATCTTAATATTTGTAATATTAATATCTTACTATATGTAATATAAATGTCTTTATAAATGTAATATTAATGTCTTAATATCAGTAATATTAATGCCTTAATATCAGTAATATTAATGCCTTAATATGTGTAATATAAATATCTCTAATATCTGTAATCATTGATTGTGTCCACATTAAGTTAATATGATAGAATCCTCATTACCTATAATCATAAACAAACTTGTAATTCTTTAGACAATTAAACTTGATACCTGGACCTGGAGTATACCTGGAGAGGGTTTCCAGGGTCAACCCCCCCCCGCCCGGTCTGAGACCAGGCCTCTTATCTTATTACAAATTTTCCACCTAATGACTATAGCACAGAATACGCTAGTCACACAATGCGGATTTTAACACCTTGTAACTCTCATTTAGAATAGTGTTCCCACCATGTAACTCACATAATCACACAGTGTGTGTGTTCCCACCATGTAACTCACATAATCACACAGTGTGTGTGTTCCCACCATGTAACTCACATAACCACACACTGCGTGTGTTCCCACCATGTAATTCACATAACCACACACTGCGTGTGTTCCCACCAAGTAACTTACATAACCACACACTGCGGTTGTACTTAATTTTGAATCTTAAAGAAAACCAGACTTGGGAGACGACTGTGTGGTGGAGTCAGCTTAAAATGGCGTCAGCGTCCCCTCACCTCTTCCAATTTCCCCTCTGTCCCCGTGTGACACCACACTTCCCTTCCCCTTGACTCACGCCACAGAGAGGGAGGGGAGGCACCGGCGGGGAGACACCCATTAAGGGGAGACCAGAGGTTGGAAAAGGGGAGACCAGAGGTTGGAAAAGGGGGGAGAGAGACGGGGAGGAGGGGAAGAAAATGGAAAATGAACTCCTTTCTCTTCGTTTTCTTAATGCTTTAAATATACTCCAAGATTACAAGATAACTCAAAATGAATACCCGAGAGAATGGGCATGGACTCGAACCGAGGTCCTGGCATGTAGCAGGCCGGTTCGAATCCCTATTCATTCTTTTGCTAATTCATTAACAGTTGCCCATATTAACTTATCATCAGTTTATGGACATTAAAAACTCATTTTTTTAATAAGTCTCATAAAAACTGAGTTTGGGAAGCACCTGATTCTTTAGGAATGAAAATGATTTTATGAAGGGGGAACTGAAGAATTTCCACACATATTTATCCCCAGGGGATTATGAAACCAAAATATTTCATTTTGGATAATTCACACTGGGAAAGTTGATTCTTTTCCCCCGGGATGCATCCCGCAATAGTCAATTATCAACCACGTAAATAGCAGGTGTCAGGAGACTTGCTCATCCGTCTCGACTAGCCCAAGATGAAACCCGGAGTCCTTCTCTTGGGAACCCAGAGAGCTACGAGAGAGTGGCGATGACTGGCCACGATAATTTATTAACGATCATAATTTACCAATTAATTAACATAAACTGTAATCTAATCCTTAAAATAAAGTCTGGATTATATTCTCATAAGCACACACACACACACACACACACACACACACACACACACACACACACACACACACACACACGGCCCCTGCAACCACAAATAGGTGAGTACACACACACACACACACACACACACACACACACCGTATAACACAGGGATCGATAAACTTCCCTCAACTTCTGAAATACACAGCAGTACATCGGTTCAAGTTTATAAGGAAAACTTCTGCGTGCAGAAAGGGCTCGCATACATTATTTTTTTTTTGTCGCTGCTAAGATATATACATTGTGCTGAAATAATGGCTCGAAATATAGTTGTGATCTGCGATGACGGTAGTGTTGATTTTTGCAATAGTTTGGGTGATTAGAACACGAAGGCCAGCTATCATTTTTTGGTGTTCTATTCAGATCACCAAACGAAGACAACCTTTCTTTATGAGTTTACAAAATCCCAGCAAAAAAAGATTACGTTACTCATTTCTTCTCACACCACAACACTAGCAGAAAGAGAGGCTTGGTTACTGGGTATTTCTTAGGGTTATCCGTATCTTTAGCCAAGAATTCTTAAAAGAATTCCTTCACAGGCTTGCACTTACCCCCCCCTACTTTATTTATAAAGACTCCAGACGCAATCTTTACACTTAAAATAGGGAAAATATTCAATTCTACCCACAATACCACCACCGAGAAACCCAGATTCCCAACTTCACCTGGAGGAGAAGTATCCAACAACACCAGACAGGCCTTTGCAAGAAGCGACATCCACGTAGTTGCCATGGCCACGTCTTCCATCACAGACTTCGCCAGGGAGAAAGATCCCTTTGACTAACCAAGCAGTGAAGCTGGCGTCTACACAATACCATGCGGAGGCAGCACGATCTATGTAGAAGAAACTGAGAGGTATCTTCCTACACAAAGAAGCATCCAACCAAGACGACATCAAAAAAAATACATATGTCTTTCCTAGATCGAAAGAGAGACATTCCATAAACAGGAACGATGAAGTGCTGATCCACAGAGAATCCATCACTGATAGGTGCCACAGTATTGAATTATCTTTAGTTGCTACTACCAGCAATATAGAACAAAGAGCTGATAAGTACACTGTCTCAACTACCCTTGTATTATTATTATTATTAAAGATTCGCCGGTATTCTCCCGGCCCGGGCTTTTTCCAAGTGGTGGCCCGGCTTTGGCTCCCTCTTTAGGGAGTGTCTGAGACCGAAGTCTCCCATGGGAGGAGGCACAAGAACCTTCTCATCTTTGGGACCAACTGTCCCCATGCCTAGCCACAAGCTAGGCCTCTCTGGTCTGCCATCCCCGCCCCAAGGGGGCTAATGGGAATGACAATCTTGTGAGCTGTAAGCTCGGGCTCAGGCACCTACCCTACCCTAGAAGGGTTAGGCATAGTGTCGATCTACCCTTGTATGTATGATACTACTCCGCTACTACGCTGCTTTCTTGCTGCTACTCGACACGGCTGTTATTTGCATTAGCTGAAGTGATCAAAGTTTCAGGACTGAAACGTTTCCAATAATGATGTCCTCATTGCATGCGCTAGTGTCTTTTCGCCAAAAAGATTGCGTGCTGTGGGGACCTCTGTTTTTATGTTATGACCAATGCGGTGGTGACTTGTAGTGACTTTCGAATGGTTGCTGTTGTGACTTTCATAATAACTGTTAAGTCCATCTCCTGAACTTCAATATAAATTTATCACTTGTCTGAGTGATATATATATATATATATATATATATATATATATATATATATATATATATATATATATATATATATATATATATATATATATATATATATATATATATATATATATATATACATATGTCGTGCCGAATAGGCAGAACTTGCGATCTTGGCTTAAATTGCAACGCTTATCTTGCCATATAGGACAAGTGAAAATTTGTATATGCAATAATTTCGCCAAAATCATTCTGAACCTAGCGAAAAAAATATATTTGATTGTGTTTGGTTAATACTAAATTATTGTAAACGTATTTAAAATATATTTAGTTGGGTTAGGCTAAAATAAATTGCTCTTGTTACAATAAGGTTAGGTAAGTTTTCTAAGATTCTTTTGGTGAAAAATTAAAATTTTTTACATTAACATTAATGAAAAATATATATCTTTAAACGTATAAGAGAAAATTTCAGAAAGGACTTAATTTTAAATGAGTTCTTGCTAATTGACCAGTTTTACATATTCGGCACGACATATATATATATATATATATATATATATATATATATATATATATATATATATATATATATATATATATATATATATATATATATATATATATATATATATATGTATATATATATACATATATTTATTATCACACTGGCCGATTCCCACCAAGGCAGGGTGGCCCGAAAAAGAAAAACTTTCACCATCATTCACTCTATCTTGCCAGAGGGGTGCTTTACACTACAGTTTTTAAACTGCAACATTAACACCCCTCCTTCAGAGTGCAGGCACTGTACTTCCTATCTCCAGGACTCAAGTCCGGCCTGCCGGTTTCCCTGAACCCCTTCATAAATGTTACTTTGCTCACACTCCAGCAGCACGTCAAGTATTACAAACCATTTGTCTCCATTCACTCCTATCAAACACGCTCACGCATGCCTGCTGTGGAAGTCCAAGCCCCTCGCACACAAAACCTCCTTTACCCCCTCCCTCCAACCTTTCCTAGGCCGACCCCTACCCCGCCTTCCTTCCACTACAGACTGATACACTCTTGAAGTCACTCTGTTTCTCTCCATTCTCTCTACATGTAAGAACCACCTCAACAACCCTTCCTCAGCCCTTTGGACAACAGTTTTGGTAATCCCGCACCTCCTCATAACTTCCAAACTACGAATTCTCTGCATTATATTCACACCACACATTGCCCTCAGACATGACATCTCCACTGCCTCCAGCCTTCTCCTCACTGCAACATTCATCACCTATGCTTCACACCCATATAAGAGCGTTGGTAAAACTATACTCTCATACATTCCCCTCTTTGCCTCCAAGGACTAAGTTCTTTGTCTCCAAAGACTCCTAAGTGCACCACTCACCCTTTTCCCCTCATCAATTCTATGATTCACCTCATCTTTCATAGACCCATCCGCTGACACGTCCACTCCCAAATATCTGAATACATTCACCTCCTCCATACTCTCTCCCTATAATCTGATATCCATAATCTTTTTGTTATCCTCATAACCTTACTCTTTCCTGTATTCACTTTTAATTTTCTTCTTTTGCACACCCTACCAAATTCATCCACCAATCTCTGCAACTTCTCTTCAGAATCTCCCAAGAGTACAGTGTCATCAGCAAAGAGCAGCTGTGACAACTCCCATTTTATGTGTAATTCTTTATCTTTTAACTCCACGCCTCTTGCCAAGACCCTCGCATTTACTTCTCTTACAACCCCATCTATAATTATATTAAACAACCACGGTGACATCACACATCCTTGTCTAAGGCCTACTTTTACTGGGAAATAATTTCCCTCTTTCCTACATACTCTAACTTGAGCCTCACTATCCTCGTAAAAACTCTTCACTGCTTTCAGTAACCTACCTCCTACACCATACACCTGTAACATCTGCCACATTGCCCCCCTATCCACCCTGTCATACGCCTTTTCCAAATCCATAAATGCCACATATATATATATATATATATATATATATATATATATATATATATATATATATATATATATATATATATATATATATATATATATATATATGTATATATATATACACATATATATATATATGTATATATATATTTATATATATATATATATATATACATATACATATACATATACATATATATACACATATATACACATATATATACATATATATATACATATATATACACATATATATACATATATATACACATATATATATATGCACACACATTCATTTTGGCAGAGCCTGACATCCCCTGGTGCCCGACATCACGCAACGTTACCTAACTTACGTGGCTGATGTAACTGCCTTTCTTCACTACATGTCGATTATTTGCATGTTCTCTTGCAAGTGTAACGTTGTAATATTATGAGATCTTTTGTTGTACGTGTCTTGTTCTACCAAATTCGTCATTTACTGAGATTGGTTTTCTCCTCACAACAACTGCTCTGTCTTTATTTCCTCTTCCCTATCCCCGCTATTCTTTCCTGTTCCCTCCCTCCCCTCTCTTTATCCCTCCCCTGTGTGTTCACTTCCTACTCTTCATCCCGTTTCCCCCTCCCCCTCAAACTTCTCTGTATCTCTCACACTTGTAACTCCCATAATTTTCCTTTCTTTAGTTCTCCGCACTTCTCCTTCCTCTTTCCATTCTTCCACCTTTCTCTCATCACTCCTCTATTCCTCTCACCACTCCACTTTCATGATCATAAAAATCATCGGCGTCTATTCATGCATTTTTAATTCCTCTCAGTTCTTCAGTAGTCTTTAAAATTGTCTCAAATTTTCTTCATCCATTGTGTCCGACTCCCTTTATCTTCTTCCTAGCCAATCAGAACTCTTCCCTTCCATCCTCTTTTCTAGACAGTCAGAATCCTCTTAATCTTCTCAGCAGCCATTGAAAAGTCTCATTCTGCCCACTAGGCAATGAGAATCATTCTTCCATCGCTCCATTAGCCAGTCAGAACCCTCGTTTAATCCTATCCACAAGCCAGCCAGAACTCTCGCTACGTCTCCACTGGTCATTCATAATACTGTCTCCATCTTCGCCATTTGCCAATCTAAATCCTTCCTCTATCCATCAGAACCATCCCTCCTCTCCCACCACCTATGAGAACTCTCCTTCCACTCACTCCACAGGCCAATTAGAACTCTCCTTCCCTCCAATAGCTGGTCAGAAACTCCTCATGCGGTCAATGGCAGGTGAACGCCACTCCGTCGCTCATACAATACTTCGCCACTCTAGTTTTTACAACTCTCAATAACTACCCCAAAAAACACACTCGTCTGCCGTCGCTTCAAGAGACGTCTTCACCCATCCTCCCGGAGAAGAAAGGGGTATTTCACTCGCCCTCTTTCCTCTCCTCCGTCCTCTTACCCCCCACCTCCCTCTCCATTATCTCTCCCCAACTCATACAAGAGGGGCGGGGGATGATACTACTCTAACCTCTTCCCTCCCGCGTCCTTTCCCTCTTTTCCGTGGAAGACACTCAAGGATATTCCAGCAAGGGCAGCTCTTCTCTGTTCTTTTTATGGTAATGGTTATGGCGATGTGAGAAGCCATTAGCAACACTATTATTGCCTGCAGTAGCAGTAGGAATAGGGGCATCCCTGAGGGTGGGAATTGCCTCCCTTTATCAATTTCATTACATAATTTAGGGGAAAAACAAGTTATATACTCCTAGGTGCGTGTATATATATATATATATATATATATATATATATATATATATATATATATATATATATATATATATATATATATATATATATATATATATATATAAACACACCAAATATGCTTCATTGTTTATTTTCTTTTTATTTACTATTTTCTTTCGCATTTAAATGATCTCACAGATTTCAGACTTCTCGTTTTCACTTCAGGATTCAGACCTTTAATTTTCGTTATTAAATACAACGATCTTCCCTCACTGAAGATGGTTGACCCGAAAAAGAGGAAACACGGACATTCGTTCAATCACTGTCTTGCCAGAAGACCCTCAAAACTGCAAAATCTCTGCCCATCCTTCAGAGTGCAGGCACTGTACTAGCCGCCTCCAGGACTCAAGTCTGGCTAACCGGTTTCCCTGAATCCCTTCACAAATGTTGCTTTGCTCGCACTCCAACAGCACGTCAAATCATAAAATCCACGCTCACACAAGCCTGTTGGATGCCCAGTTTGTTATATATAATTGAACACTCTGTTATACTGTCCCAGTGATTGTGTGTATTGTATATCCTCAAGGCATTAAGGCAATAAATAATTTACAATAAAGGATTGTCATAGTTTAATGTCAGACGAACTGGGAGTACGAAAACACGTGACATGGTACGAAAACACGTGACATGGTACGAAAACACGTGACATGGTACGAAAACACGTGACATGGTACGAAAACACGTGACATGGTACGAAAACACGTGACATGGTACGAAAACACGTGACATGGTACGAAAACACGTGACATGGTACGAAAACACGTGACATGGTACGAAAACACGTGACATGGTACGAAAACACGTGACATGGTACGAAAACACGTGACATGGTACGAAAACACGTGACATGGTACGAAAACACGTGACATGGTACGAAAACACGTGACATGGTACGAAAACACGTGACATGGTACGAAAACACGTGACATATGGACGAAAAATGAATGAGTGATTGTCATACTGTTGAAACGATTTTATGATGATGAATACTGATAATGATGATTTACAATCATGATATAAATATCGAATTTAGACTTAAAAAATGTACCTGTTTTGTGTAAAATGATTACTATGAATATTTAAAAGTGTTTTTAAATTCTTTCGAGTTCAAAGGCTTTCAGCATTTAAGAAATCTACAAAATTGCTGGGTTTCGAACCCATGGTTTCAAAGTTACTAATATATTGTTTTATTGACCTTATTGTAGAGCTCCATAAGTGATTCTCCAACCAGGAAAATTCTTTGTCAGAGAAGTTGGTGAAGGAACACACTGAGAGTCGTCCAAGAGCTCTGAGAAGTTGGTGAAGGAACACACTGAGTCGTCCAAGAGCTCCGAGAAGTTGGTGAAGGAACGCACTGAGTCATCCAAGAGCTCCGAGAAGTTGGTGAAGGAACGCACTGAGTCATCCAAGAGCTCCGAGAAGTTGGTGAAGGAACGCACTGAGTCATCCAAGAGCTCCGAGAAGTTGGTGAAGGAACACACTGAGTCGTCCAAGAGCTCCGAGAAGTTGGTGAAGGAACGCACTGAGTCATCCAAGAGCTCCGAGAAGTTGGTGAAGGAACGCACTGAGTCGTCCAAGAGCTCCGAGAAGTTGGTGAAGGAACACACTGAGTCGTCCAAGAGCTCCGAGAAGTTGGTGAAGGAACGCACTGAGTCGTCCAAGAGCTCCGAGAAGTTGGTGAAGGAACACACTGAGTCGTCCAAGAGCTCCGAGAAGTTGGTGAAGGAACACACTGAGTCGTCCAAGAGCTCTGAGAAGTTGGTGAAGGAACACACTGAGTCGTCCAACAGCTCCGAGAAGTTGGTGAAGGAACACACTGAGTCGTCCAACAGCTCTGAGAAGTTGGTGAAGAAACACACTGAGTCGTCCAAGAGCTCCTAGGGGGGCCACCGACCTCTGTCAACTGCAATGATGATACAAACAACTCTAGTTTCTTTTAATCTCTCTAAGGCAATCGTCAGTGCGCCGAAATGTCGAAATAATCAAATGTAACTTAAGATCAGAAACCAAATCTGTGATGTTGGGCTTGACCAACCTGTTACTCCACTGTGGCACAGAGGATCCCTGTCTATGTTTAGAAATATACGAAGCTTATAGTTTTAACATTCCTGTCATACGACTTAATGCATACGACTTAATCATCGTGAAATGATCATTGTAATAGGGTTGTATTTCCCAAAACAATGATTTATAACATATCCTAGCATTTAAATAATTATGCTTCGGTTGCAAAGAGGATGAATGTTGAAATATACAAGGGAAATTTACGAAATCATGGCTAGAGTTGGTTGTTCCTTCAAGATATCACACACACAAACACACACACACACACACACACACACACACACACACACACACACACACACACACACACACACACACACACACACACACACACACACACACACACGAAAGGGACTACTTAGTAGGAACAATCCAGTCTGAGGGACATAAGGTGATAATTGCAGTAATGTACAACCCACCACAGAACTGCAGGAGGCCAAGAGAAGAATACGATGAGAGCAACAGAGCAATGATCAACACACTAGCCGAGGTGGCCAGGAGAGCACACATGGGGGGAGCAAAGTTACTAGTTATGGGTGATTTCAATCACAAGGAGATTGACTGGGAAAACCTGGAGCCCCATGGGGGTCCCGAAACATGGAGAGCCAAGATGATGGATGTGGTACTGGAGAACCTCATGCATCAACATGTTAGAGACACTACCAGAGAGAGAGGAGAGGATGAACCAGCAAGGTTGGACCTTGTATTCACCATGAGTAGTTCGGACATCGAGGGTATCATGTATGAAAGGCCCCTGGGAGCTAGTGATCATGTGGTTCTGTGCTTCGACTACATAGTTGAGCTCCAAGTGGAGAGAGTAGCAGGAATAGGCTGGGAAAAACCAAACTACAAAAGGGGAAACTACTCAGGCATGAGGAACTTCCTTCAAGACATTCAGTGGGAGAGGGAACTGACAGGAAAACCAGTACAAGAAATGATGGACTATGTAGCAACAAAATGCAAGGAGGCAGAGGAGAGGTTTGTTCCCAAGGGAAACAGAAATAATGGGAAGAACAGAACGAGTCCTTGGTTCACCCAAAGGTGTAGGGAGGCAAAAACTAGGTGTACTAGAGAATGGAAAAGGTACAGAAGACAGAGAACTCAGGAAAATAAAGAAATCAGCCGAAGAGCCAGAAACGAATATGCACAGATAAGAAGGGAGGCTCAGAGACAATATGAAAATGACATAGCATCAAAAGTAAAGACTGACCCGAAGCTGTTGTACAGCCACATCAGGAGGAAAACAACAGTCAAGGACCAGGTAATCAGACTGAGGAAGGGTGATGGGGAATTCACAAGAAACGACCGAGAGGTATGTCAGGAGCTCAACACAAGATTTAAAGAGGTATTTACAGTGGAAACCAGTAGGACTCCAAGAAATCAGAACAGGGGGGCACACCAGCAAGTGCTGGATGAGGTACATATAACCAAGGAGGAGGTGAAGAAGCTGCTATGCGAACTTGACACCTCAAAGGCGGTGGGACCAGACAACATCTCTCCATGGGTCCTTAAAGAGGGAGCAGAGATATTGTGTGAGCCATTAACAAAGATCTTCAACACATCATTTGAAACTGGGCAACTCCCTGAGGTATGGAAAATGGCAAATGTAGTCCCAATTTTTAAAAAGGGAGACAGACATGAGGCACTAAACTACAGACCTGTATCTCTAACGTGTATAGTATGCAAGGTCATGGAGAAGATCATCAGGAGGAGAGTGGTGGGGCACCTGGAAAGAAACAAGTGTATAATTGACAACCAGCACGGTTTCAGGGAAGGAAAATCCTGTGTCACAAACCTACTAGAGTTTTATGACAAGGTGACAGAAGTAAGACAAGAGAGAGAGGGGTGGATCGACTGCGTATTTTTGGACTGCAAGAAGGCTTTCGACACAGTTCCTCACAAGAGGTTACTGCAAAAGCTAGAGGACCAGGCACACATAACAGGAAAGGCACTGCAATGGATCAGAGAATATCTGACAGGGAGGAAACAACGAGTCATGGTACGCGACGAGGTGTCAGAGTGGGTGCCTGTGACAAGCGGGGTTCCACAGGGGTCAGTCCTAGGACCTGTGCTGTTCTTGGTATACGTGAACGACATAACGGAAGGGATAGACTCAGAAGTGTCCTTGTTTGCAGACGATGTGAAGTTAATGAGAAGAATCGAATCGGACGAGGATCAGGCAGGACTACAAAGAGATCTGGACAGGCTACAAGCCTGGTCCAGCAACTGGCTCCTTGAATTTAACCCTGCCAAATGCAAAGTCATGAAGATTGGGGAAGGGCAAAGAAGACCGCAGACACAATATAGTTTAGATGGCCAAAGACTGCAAACCTCACTAAAGGAAAAAGATCTGGGGGTGAGTATAACACCGAGCATATCTCCTGAGGCGCACATCAATCAGATAACTGCTGCAGCATACGGGCGCCTGGCAAACCTACGGATAGCGTTCCGATACCTCAGTAAGGATTCGTTTAAGACTCTGTACACCATCTACGTAGCTACGGGGACACACACACACACACATACACACATACACACACACACACGAAAATAGGGAGATCAGTCGCAGAGCCAGGAATGAGTACGCACAGGTAAGGAGGGAGGCCCAGCGACAGTATGAAAATGACATAGCATCGAGAATCAAGACTGACCCGAAACTGTTGTATAGCCACATCAGGAGGAAGACAACAGTCAAAGACCAGGTGATCAGATTAAGGACAGAAGGTGGAGAACTCACAAGAAATGATCAGGAGGTATGTGAGGAGCTGAACAGGAGATTTAAGGAAGTTTTTACAGTAGAGACAGGAAGGGCTGTGGGAAGACAGCACAGAAGGGAACATCAAGAGGGAATATACCAACAAGTGTTGGATGACATACGAACAACTGAGGAGGAGGTGAAGAAGCTCTTAAGTGACCTTGACACCTCAAAGGCGATGGGACCGGACAACATCTCCCCATGGGTCCTTAGAGAAGGAGCAGAGATGCTGTGCGTGCCTCTAACCACAATCTTCAACACATCCCTTGAAACTGGGCAACTACCTGAGAAATGGAAGACAGCTAATGTAGTCCCCATATTTAAGAAAGGAAACAGAAACGAGGCACTAAACTACAGACCTGTGTCTCTGACATGTATTGTGTGCAAAGTCATGGAGAAGATTATCAGGAGGAGAGTGGTCGAACACCTGGAAAGGAACAAGATTATAAATGAAAACCAGCATGGGTTCATGGAAGGCAAATCTTGTATCACAAACCTCCTGGAGTTTTATGACAAGGTAACAGAAGTAAGACACGAGAGAGAGGGGTGGGTAGATTGCGTTTTCCTAGACTGCAGGAAGGCCTTTGACACAGTTCCCCACAAGAGATTAGTGCAGAAGCTGGAGGATCAGGCGCATGTAAAAGGGAGGGCACTGCAATGGATAAGGGAATACCTGACAGGGAGGCAGCAACGAGTCATGGTACGTGAAGAGGTATCACAGTGGGCGCCTGTTACGAACGGGGTCCCACAGGGGTCAGTTCTAGGACCAGTGCTATTTTTGATATATGTGAACGACATGATAGAAGGAATAGACTCTGAAGTGTCCCTGTTCGCAGATGACGTGAAGTTGATGAGAAGAATTAAATCGGACGAGGATGAGGCAGGACTGCAAAGAGACCTGGACAGGCTGGACATGTGGTCCAGTAACTGGCTTCTCGAATTTAATCCAGCCAAATGCAAAGTCATGAAGATTGGGGAGGGGCAAAGAAGACCGCAACTAGAGTATAGGCTAGGTGGACAAAGACTACAGACCTCACTCAGGGAGAAAGACCTTGGGGTGACCATAACACCGAGCACATCACCGGAGGCACACATCAACCAAATAACCGCTGCAGCATACGGGAGCCTGGCAAACCTGAGAATAGCGTTCCGATACCTTAATAAGGAATCGTTCAAGACACTGTACACTGTGTATGTTTGGCCCATACTGGAGTATGCAGCACCAGTCTGGAACCCACACCTGGTCAAGCACGTCAGGAAGTTAGAGAAAGTACAAAGGTTTGCAACAAGGCTAGTCCCAGAGCTCAAGGGAATGTCGTACGAGGAAAGGTTAAGGGAAATCGGACTGACGACACTGGAGGACAGAAGGGTCAGGGGAGACATGATAATGACATACAAGATACCGCGGGGAATAGACAAGGTGGACAGAGATAGGATGTTCCAGAGAGGGGACACAGGGACAAGGGGTCACAACTGGAAGCTGAAGACTCAGACGAGTCACAGGGACGTTAGGAAGTATTTCTTCAGTCATAGAGTTGTCAGCAAGTGGAATAGCCTAGCAAGTGAAGTAGTGGAGGCAGGAACCATACATAGTTTTAAGAAGAGGTATGACAAAGCTCAGGAAGCAGAGAGAGAGAGAGAGGACCTAGTAGCGATCAGTGAAGAGGCGGGGCCAGGAGCTGAGTCTCGACCCCTGCAACCACAATTAGGTGTATTTGGTGAGTACACACACACACACACACACACACACACACACACACACACACACACACGCACGCACACACACACGACCTAAATGCGTGTAATACTATAAAAATAATTTATACTGGGAATTTATTAAGTAGAGAAGATGAAAAAAAAGAAGTGTCTCGACAAGTCCTGAAAGAACAGAGGCTAAATAATTAATAAGTAAAAATACAGAATATGAAAAGAAAATATTTATGAACTGAATAAAGATAAGAAATAAGAAGAACATAAAGGCAAGAGGTAAATTTTCAGAAAGTTTTAATATGTTGAGTGAATTCTGAAAATAATAATAATAATAATAATAATAATAATAATAATAATAATAATAATAATAATAATAATAATAGCAACAACAACAATAATAATAATAATAACAATAATAATAATAATAATAATAATAATAATAATAATAATAATAATAATAATAATACACAAATAACCCGCACATAAAAGAGAGAAGCTTACGACGACGTTTCGGTCCGACTTGGACCACTGACAAAGTCACACTAACCAGAAGTGGAGCAGGACGGCTATATATAGGCAGGAAGAGGTGGTGGTAGTAGTAGTAGTAGTAGTACAAGAATGGTATATAATACCGACAATAATAATAATAAGGACATATGAATAATTATGAAAGGGTATATCTTACTCAAGTGTTTTTTTAACAGACGCTCGGACGAACAACAATCTTTTCACACTTTTCTCTTCTCTCCCCCATGCTCATTTTCCTCCTCCTTTCCGCTTCCTTCCCACCTGCTGCCGCCGCCGCCGTCGTCGCCGCAGCCGCCGCCTCGTGTAAACATAACCAGGACACTGTCGTATCACTGTTTTTATACCATTAAAGTTGGTTTAGCGCTTCCTTCAACCGAAAGGACTTTCTTTCATATCCACAGATCTGCTGGTGATGTTACACAGTCTTCCTGACCAAGGCAAGAGTTTGAGTTTTATAAGATAATACGCACTGTTATTGTACGCAAGGGGAGGTAATCAGGTTTCCTCCGAGCAAGGGGAGTTTAGCTCCATATTCTAGGAGGTAAAGGCCTTCAGCAGGGTGTCAGAAGATGACATGTGAGAATATACTATAGGCTTTTCAATCCTTTATAATTTATTACTGAATGATGTTTTATGTGAGGGTGAGACAGTAATTATCTTGCATCGAAGATGATGGACTGATTATATCACTTATCTCTCTACCACTCTGTTACTTCCATTGATCTTGATTCTGGTGGTGGTAGTAGTACTAGAAGTAGTAGTAGTAGTAGTATAGTAGTAGTAGTAGTAGTAGTACTAGTAGTAGCTGTAGTAGTAGTAGAAGTAGTAGTAGTATTAGTTGTAGTAGTAGTAGTAGTAGTTGTAGTAGTAGTTGTAGTAGTAGTAGTGGTAGTTGTAGTAGTTATAGTAGTAGTAATAGTTATGGTAGTAGTATTAGTTACAGTAGTAGTAGTAGTAGTTGTTGTTGTAGTGGTAGTAGTAGTAGTAGTAGCAGTTGTAGTAGTAGTAGTAGCAGTAGTAGTAGCAGTTGTAGTAGTAGTAGCAGTTGTAGTAGTAGTAGCAGTAGCGGTGGAGGTGGTGGTTGTGGTAAAGGTGTGTTACAATGGATATTACATGATAGTCGCGTCACCACTCCTCATAGAATGATCACCGCTCTGCCAGCCACTGAACAAAACACACACACATTCTTCTCTTGCTCCAGAAACTACCGTCCGTCCTCTGCTTGTGCTTTTTAAAACGCCTGGAAATACTTGAGGCTATAATTGGCCAGCTATTGTGTCCCTCTGAATTGGCAGACATTATTATACCTTCCATCAGAAAAGATAAATGTGGAGATCATCTCTGTAGTCAATACTGCAGCATAGGCTAAGCCTTCACCCCCTTTGCTATCCCCCCTAGGCCTATCACTTTCACGGAATTAACTTTTTTTTTAACGTGGGTAGGTCTAAATCCATCACTAGAATCAAAATACTATCTTTGAAGGATCAGTGAATATTTGAAATCTGGTCAGGGGCAGAGCCACGGGGGCGTTGACCACCAGAAACACCCTCCAGGTATCATCCGTAAACACACACACAGGGACACATAGCTAACGTTTCTTTTCATCATGTGACTCGTATAAAATAGTATAGCAGCACAATGCTGATTTATATAATATATGTATAATATAAACATTGTTTTGGACGCAAATGTTTTTATTGTCAATAAATGCATTTCTTTTCAAGTCTGTTTCTAAATCACAAGTTTGAGGGCGGTGTTGTGTGGTTTATAACACAACCCGATGTTTTTAACTTCTAAACGCAGATAAATGGTTTTAAACTTCTAAACACAGATAAATGTAAATGAATGGTTCAGAGAACCGACAGGATGATGAATTAGACACTTGTTCAACACCTGGTCCAAGTCGGATCGAAACGTCGTCGTAAGCTCCTCTCTTTCCAATGTGCGAGTTATATGTATATTGTTCCATTCACGGTATTGTGCCTTTCTCTTCTTACTTCGGGTATCTTTACTGGGGAAACGTTTCGCCAACCTGTAATGAACTAAGGAAGCCACTGGTTGGCGAGACGTTTCCACAATAAAGATACCCAAGTACTGCACATGTATCTAATTCATCACGCAGATATTATCAACACAGGTCGCATCATGGGGGAGTATTCTGTAGTAGTATGTGACTTTTCCCACTCCATTTAACAGTAACACAGTGTGGACTAACGCTGTGTCTGTCAGTCTTTTTCCATCACTCAGGAAGTGTTTTCGTGCGTGAGATGATGGAATCCATCAGCCTGCACCGGGAGACGTCAGTAAGGTAGTGAGGACATCTTCAGGGATCCTACCATAGGTTTACCAGCTACGGCAGCTTCTAAGATTTCGTCCCAGCATAGCTGAAGTTACCACTGTTTGTGAATTATCATCTCTCTCTCTTGCGAAGGATTATACCCAACAAACCCTGGTTTCGCTTCCTCAGCTGCCTAGCGTTCCCCTGTGAATTACTTTAGCTATACAGTTGTAGCCACGGTGTTGTAATTATATTCTTTATCAACACAGCTGTAGCCACGGCATTGTGATTGTATTCTCAAACAACATAGTTGTACCCACGGTACTGTGATTGTATTGTTTATCAACACAGTCCTACAAGAAACGTTTCAGTAAGTGAGCAGACATTACTGTAATCCTGGAACCAAGAATCTCCCTCTCTTCCTCCTTCTCCCTCTTTTTCTCCCTCTTCCATCTCTCCAACCCCTCGTCTATCTACTCCTTCACTCATCTTTCAGCCTTCAACTCCCTAGTCCTTTTCTCAATCTCTTCACCCCCCTCACCTTCCTTTCATTGCACTCTTCATCGTCCCTCACTCTCCCATTTCTTCCATTTATCATCAGTGTTACTTCTCTCTTCTTCTCCTAGCTCTCTATCTTTCTCACCCTCTTCTCATGATGTCTACCCTTCTCTTGTTTTGCCTCTTTTAATGTCTACACCCTTTCTTTAACTCCTTCCTTGGTGCTTCTCCCTTCTTGAGGCTCCCTCCCTCCCTAGTTCCCCTTCCCTCCTTCTCTGGTGCTTCCTTCTTGGTGCTCCCTCCCTGGTGTTTCCTCCATGGTGTTCCCTCCCTGGTTCTCCCTCTCTCCGTGGTAATCCTTCCCTTTCTGGTGTTCCCTCCTTCTCTGGTGCTCCCTCCATGGTGCTTCCACCTTGGTGTTCCCTCCCTCCCTCCCTCCTCCCTCCTGCTCTCACTTCCGCCCTGGTGAACGCGTGAAACGATTTAATATTTTCGTCTCTGAGTTCCGATGTAGCGCAACATTGCCAGAAACAAGTTAAGGCTCTTAGTGATGGAGGGGTGATGGAGGGGTGATGGAGGTTCAGTGGTGATGGAGGTTCAGTGGTGATGGAGGTTCAGTGGTGATGGAGGTTCAGTGGTGATGGAGGTTCAGTGGTGATGGAGGTTCAGTGGTGATGGAGGTTCAGTGGTGATGGAGGTTCAGTGGTGATGGAGGTTCAGTAGTGATGGAGGTTCAGTGGTGATGGAGGTTCAGTGGTGATGGAGGTTCAGTGGTGATGGAGGTTCAGTGGTGATGGAGGTTCAGTGGTGATGGAGGTTCAGTGGTGATGGAGGTTCAGTGATGATGGAGGTTCAGTGATGATGGAGGTTCAGTGATGATGGAGGTTCAGTGATGATGGAGGTTCAGTGATGATGGAGGTTCAGTGATGATGGAGGTTCAGTGGTGATGGAGGTTCAGTGATGATGGAGGTTCAGTGGCGATGGAGGTTTAGTGGCGAAGGAGGTTCAGTGATGATGGAGGTTCAGTGATGATGGAGGTTCAGTGATGATGGAGGTTCAGTGGTGATGGAGGTTCAGTGATGATGGAGGCTCAGTGATGATGGAGGTTCAGTGGTAATGGAGGTTCAGTGATGATGGAGGTTCACTGGTGATGGAGGTTCAGCGATGATGGAGGTTCAGTGATGATGGAGGTTCAGTGGTGATGGAGGTTCATTGGTGATGGAGGTTCAGTGGTGATGGAGGTTCAGTGGTGATGGAGGTTCAGTGGTGATGGAGGTTCAGTGATGATGAAGGTTCAGTGATGATGGAGGTTCAGTGATGATGGAGGTTCAATGATGATGGAGGTTCAGTGATGATGGAGGTTCAGTGATGATGGAGGTTCAGTGATGATGTAGGTTCAGTGTTGATGGAGGTTCAGTGATGATGTAGGTTCAGTGTTGATGGAGGTTCAGTGATAATGGAGGTTCAGTGATGATGGGGGTTCAGTGATGATGGAGGTTCAGTGATGATGGAGGTTCAGTGATGTTGGAGGTTCAGTGATGATGGAGGTTCAGTGATGATGGAGGTTCAGTGGTGATGGAGGTTCAGTGGTGATGGAGGTTCAGTGATGATGGAGGTTCAGTGATGATGGAGGTTCAGTGGTGATGGAGGTTCAGTGATGATGGAGGTTCAGTGGTGATGGAGGTTCAGTGGTGATGGAGGTTCAGTGGTGATGGAGGTTCAGTGGTGATGGAGGTTCAGTGGTGATGGAGGTTCAGTGATGTTGGAGGTTCAGTGGTGATGGAGGTTCAGTGGTGATGGAGGTTCAGTGATGATGGAGGTTCAGTGGTGATGGAGGTTCAGTGATGATGGAGGTTCAGTGATGATGGAGGTTCAGTGGTGATGGAGGTTCAGTGGTGATGGAGGTTCAGTGGTGATGGAGGTTCAGTGGTGATGGAGGTTCAGTGGTGATGGAGGTTCAGTGATGATGAAGGTTCAGTGATGATGGAGGTTCAGTGATGATGGAGGTTCAATGATGATGGAGGTTCAGCGATGATGGAAGTTCAGTGTTGATGGAGGTTCAGTGATGATGGAGGTTCAGTGATGATGGAGGTTTAGTGGTGACGGAGGTTCAGTGATGATGGAGGTTCAGTGTTGATGGAGGTTCAGCGATGATGGAAGTTCAGTGGTGATGGAGGTTCAGTGATGATGTAGGTTCAGTGTTGATGGAGGTTCAGTGATGATGGAGGTTCAGTGATGATGGAGGTTCAGTGATGATGGGGGTTCAGTGATGATGGAGGTTCAGTGATGATGGAGGTTCAGTGATGTTGGAGGTTCAGTGGTGATGGAGGTTCAGTGATGATGGAGGTTCAGTGGTGATGGAGGTTCAGTGATCATGGAGGTTCAGTGGTGATGGAGGTTCAGTGGTGATGGAGGTTCAGTGATGATGGAGGTTCAGTGGTGATGGAGGTTCAGTGATCATGGAGGTTCAGTGATCATGGAGGTTCAGTGGTGATGGAGGTTCAGTGGCGATGGAGGTTCAGTGATGATGGAGGTTCAGTGGTGATGGAGGTTCAGTGGTGATGGAGGTTCAGTGATGATGGAGGATCAGTGATGATGGAGGTTCAGTGGTGATGGAGGATCAGTGATGATGGAGGTTCAGTGGTGATGGAGGATCAGTGATGATGGAGGTTCAGTGATCATGGAGGTTCAGTGGTGATGGAGGTTCAGTGATGATGGAGGTTCAGTGATGATGGAGGTTCAGTGGTGATGGAGGTTCAGTGGTGATGGAGGTTCAGTGGTGATGGAGGTTCAGTGGTGATGGAGGTTCAGTGGTGATGGAGGTTCAGTGGTGATGGAGGTTCAGTGGTGATGGAGGTTCAGTGGTGATGGAGGTTCAGTGGTGATGGAGGATCAGTGGTGATGAAGGTTCAGGTAGTAGGTTGGTAGACAGCAACCGCCCAGGGAGGTACTACCGTCCTGCCAAGTGAGTGTAAAACGGAAACCTGTACTTGTTTTACATGATGGTAGGATTGCTGGTGTCTTTTTTCTGTCTCATAAACATGCAAGATTACAGGTACGTCTTGCTACTTCTACTTACACTTAGGTCACACTACACATACATGTACAAGCATATACACACACCTCTGGGTTTTCTTCTATTTTTTAACTAGTTCTTGTTCTTGTTTATTTCCTCTTATCTCCATGGGGAAGTGGAACAGAATTCTTCCTCCGTAAGCCATGCGTGTTGTATGAGACGACTAAAATGCCGGGAGCAAGAGGTTAGTAACCCCTTCTCCTGTATAAATTACTAAATTTAAAGAGAAACTTTCATTTTTCTTTTTGGGCCACCCTGCCTCGGTGGGTTACGGTCGGTACGTTGAACGAGAAAGATATATATATATATATATATATATATATATATATATATATATATATATATATATATATATATATATATATATATATATATATATATATATACATATACATATAAAACTTTTATACACTAATTGCCGGTGATGTGTTGGGAAAGTTGTCTCCCGAGGCTGGTGGCTACAGTGCCGAAGTTAGGGGAAAAGATTTTCTATGGTTAGCGGAATGCAAATACGTCGTATTTTTGGCAAAGTTTGGGCGAGAGAGACTACCCTCGCCAGTCCAATGAGAAAACTTGTTGAATTTACAATTTTGTTGTTAATCCCTTTACCCCATTTTTTTTTTTAACCCCTGTGTGTTGCGCATGTGTGGATGTTCCCCAGACCATCCCTCACTTCCCTTGCCAGACCATCGTTCACCTCCCACCCTCCCTCCATCCCCAGACCATTCCTCACTTCCCATCCCAGACCATCCCTCACCACCCTTCCCCGACCATCCCTCACATTCCTCCCTCCCTCCATCCCCAGTCCATCCCTCACCTCCCTTCCCAGACCAACCCTCACCTCCCTCCCACCCTCTATCCGCAGACCATCCCTCACCTCCCTCCCAAGACCATCCCTCACCTCCCTCCCTCCCTCCCTCCCTCCATCCCTTCATCCCCAGACCATCCCTCACCAACCTTCCAAGACTATCCCTCACCTCCCTTTCCAGACCATCCCTCACCTCCCTTTCCAGACCATCCCTCACCTTCCTTCCAAGACCATCCCTCACCTCCCTTTCCAGACCATCCCTCACCTCCCTTCAAAGACCATCCCTCACCTCCCTCCCTCCATCCCCAGACCATCTCTCACCTCCCTCCATCCCCAGACCATCCCTCACCTCCCTCCCTCCCCAGACCATCCCTCACCTCCCACCCTCCCTCCCTCCCCAGACCAGCCCTCATCCCCCTCCCTCCCTCCCTCCACCCCAGACCATCACTCACCTCCCTCCCGAGACCATCCCTCACCTCCCTTCCAAGACCATCCCTCACCTCCCTCCCTCCTTCCCCAGACCATCCCTCACCTCCCTTCCCAGACCATCCCTCACCTCCCTTCCCAGACCATCCCTCACCTCCATCCCTCCCTCCCTCCAACCCCAGACCATCCCTCATCTCCCTCCCGAGACCATCCCTCACCTCCCTTCCAAGACCATCCCTCACCTCCCTCCCGAGACCATCCCTCACCTCCCTTCCAAGACCATCCCTCACCTCCCTCCCTCCTTCCCCAGACCATCCCTCACCTCCCTTCCCAGACCATCCCTCACCTCCCTTCCCAGACCATCCCTCACCTCCATCCCTCCCTCCATCCATCCCCAGACAATCCCTCACCTCCCTTTAAAGACCATCCCTCACCTACCTCCCTCCATCCCCAGACCATCCCTCACCTCCCTTCCCAGACCATCCCTCACCTCCCTTCCTAGACCATCCTTCACCTACCTTCCAAGACCATCCTTCACCTCCCTCCCTCCCTCCCTTTATCCCCAGACCATCCCTCACCCCCTCCCTCCCCAGGCTATTCCTCACCCCCTTCCTCCACAGGCTATTCCTCACCCCCTCCCTCCACAGGCTATCCCTCACCCCCTCCCTCCCCAGGCTATCCCTCACATTCTCCCTCCCCAGGCTATCCCTCACCCCTTCCCTCCCCAGGCTATCCCTTCACCCCCTCCCTCCCTAGTCTATCCCTCACCCTCTCCCTCCCCAAGCTATCCCTCACCCCCTCCCTCCCCAGGCTATCCCTCACCCGCTCCCTCCCTAGTCTATCCCTCACCCCCTCCCTCCCCAAGTTATCCCTCACCCACTCCCCAGGCTATCCCTCATTCCTTCCCTCCCCAGGCTATCCCCCACCCCTTCCCTCCCCAGGCAACCCCACACCCACTCCCTCCCAAGGCTATCCCTCACCCCCTCCCTCCTCATGCTATCCCTCACCCCCTTCCTCCCCAGGCTATCCCTCCCCTCCCCCCAAGGCTATCCCTCACTCTCTCCCTCCCCAGGCTATCTTCCCCAGGCAATCCTTCACACCCTCCCTCCCCAGGCTATCCCTCACCCCCTCCCTCCCCAGGTTATCCCTCACCCCCTCCCTCCCAAGGCTATCCCTCACCCCCTCCCTCCCCAGGTTATCCCTCACCCCCTCCCTCCCCAGGCTATCCCTCACCCCCTCCCTCCCAGGTTATCCCTCACCCCCTCCCTCCCCAGGCTATCCCTCACCCCCTCCCTCCCCAGGTTATCCCTCACCCCCTCCCGTGTTACTGGGAGTGTTACTGGGAGAGTGTTACTGGGAGTGTGTTACTGGGAGAGTGTTACTGGGAGTGTTACTGGGAGTGTGTTACTGGGAGTGTTACTGGGAGTGTTACTGGGAGTGTTACTGGGAGAGTGTTACTGGGAGTGTGTTACTGGGAGTGTTACTGGGAATGTGTTACTGGGAGTGTTACTGGGAGTGTTACTGGGAGTGTTACTGGGAGTGTTACTGGGAGTGTTACTGGGAGTGTTACTGGGAGTGTTACTGGGAGTGTTACTGGGAGTGTTACTGGGAGTGTTACTGGGAGTGTTACTGGGAGTGTTACTGGGAGTGTTACTGGGAGTGTTACTGGGAGTGTTAATGGGAGTGTTACTGGGAGTGTTACTGGTAGTGTTACTGGGAGTGTCACTGGGAGTGTTACTGGTGTGTTACTGGGATTGTTACTGGGTGTGTTGCTGGGAGTGTTACTGTAGTGTTACTGGGAGTGTTATTGGAAGTGTTACTGAGGTGTTACTAGGATTGTTACTGGTAGTGTTACTGGTTACTGGGAGTGTTACTGGGAGTGTTACTGGGAGTGTTACTGGGAGTGTTACTGGGAGTGTTACTGGGAGTGTTACTGGGAGTGTTACTGGGAGTGTTACTGGGAGTGTTACTGGGAGTGTTACTGGGAGTGTTACTGGGAGTGTTACTGGGAGTGATACTGGGAGTGTTACTGGGAGTGTTACTGGGAGTGTTACTGAGGGTGTTACTGGGAGTGTTACTGAGGGTGTTACTGGGAGTGTTACTGGGAGTGTTACTGGGGGTGTTACTGGGAGTGTTACTGGGAGTGTTACTGGGAGTGTTACTGGGAGTGTTACTGGGAGTGTTACTGGGAGTGTTACTGGGAGTGTTACTGGGAGTGTTACTGGGAGTGTTACTGGGAGTGTTACTGGGAGTGTTACTGGGAGTGTTACTGGGGGTGTTACTGGGAGTGTTACTGGGAGTGTTACTGGGAGTGTTACTGGGAGTGTTACTGGGAGTGTTACTGGGAGTGTTACTGGAAGTGTTACTGGGAGTGTTACTGTGAGTGTTACTGGGAGTGTTACTGGGAGTGTTACTTTGAGTGTGTTACTGGGAGTGTGTTACTGGAGGTGTTACTGGGAGTGTTACTGGGAGTGAGTTGTTGGGAGAGTGTTACTGGGAGTGTGTTACTGGGAGTGTTACTGGGAATGTGTTACTGGGAGTGTTACTGGGAGTGTTACTGGGAGTGTTACTGGGAGTGTTACTGGGAGTGTTACTGGGAATGCTACTGGGAGTGTTACTGGGAGTGTTACTGGGAGTGTTACTGGAAGTGTTACTGGGAGTGTTACTGTGAGTGTTACTGGGAGTGTTACTGGGAGTGTTACTGGGAGAGTGTTACTGGGAGAGTGTGTTACTGGGAGTGTTACTGGGAGTGTTACTGGTAGTGTGTTACTGGTAGTGTGTTACTGGCAGTGTGTTACTGGTAGTGTGTTACTGGGAGTGTTAGTGGAAATGTTACTGAAGATGTTACTGGGAGTGTTATTGCGAGTGTTACTTGGGCATCACTAGGAGTGTTACTGGGAGTGTGTTACTGGGAGTGTGTTACTGGGAGAGTGTTACTGGGAGTGTGTTACTGGGAGTGTGTTACTGGGAGTGTTACTGGGAGTGTTACTGTGAGTGTTACTGGAAGTGTGTTACAGGGAGTGTTACTGGGAGTGTTACTGGGAGAGTGTTACTGGAGTGTGTTACTGTGAGATTGTTACTGAGAGTGTTACTGGGAGTGTTACTGGGAGTGTTACTGGGGGAGTGTTACTGGGAGAGTGTTACTGGGAGTGTGTTACTGGGAGTGTTACTGGGAGTGTGTTACTGGGAGTGTTACTGGGAGTGTTACTGGGAGTGTTACTGGGGGTGTTACTGGGAGTGTTACTGGGAGTGTTACTGGGAGTGTGTTACTGGGAGTGTTACTGGGAGAGTGTTACTGGGAGTGTGTTACTGGGAGTGTTACTGGGAGTGTTACTGGGGGTGTGTTACTGGGAGAGTGTTACTGGGAGTGTGTTACTGGGAGTGTGTTACTGGGAGTGTGTTACTGGGAGTGTTACTGGGAGTGTTACTGGGAGAGTGTTACTGGGAGTGTGTTACTGGGAGTGTGTTACTGGGAGTGTGTTACTGGGAGTGTTACTGGGAGTGTGTTACTGGGAGTGTTACTGGGAGTGTGTTACTGGGAGTGTTACTGGGAGTGTTACTGGGAGTGTTACTGGGAGAGTGTTACTGGGAGTGTGTTACTGGGAGTGTTACTGGGAGAGTGTTACTGGGAGTGTGTTACTGGGAGAGTGTTACTGGGAGTGTTACTGGGAGTGTTACTGGGAGTGTGTTACTGGGAGTGTGTTACTGGGAGTGTTACTGGGAGTGTTACTGGGAGAGTGTTACTGGGAGTGTGTTACTGGGAGTGTGTTACTGGGAGTGTTACTGGGAGTGTTACTGGGAGTGTGTTACTGGGAGTGTTACTGGGAGTGTGTTACTGGGAGTGTGTTACTGGGAGTGTTACTGGGAGTGTTACTGGGAGAGTGTTACTGGGAGTGTTACTGGGAGTGTGTTACTGGGAGTGTGTTACTGGGAGTGTTACTGGGAGTGTTACTGGGAGAGTGTTACTGGGAGTGTGTTACTGGGAGTGTGTTACTGGGAGAGTGTTACTGGGAGTGTGTTACTGGGAGTGTTACTGGGAGTGTTACTGGGAGTGTGTTACTGGGAGTGTTACTGGGAGTGTTACTGGGAGTGTGTTACTGGGAGTGTGTTACTGGGAGTGTTACTGGGAGTGTTACTGGGAGAGTGTTACTGGGAGTGTTACTGGGAGTGTGTTACTGGGAGTGTTACTGGGAGTGTTACTGGGAGTGTGTTACTGGGAGTGTGTTACTGGGAGTGTTACTGGGAGTGTTACTGGGGGTGTGTTACTGGGAGAGTGTTACTGGGAGTGTGTTACTGGGAGTGTTACTGGGAGTGTGTTACTGGGAGTGTGTTACTGGGAGTGTTACTGGGAGTGTTACTGGGAGTGTGTTACTGGGAGTGTTACTGGGAGTGTGTTACTGGGAGTGTTACTGGGAGTGTGTTACTGGGAGTGTTACTGGGAGTGTGTTACTGGGAGTGTTACTGGGAGTGTGTTACTGGGAGTGTTACTGGGAGTGTTACTGGGAGTGTTACTGGGAGTGTGTTACTGGGAGTGTGTTACTGGGAGTGTGTTACTGGGAGTGTGTTACTGGGAGTGTTACTGGGAGAGTGTTACTTCAAGTGTGTTACTTGGAGTGTTACTGAGTGTTACTGGGAGTGTGTTACTGGGAGTGTTACTGGGAGTGTGTTACTGGGAGTGTGTTACTGGGAGTGTGTTACTGGGAGTGTGTTACTGGGAGTGTGTTACTGGGAGTGTTACTGGGAGAGTGTTACTGGGAGTGTGTTACTGGGAGTGTTACTGGGAGTGTGTTACTGGGAGTGTGTTACTGGGAGTGTTACTGGGAGTGTTACTGGGAGTGTGTTACTGGGAGTGTGTTACTGGGAGTGTTACTGGGAGTGTGTTACTGGGAGTGTTACTGGGAGTGTGTTACTGGGAGTGTGTTACTGGGAGTGTGTTACTGGGAGTGTGTTACTGGGAGTGTTACTGGGAGTGTGTTACTGGGAGTGTGTTACTGGGAGTGTTACTGGGAGTGTGTTACTGGGAGTGTGTTACTGGGAGTGTGTTACTGGGAGTGTTACTGGGAGTGTGTTACTGGGGGTATTATTGGAAGTGTTACTCTGAGTGTTACTGGGGGTGTTACTGGAAGTGTTACTGGGGGTGTTACTGGAAGTGTTACTGGGAGTGTTACTGGGACTGGGTATTGTGCACCACTGATATGCAACTGGGTATTGTGCACCACTGATATGCAACTGGGTAATGTGTACCACTGATATGCAACTGGGTATTGTGCACCACTGATATGCAACTGGGTATTGTGCACCACTGATATGCAACTGGGTATTGTGCACCACTGATATGCAACTAGGTATTGTGCACCACTGATATGCAACTAGGTATTGTGCACCACTGATATGCAACTGGGTATTGTGCACCACTGATATGCAACTAGGTATTGTGCACCACTGATATGCAACTGGGTATTGTGCACCACTGATATGCAACTAGGTATTGTGCACCACTGATATGCAACTGGGTATTGTGCACCACTGATATGCAACTAGGTATTGTGCACCACTGATATGCAACTGGGTACTGTGCACCACTGATATGCAACTAGGTATTGTGCACCACTGATATGCAACTAGGTATTGTGCACCACTGATATGCAACTAGGTATTGTGCACCACTGATATGCAACTAGGTATTGTGCACCACTGATATGCAACTAGGTATTGTGCACCACTGATATGCAACTAGGTATTGTGCACCACTGATATGCAACTAGGTATTGTGCACCACTGATATGCAACTGGGTATTGTGCACCACTGATATGCAACTGGGTATTGTGCACCACTGATATGCAACTGGGTATTGTGCACCACTGATATGCAACTGGGTATTGTGCACCACTGATATGCAACTGGGTATTGTGCACCACTGATATGCAACTGGGTATTGTGCACCACTGATATGCAACTGGGTATTGTGCACCACTGATATACAACTGGGTATTGTGCACCACTGATATGCAACCGGGTATTGTGCACCACTGATATGCAACTGGGTATTGTGCACCACTGACATGCAGCTGGGTATTGTGCACCACTGACATGCAGCTGGGTATTGTGCACCACTGATATGCAACCGGGTATTGTGTACCACTGATATGCAACCGGGTATTGTGCACCACTGACATGCAGCTGGGTATTGGGCACCACTGATATGCAACCGGGTATTGTGCACCACTGACGTGCAACCGGGTATTGTGCACCACTGACATGCAGCTGGGTATTGTGCACCACTGACATGCAGCTGGGTATTGTGTACCACTGATATGCAACCGGGTATTGTGCACCACTGACATGCAGCTGGGTATTGTGCACCACTGACATGCAGCTGGGTATTGTGTACCACTGATATGCAACTGGGTATTGTGCACCACTGACATGCAGCTGGGTATTGTGCACCACTGACATGCAGCTGGGTATTGTGTACCACTGATATGCAACTGGGTATTGTGCACCACTGATATGCAACTGGGTATTGTGCACCACTGATATGCAACCGGGTATTGTGTACCACTGATATGCAACCGGGTATTGTGCACCACTGACATGCAGCTGGGTATTGTGCACCACTGACATGCAGCTGGGTATTGTGTACCACTGATATGCAACTGGGTATTGTGCACCACTGACATGCAGCTGGGTATTGTGTACCACTGATATGCAACTGGGTATTGTGCACCACTGATATGCAACCGGGTATTGTGTACCACTGATATGCAACCGGGTATTGTGCACCACTGACATGCAGCTGGGTATTGTGTACCACTGATATGCAACTGGGTATTGTGCACCACTGATATGCAACCGGGTATTGTGTACCACTGATATGCAACCGGGTATTGTGCACCACTGACGTGCAACCGGGTATTGTGTACCACTGATATGCAACCGGGTATTGTGCACCACTGACATGCAGCTGGGTATTGTGCACCACTGACATGCAGCTGGGTATTGTGTACCACTGATATGCAACTGGGTATTGTGCACCACTGACATGCAGCTGGGTATTGTGTACCACTGATATGCAACTGGGTATTGTGCACCACTGATATGCAACCGGGTATTGTGTACCACTGATATGCAACCGGGTATTGTGCACCACTGACATGCAGCTGGGTATTGTGTACCACTGATATGCAACTGGGTATTGTGCACCACTGATATGCAACCGGGTATTGTGTACCACTGATATGCAACCGGGTATTGTGCACCACTGACGTGCAACCGGGTATTGTGTACCACTGATATGCAACCGGGTATTGTGCACCACTGACATGCAGCTGGGTATTGTGTACCACTGATATGCAACCGGGTATTGTGTACCACTGATATGCAACCGGGTATTGTGCACCACTGACGTGCAACCGGGTATTGTGTACCACTGATATGCAACCGGGTATTGTGCACCACTGACGTGCAACCGGGTATTGTGTACCACTGATATGCAACCGGGTATTGTGTACCACTGACATGCAACCGGGTATTGTGCACCACTGACATGCAGCTGGGTATTGTGTACCACTGACATGCAACTGGGTATTGTGCACCACTGACGTGCAACCGGGTATTGTGTACCACTGACATGCAACCGGGTATTGTGCACCACTGACATGCAAATGGGTATTGTGTACCACTGATATGCAACCGGGTATTGTGTACCACTGATATGCAACCGGGTATTGTGCACCACTGACGTGCAACCGGGTATTGTGTACCACTGACATGCAACCGGGTATTGTGTACCACTGACATGCAACCGGGTATTGTGTACCACTGACATGCAACTGGGTATTGTGTACCACTGACATGCAACTGGGTATTGTGTACCACTGACATGCAACCGGGTATTGTGTACCACTGACATGCAACCGGGTATTGTGTACCACTGACATGCAACTGGGTATTGTGTACCACTGACATGCAACCGGGTATTGTGTACCACTGACATGCAACCGGGTATTGTGTACCACTGACATGCAACTGGGTATTGTGTACCACTGACATGCAACCGGGTATTGTGTACCACTGACATGCAACTGGGTATTGTGTACCACTGACATGCAACCGGGTATTGTGTACCACTGACATGCAACCGGGTACTGTGTACCACTGACATGCAACCGGGTATTGTGTACCACTGACATGCAACTGGGTATTGTGCACCACTGATATGCAACTGGGTATTGTGTACCACTGACATGCAACTGGGTATTGTGCACCACTGACATGCAACCGGGTATTGTGTACCACTGACATGCAACTGGGTATTGTGTACCACTGACATGCAACCGGGTATTGTGTACCACTGACATGCAACCGGGTATTGTGTACCACTGACATGCAACCGGGTATTGTGTACCACTGACATGCAACTGGGTATTGTGTACCACTGACATGCAACCGGGTATTGTGTACCACTGACATGCAACTGGGTATTGTGTACCACTGACATGCAACCGGGTATTGTGTACCACTGACATGCAACTGGGTATTGTGTACCACTGACATGCAACCGGGTATTGTGTACCACTGACATGCAACTGGGTATTGTGTACCACTGACATGCAACCGGGTATTGTGTACCACTGACATGCAGCTACAAGACGAACACTTAACATTAACATTAATCACACCCAAGAAAACATCACATGTTAATTTTCTTTAACTCAGAGCATAAACCTTTGTCTTATATCTAAACTTTGTGGATTAAAAAAGGCTCTATTTTTTATTGATAAAATTTTATCGATAGGCGTATGTTTTAAAACGAAGAAGAACAAGCTATTCAGAATCTCTGATATATTTTTATTCTCTTTCACCGCTTCTCAGTGGGAACGATTTTTTTTAAGTTGGTTTGAAGGTCGCGATTCTTTGGGAGAATTTTGAGGCTCGGATGACGGTCATAAAAATCGGGGAGAATGTCGGGTCTTAGGCACTATTTTTCTTTTACAAGATGGAGATAAACCAGTGAGGGTACGGTGAGGTGTATGCACGTGAATACACACACGCATATACACGTGCATACACATACACTCGCACACAGGCAAAGACAGGATGTTCCAGAGATGGGACACAGCAACAAGGGGACAAGTTGGAAGTTGAAGACACAGATAAATCACAGGGATGTTAGGAAGTATTCCTTCAGCCACAGAGTAGTCAGGAAGTGGAATAGTTTGGGAAGCGATGTAGTGGAGGCAGGACCCATACATAGCTTTAAGCAGAGGTATGATAAAGCTCACGGTTCAGGGAGAGTGACCTAGTAGCGACCAGTGAAGAGGCGGGGCCAGGAGCTTGGACTCGACCCCTGCAACCTCAACTACGTGAGTACAACTAGGTGAGTACACACACACACACACACACACACACACACACACACACACACACACACACACACACACACACACACACACACACACACACACACACACACACACACACACACACACACACACACACACACAAGAGACCTGGACAGGCTGGACGTGTGGTCCAGCTACTGGCTCCTTGAATTTAACCCCGCAGTATGCAAAGTCATGAAGATCGGGGAAGGGCAAAGAAGACCGCAGACAGAGTATAGGCTAGGTGGCCAAAGACTGCAAACCACACTCAAGGAGAAGGATCTAGGGGTTTGTATATTACCGAGCACGTCGCCGGAAGCACACAATCAGATAACTGCTGCAGTATATGGGCGCCTGGCAAACCTGAGAATAGCGTTCCTATTACTCAGTACACTGTGTACGTAGTCCCATACTGGACTACGCAGCACCATTTTGGAACCCACACTAGGTCAAGCACGTCAAGAAATTAGAGAAATTGCTAAGGTTTGCAACAAGGCTGGTTCCAAAGCTAAGGGGAATATCCTACGAAGAAAGGTTAAGGGAAATCGGCCTGAAAAACACTGGAGGACAGGAGGGTCAAGGGAGACATGATAGCGACATACAAAATACTGCGTGGAATAGTTAAGGTGGACAGAGACAGGATGTTCCAGACATGGTACACAGAAACAAGGGGTCACAATTGGAAGCTGAAGACTCAAATGAGTCAAAGCGATGTTAGGAAGTATTTCTTCAGCCGCAGAGTTGTTAGGAAGTGGAATAGTCTGGCAAGTGATGTAGTGGAGGCAGGAACTATACATAGTTTTAAGACGAGGTATGATAAAGCTCATGGAGCAGGGAGAGGGAGGACCCAGTAGAGGTCACTGAAGAGGCGGGGCCAGGAGCTGAGTCTCGACCCCTGCAACCACAACTAGGTGGACATGGACACACACACACACACACACACATACACACACACACACACACACACACACACATACACACACACACACACACACACACACACACACACACACACACACACACACACACACACACACACACACATATCGGCCCAAAAAGAAAAACGAAAGTTTCTCTTTTTAAATTTAGTAATGCACACGGAGAAGGGGTTACTAGCCCCTTGCTCCCGGCATTTTAGTCGCCTCTTACCACACGCATGGCTTACGAAGGAAGAATTCTGTTCTACTTCCCCATGAAGATAAGAGGAAATAAAGAAGAACAAGAGCTATTAAGAAAATAGAAGAAAACCCAGTTGGGTGACCTAAGTGTAAGGAGAAGTAGCAAGATATACCTGGTATACTGTGTGTTTGAGACAGACAAAAATACACCAGCAATCCTACCATCATGTAAAACAATTACAGATTTCTGTTTCACACTTAACTGGTTGGAGATACGGCGATTGACTGAGGAAAACAAGAGAATTCGCAGTAGTCCTCCTGTTTTGAGTCCTCAGGTCAAGAAGGGAACCTGGCCAGTAGAAGACGACAGGCTTGACCTTAGCTCCTTGCTGACGTTGTAACTGGACGGTAGTACCTCCCTGGGTGGTTGTTGTCTGCCAACCTACTACCTAGAAGATACATATATATATATATATATATATATATATATATATATATATATATATATATATATATTTTTTTTATTATTTTATTATCACACCGGCCGATTCCCACCAAGGCAGGGTGGCCCGAAAAAGAAAAACTTTCACCATCATTCACTCCATCACTGTCTTGCCAGAAGGGTGCTTTACACTACAGTTTTTAAACTGCAACATTAACACCCCTCCTTCAGAGTGCAGGCACTGTACTTCCCATCTCCAGGACTCAAGTCCGGCCTGCCGGTTTCCCTGAATCCCTTCATAAATGTTACTTTGCTCACACTCCAACAGCACGTCAAGTATTAAAAACCATTTGTCTCCATTCACTCCTATCAAACACGCTCAAGCATGCCTGCTGGAAGTCCAAGCCCCTCGCACACAAAACCTCCTTTACCCCCTCCCTCCAACCCTTCCTAGGCCGACCCCTACCCCGCCTTCCTTCCACTACAGACTGATACACTCTTGAAGTCATTCTGTTTCGCTCCATTCTCTCTACATGTCCGAACCACCTCAACAACCCTTCCTCAGCCCTCTGGACAACAGTTTTGGTAATCCCGCACCTCCTCCTAACTTCCAAACTACGAATTCTCTGCATTATATTCACACCACACATTGCCCTCAGACATGACATCTCCACTGCCTCCAGCCTTCTCCTCGCTGCAACATTCATCACCCACGCTTCACACCCATATAAGAGCGTTGGTAAAACTATACTCTCATACATTCCCCTCTTTGCCTCCAAGGACAAAGTTCTTTGTCTCCACAGACTCCTAAGTGCACCACTCACTCTTTTTCCCTCATCAATTCTATGATTCACCTCATCTTTCATAGACCCATCCGCTGACACGTCCACTCCCAAATATCTGAATACGTTCACCTCCTCCATACTCTCTCCCTCCAATCTGATATTCAATCTTTCATCACCTAATCTTTTTGTTATCCTCATAACCTTACTCTTTCCTGTATTCACCTTTAATTTTCTTCTTTTGCACACCCTACCAAATTCATCCACCAATCTCTGCAACTTCTCTTCAGAATCTCCCAAGAGCACAGTGTCATCAGCAAAGAGCAGCTGTGACAACTCCCACTTTGTGTGTGATTCTTTATCTTTTAACTCCACGCCTCTTGCCAAGACCCTCGCATTTACTTCTCTTACAACCCCATCTATAAATATATTAAACAACCACGGTGACATCACACATCCTTGTCTAAGGCCTACTTTTACTGGGAAAAAATTTCCCTCTTTCCTACATACTCTAACTTGAGCCTCACTATCCTCGTAAAAACTCTTCACTGCTTTCAGTAACCTACCTCCTACACCATACACTTGCAACATCTGCCACATTGCCCCCCTATCCACCCTGTCATACGCCTTTTCCAAATCCATAAATGCCACAAAGACCTCTTTAGCCTTATCTAAATACTGTTCACTTATATGTTTCACTGTAAACACCTGGTCCACACACCCCCTACCTTTCCTAAAGCCTCCTTGTTCATCTGCTATCCTATTCTCCGTCTTACTCTTAATTCTTTCAATTATAACTCTACCATACACTTTACCAGGTACACTCAACAGACTTATCCCCCTATAATTTTTGCACTCTCTTTTATCCCCTTTGCCTTTATACAAAGGAACTATGCATGCTCTCTGCCAATCCCTAGGTACCTTACCCTCTTCCATACATTTATTAAACAATTGCACCAACCACTCCAAAACTATATCCCCACCTGCTTTTAACATTTCTATCTTTATCCCATCAATCCCGGCTGCCTTACCCCCTTTCATTTTACCTACTGCCTCACGAACTTCCCCCACACTCACAACTGGCTCTTCCTCACTCCTACAAGATGTTATTCCTCCTTGCCCTATACACGAAATCACAGCTTCCCTATCTTCATCAACATTTAACAATTCCTCAAAATATTCCTTCCATCTTCCCAATACCTCTAACTCTCCATTTAATAACTCTCCTCTCCTATTTTTAACTGACAAATCCATTTGTTCTCTAGGCTTTCTTAACTTGTTAATCTCACTCCAAAACTTTTTCTTATTTTCAACAAAATTTGTTGATAACATCTCACCCACTCTCTCATTTGCTCTCTTTTTACATTGCTTCACCACTCTCTTAACCTCTCTCTTTTTCTCCATATACTCTTCCCTCCTTGCATCACTTCTACTTTGTAAAAACTTCTCATATGCTAACTTTTTCTCCCTTACTACTCTCTTTACATCATCATTCCACCAATCGCTCCTCTTCCCTCCTGCACCCACTTTCCTGTAACCACAAACTTCTGCTGAACACTCTAACACTACATTTTTAAACCTACCCCATACCTCTTCGACCCCATTGCCTATGCTCTCATTAGCCCATCTATCCTCCAATAGCTGTTTATATCTATATATATATATATATTTAATATATATATATATATATTAAATATATATATATTAAAGTACATGGAAGTTGAGAGCTGCTGCTTGTTGCAGCGACGTTATTTTCACTAAAAGCTGAAAACCAACATAAGATCTTTTATGGCTTTTGATGACAGATAAAGCAGACTCTCGCAGCTCCCTGTTAGCTTATATCAAATGACGGCAACTTGGCTGGATCCAAGTCTTTTTTTCTGTTTGTTTCTGTTTTTTTTTTTTTCATCTCTTTGTTTGCCCGTGTCTGCGTTGGTATCTCTCTTTGTTTGTCTGTGTTCGTGCTTGAGTCTTTGCTGGTTTATATATTCGTGTCTCCCTCTCTGTCTTTGTCTCTGTCTATGACAGCATATCTTCGTGTTTTGTGTGTCCGTGTGTTCTTTCATCATGTGCAATATTCATCCCCACAACTACCCGTCATCCTCAACCTGGTCTCCTCCTATACCCACTTTTTCTCTGACACAAGGGCAAGAACTAAGAGAACACCAACCTGAAAGCCAGAACACAACAATAACAGAAAGGACACTGAAAGTGTGGTATACAAATGTAACTGGAATGACAAATAAGAGAGATGAAGGGAAATAGTGGATAGACGAGGCATCGTCAGACATCATAGTAATAACAGAGACAAAACTCACAGAGATAACAGATGCGACCTTCCCAGAAGGATATCAAATAATGAGAAACGGCTGAGGAAACAGAGGTGAGGGAATAGTAGCATTGCTAATCAGGAATCAGTGGATGAGTTGAATAAACTAAGAATGGTTAATTGACTACATAATGATGACACTCAGAACTGGAGGACCCAGAGTGGTGATAACAGTGACATAAAACATATTCCTAAACAGTAGCAGATGAAGACACAAATAACCCTCACATACAAGAGAGAGAAAGAGAAGCTTACAACGACGTTTTGGTCCGACTTGGACCATCTACAAAGTCACTTTGTAAATTATCCAAGTCGAACTGAAACGTCGTCGTCTGTTACTCTCTCCTATGTGCAGGTTATTTGCACCTTGTTCTAGTCATGGTATTGTGCTTTTTAGTTCTTTAATAGGAGACCAAGACAGGAATATGACAAAACCAACATGGCCATGAAACACAGGTTAGAGAAATTGGCCAGAAAGACCTGCATGTGGGTAATGCAGAACTACTGATTACGGGAAACTTCAACCATAAGGAAATACACTGGTAGTTACTAGAACTACATCGAGAGACTAGAAACTTAAAATGCTAAGTTGTTGGATATGAAAATGGATAACTTCTTAAGTGAGCATCATCATAATCCCAATACTTGAAAATGGGGGCAGACAGGTGGTATTAAACTATAGACAAGTATCACAAGCATAGTATGCAAATTTAGTGAGATTACCAGATGAGTAGCGGAACACCTAGGAAGGGATAAATTCCTTAGCAACAGACAACACGGTTTTAGTGATGGAGAAGCCTATCTCACAAATCTACTAAAATTCCGAGACAAGGTGACTCAGGAGAGAGGATGATAGTTGGACTGCAGCATTTATTGACTAAGGTATTCGATACAGTGCTGCACAAGAGACCAGGACAGAAACTAGAGGAGCAGACAGGAATAACAGGGAAAACAGTACAATGGACCAAAGAATGCAAGGAATTTTCCACACCGGAAGCTTCCCATTTCAATTTTTTTCCTATTTTACGGCAGACTGGGTCATTTCCCAGCCTGATTTCAATAATTTTTCAACTTGACGCCGAGTTAACACAACGGATCCGGACAAATTGTAGGACTGGTCTTAGACGTGACTACTACAATTTAACCCCAGCAAATGCAAAGTTGCAAAAATTAGAAAGAGCTTGGGGGACAACGGCTGCTAACCTCTCTCTGAAAGAGGACCTCGGTGTAAGCATAGTGCCGAACATATTGCCTGAAGCACACATCAACTAAATAGCCGGCGAAGTAAACGCGAGATAAACGCGGAATCATTCACGGCACTAATTACGACATCTGGCGATCCCACCTTGGAGTATGCCGCACCAGTATGGAGCCCATATCTAATGAAGCATGTCAAGGAACTGGAAAGCTGCAAAGTTTTGCAACAAAACTAGTCCTAGAGGCAGCAGGTATGAGCACTGAGGAGAGGCTAAAAGAGATAAACCTGATGACATTAAAGAACAGAAGGATTAGAGAGGACATGGTCACGATGTACAAAATACTGAGAGGGTTTGACTGGGTGGCAGGGTAAGTCTGTTCGAGGTCACAGGTAAAAGATAAAAACACAGATGAATCACAGGAATCTTAGGAACTACTTCTTTAGCTTTAGAGTGGTCAGGAGAGGGACGACCTAGAGATCGAAATGACAGAGGCAGAAGAGAGACAGAATATATACATAGCTTCAAGAATAGACATGATAGGGCTCACGGAACCAGGAGTGAACCCGTTAGCGCTTAGCGCAGAGGCGGGGTCCAGGAGCCAAGTCTCGACTCTTGTAACAATTAATATATAAGTACAAACTGGTGAGTACAAATAGGTGAGTACAGCTCCGACCCCTCGCGCCGTGACAGAGGACAACCATCTCGTATTGTCAGCTTTAACGGGGAGAAAAAATCACCATGTGCATCGTTGCTCTCCTTCCTTGGATTTATACCCTCCGGACTTCGAGTTTGCTGGTTGATGCCTTGTTTAGATGGTGGTAGATCGTTGTTGGCGCTGGCCAACAACGATCGCTTCTGAAAGGACCTTGGTGATGGACGTGATATGTAATATTGGTTATGAAGATGATGGTGGGTGATGGTGATGGTGTGAGGGTAGGGAAGCAATGATCATGGTAGTGAGAGGGCTTTGACAATGACTACGAAGGTGCTGGTGTGAATAGATGGATAGATGTGAGAGGGGTAATAGTGGTTAATGTTGTGATTATTATGGTGATGATGGTGGTAGCTGGGGAGATGATAGTAGTAGCAGGTGAGATGATGGTGGTAGCAGGTGAGGTGATGGTGGTAGCAGGTGAGGTGATGGTGGTAGCAGGTGAGATGATGGTGGTAGCAGGTGAGATGATGGTGGTAGCAGGTGAGGTGATGGTGGTAGCAGGTGAGATGATGGTGGTAGCAGGTGAGGTGATGGTGGTAGCAGGTGAGGTGATGGTGGTAGCAGGTGAGGTGATGGTGGTAGCAGGTGAGGTGATGGTGGTAGCAGGTGAGGTGATGGTGGTAGCAGGTGAGATGATGGTGGTAGCAGGTGAGATGATGGTGGTAGCAGGTGAGGTGATGGTGGTAGCAGGTGAGATGATAGTGGTAGCAGGTGAGATGATGGTGGTAGCAGGTGAGATGATGGTGGTAGCAGGTGAGATGATGGTGGTAGCAGGTGAGATGATGGTGGTAGCAGGCGAGATGATGGTGCTAGCAGGTGAGATGATGGTGGTAGCAGGTGAGATGATGGTGCTAGCAGGTGAGAGGATGGTGGTAGCAGGCGAGATGATGGTGCTAGCAGGTGAGATGATGGTGGTAGCAGGTGAGATGATAGTGGTAGCAGGTGAGATGATGGTGGTAGCAGGTGAGATGATGGTGGTAGCAGGTGAGATGATGGTGGTAGCAGGTGAGATGATAGTGGTAGCAGGTGAGATGATGGTGGTAGCAGGTGAGATGATGGTGGTAGCAGGTGAGATGATGGTGGTAGCAGGTGAGATGACGGTGGTAGCAGGTGAGATGACAGTGGTAGCAGGTGAGATGATAGTGGTAGCAGGTGAGATGATAGTGGTAGCAGGTGAGATGATGGTGGTAGCAGGTGAGATGATGGTGGTAGCAGGTGAGATGATGGTGGTAGCAGGTGAGATGATGGTGGTAGCAGGTGAGATGACGGTGGTAGCAGGTGAGATGACAGTGGTAGCAGGTGAGATGACAGTGGTAGCAGGTGAGATGATAGTGGTAGCAGGTGAGATGATAGTGGTAGCAGGTGAGATGATGGTGGTAGCAGGTGAGATGATGGTGGTAGCAGGTGAGATGATGGTGGTAGCAGGTGAGATGATGGTGGTAGCAGGTGAGATGATAGTGGTAGCAGGTGAGATGATGGTGGTAGCAGGTGAGATGATGGTGGTAGCAGGTGAGATGAAGGTGGTAGCAGGTGAGATGACGGTGGTAGCAGGTGAGATGACAGTGGTAGCAGGTGAGATGATAGTGGTAGCAGGTGAGATGATAGTGGTAGCAGGTGAGATGATGGTGGTAGCAGGTGAGATGATGGTGGTAGCAGGTGAGATGATGGTGGTAGCAGGTGAGATGATGGTGGTAGCAGGTGAGATGACGGTGGTAGCAGGTGAGATGACAGTGGTAGCAGGTGAGATGACAGTGGTAGCAGGTGAGATGATAGTGGTAGCAGGTGAGATGATAGTGGTAGCAGGTGAGATGATGGTGGTAGAAGGTGAGATGATGGTGGTAGCAGGTGAGATGATGGTGGTAGCAGGTGAGACGATAGTGGTAGCAGGTGAGATGATGGTGGTAGCAGGCGAGATGATAGTTGTAGCAGGCGAGATGATGGTGGTAGCAGGTGAGATGATGGTGGTAGCAGGTGAGATGATGGTGGTAGCAGGTGAGATGATGGTGGTAGCAGGTGAGATGATGGTGGTAGCAGGTGAGATGATAGTGGTAGCAGGTGAGATGACAGTGGTAGCAGGTGAGATAACAGTGGTAGCAAGTGAGATGACAGTGGTAGCAGGTGAGATGACAGTGGTAGCAGGTGAGATGACAGTGGTAGCAGGTGAGATGACAGTGGTAGCAGGTGAGATGACAGTGGTAGCAGGTGAGATGACAGTGGTAGCAGGTGAGATGATAAGTGGTAGCAGGTGAGATGACAGTGGTAGCAGGTGAGATGACAGTGGTAGCAGGTGAGATGACAGTGGTAGCAGGTGAGATAATAGTTGTAATATTCCATCGCCTTTATTTATACGTCAGGAGTCATTACGAAGGGCTGTAGGTGCCTTGATTCTCACACCAATACTTAATCCGAAGGACTTTAAGGTACCTTCACTGCACACATGAGCTCATTTGATGTACCCACGTGGGCCGTCAGTTTGTGAATACACCGATGCGAGTATGTACGTGAATGCGAATATTTATTGATGTTTAATCGCATATATGTATTATTATGTACGTTTGTGTGTGAAGACTATATCCGTCCTTCAGGATTCGTAGCCAGCATCTGGAAACTGCTGATGTGCGTGCTGTGGCCGACAAAGTCTAGCGCAGAGAGGGAGGAAATAATCCCGATAACAAAGAATCATTTCGTACCAGATTATAGTAAGACCAGGTAATCAAATCGACAACAATAGGTCCTGTCGTGGCCGAAATGGAAAACCGGATAATGGACCGACCCGAGATGGTCATCAGGTAAAATAGGTCGATAGGGTGAACTAGATAGTACACCGGAAAGTTAGTATAATACGACATTAGGACGTTGGGTTTCGGAAGAGCTGAGTCAAATTGACGGAGAAAATGATGAATTGTGCGACCATCCTAATGAAATTGCAGGAATCTATTCCGTACTCGTGAAGGGTGATTGATAGAGATTTGACACCCAGGGAAGAAACGTGGACTGAAAGCAGGGGAAAGAGATAAATTACTTTTTTTTTTACAATTAAAACCGTAAAGACCCAGACCAGGTAATGAGAGGAGAAGATTACACCAGGAAACCAATTTATGAAATGCCACTTACGATTAAGCTCATCAGGAATAGTTTATTGCAAAGAGATGATTAAAAAATAAGTCGAAACGGAGTGGTTAAAGTATGTGGAATTTTACCTAGCAGGAGAGTCGTAAAATAACTGATGTGACACAAGCAAGATAACCGAAATACAGAACCAGGGGGAAACACATGGTAGATAAAACACCATGGAACCATTACATAGGCTGTTTGGCAGTAAGGATGAAACAGGGGACCATTTGAGCTCATGTGAGAGGCTGCAAGGAGCAAATGGCCTGAACACAAAAAGGCATTACAACGTGGAAAAATATACACATTATGAACTCAGCAAGAGGAATAAAACTGAAGCAAAAGGGGGGAAAGGAAATGACACACGAAGCGTCCTGAAAAAGAGGCGCAAATTGAAAGTATTACGACACTTATGGCACTTTAGTTGGGTAATATTATAATAGAGAGGAGAGAGGACGTTGTTGTGAACTAAATGAGTAGTGAAAATGTCACTCTGAAGAGAGGCCAGTTGAGGCATGCAAGAAGGTGGTGATAAAGAAGATCTACAACAAGCAAATACCAAGGGAAAAACACATTCACACTCACACACACACACACACACACACACACACACACACACACACACACACACACACACACACACACACACACACACACACACACACACACACACAATATACAATATTCTGAAAATAACAGAGGTTGTACACCCTCTCTCTCTCTCTCTCTCTCTCTCTCTCTCTCTCTCTCTCTCTCTTATGAGTGTGAGCCAATATTATTCTTTTCTCACGTTAATGTCTCTCTCTTTTTCCTTATCTCTCCTCCTCAAACATTATTCATTTCTTTTCGTTTTGTCTTCCTATTCATCATCTCCTCTCCTCTATTTCTCTTCCTACGTTGTTTTTATTGTTTTCCTTTTATCTTCTATATTTTTACTATTGCTATTTTTCTAATTCATCATTATTCTAATTTTCGTCCCACTTTTTTTTCTTCATCGCCCCTTTCTTTTATTCTAGCTTTCCCTTCTTTCTTCTTTTTCTTCACCTTCCCCTCCTTTCTTCTTCATCGTCCACTTTTTTTACTCATCTTTCCATTTTTCTTCACCTTTCCCTTGTCTTATCTTCGTCTTCTCCTTTTTCTTCATCTTTCCCTTCTTTCTTCTTCATCTTTATCTTCTTTCTTCTTCATCGTCCACTTTGTTCTTCATCTTCTTCTTTTTTCATATTTCTCTTCTTTCTTGTTCATCGCCCACTTTGTTCTTCATCTTCCTCTTCTTTCTTTATCTTTCCCTTCTTTCTTCTTCATCTTCCTCTTCTTTCTTCTTCACTGTCCACTTTTTTCTTCATCTTCCCCTTCTTTTTTCTTAATCTTCCCCTTTTTTTCCATCTTCCTCTTCTTTCTTCATCTTTTCCTTCTTTCTTCTCCATCTTCCCCTTTTTTTCCTTGATCCTCCCCTTCTTTTTCCTCATCTTTTCCTGGTCTTCTTTAGGTCACCAATAATTGAGTTGTTTCTGGCTATTGTCTGGTGTCTTCAGACCTCGTCTTCTCTTTTACTTTTTTTCCCCTTTCCCCCTTCTGTCCTTTATTTTTCCCCCTCACTTTTTCCTTTTCCTTCCTCTGCCTTTTTTACCCTCTCAATTATCCACCTTTTTTTGGTTGTTTATTAAGCTATTTTTCCCCCTCCCAATTTTCTTGCTATTGTTTTGCTTTAATATATATTTTTTTTTTATCTATTGTTTACCTACATTTTTATATTCTTTTTCAAATCGATTGTTTTTTTTTCCTTATTTTTCGTTCCTTCTAACCGTCTCCTTCTCTCTTTCTCTTTTTATTCAACTTTTTTTTCATTTATGACTTTTATTACTTCCTGCTTATTTTATTTTATTGTAGCTCCTTCCTTTATTGCTTATCCCTATCGTTTAGTTTTTTCCTAGATTTTTTCATGATTTTAACATAGTTTCATCTTCATTTTCCTTCCTCCTCTATTTACAGTAGAATACACGACTCTCTCTTCACACACACACACACACACACACACACACACACACACACACACACACACACACACACACACACACACACACACACGCACACACACAGGGAACAGACATAAATAATCTACACAAAGTGTTGTGTACCACATACGAAAATTGGATTAAACAGTTTATTCTAAACATAAATATTAGATAGAATAATATAGAAGTGTTTGATGGAAGGTGTTGGAAAGCCATGAGAAAAAAAAAAGACTTAGAATCAATATACTAAACGAGGCAATCAAGAAACTTATCAGAGATTCAAGGAGGCTAGAAAATAATATACAAATGAAAGGAGTGCCAATTGAGTTATGATGTAAGTTAAGATGCCCATGCTGGTTGATAGCAGGAGACAGGATAACTACTAGGATAACTACTAGGATAACTACTAGGATAACTTCTAGGATAACTACTAGGATAACTACTAGGATAACTACTAGGATAACTACTAGGATAACTTCTAGGATAACTTCTAGGATAACTACTAGGATAACTACTAGGATAACTACTAGGATAACTACTAGGATAACTACTAGGATAACTACTAGGATAACTTCTAGGATAACTTCTAGGATAACTACTAGGATAACTACTAGGATAACTACTAGGATAACTACTAGGATAACTACTAGGATAACTACTAGGATAACTACTAGGATAACTACTAGGATAACTTCTAGGATAACTACTAGGATAACTTCTAGGATAACTACTAGGATAACTACTAGGATAACTACTAGGATAACTACTAGGATAACTACTAGGATAACTACTTGGATAACTACTAGGATAACTACTAGGATAACTTCTAGGATAACTACTAGGATAACTTCTAGGATAACTACTAGGATAACTACTAGGATAACTTCTAGGATAACTACTAGGATAACTACTAGGATAACTTCTAGGATAACTACTAGGATAACTATTAGGATAATTTCTAGGATAACTACTAGGATAACTACTAGGATAACTACTAGGATAACTACTAGGATAACTACTAGGATAACTTCTAGGATAACTTCTAGGATAACTACTAGGATAACTACTAGGATAACTTCTAGGATAACTACTAGGATAACTATTAGGATAATTTCTAGGATAACTACTAGGATAACTACTAGGATAACTACTAGGATAACTTCTAGGATAACTACTAGGATAACTACTAGGATAACTTCTAGGATAACTACTAGGATAACTACTAGGATAACTACTAGGATAACTACTAGGATAACTACTAGGATAACTACTAGGATAACTACTATGATAACCACTAGGATATCCACTAGGATATTCACTAGGATACCCGTTAGGATAACCACTAGGATAACCACTAGGATATCCACTGGGATATCCACTAGGATAACCACTAGGATAACCACTAGGATATCCACTAGGATACCCATTAGGATATCCACTAGGATATCCACTAGGATAACCACTAGGATATCCACTAGGATAACCACTAGGATATCCACTAGGATAACCACTAGGATATCCACTAGGATAAGGTCTTGGAAGGACTTGAAAGATTAGATAAAGACGATTTCTTAATACCTGCAACAGGCGTAACACTTGGCCACAGTTACACATTGAGGAAACAATAGTCTACCTGGAGGTCGTTCCGGGGATCAGCGCCGCCGCAGCCCGGTCCTCGACCAGGCCTTTGGGTGGATCAGGGCTTAATCAACCAGACTGTTACCGCTGGCCGTACACAAACCGACTTAAGAATCACAGCCCGGCTGATTGAATACTGTAGGTATGTGTCCCGCTACCTCTTGAAAACAACCAGGAGTCTAGTGTTAATTCCTTTATGTATGAGGGGAGGGTGTTGAACAGTCTTGGGCCCCTGACACTTATTGCATTTTCTGTTAGTGAACTCATTATTATTAAAGATTAGCCGGTATTCTCCCGGCCCGGGCCTTTTCCAAGTGGTGGCCCGGCCTTGGCTCCCACTTTAGGGAGTGTCTGAGACCTAAGTCTCCCATGGGAGGAGGCACAAGTACCTCCTCATCTTTGGGACCAACTGTCCCCAGGCCTAGCCACAAGCTAGGCCTCTCTGGTCTGCCATCCCCGCCCCAAGGGGGCAAATGGGAATTACAGTCTTATGAGCTAAAGGCTCGGGCTCAGGCACCTACCCTACCCTAGAAGGGTTAGGCATGGTGTCGATCAGTGAACTCATGTCACCCCTACTTTTCACTCAGTGTGTGTGGCGCCATCTGTCGAGTCTTTTGCTGTTGTAGAATGATTTCTGCGAAAGCAAATGAAAGGATCGCGGAAAATTGCCTTCACAAATAGGGCGACCAACAGGGAAACGAGTTCAAGAAGGAATTACGTAGTAAGTTCTGTAAACATCGGAAATATAAAAAAAAATCGATAAACAGAGTATTGAAGATTAGACTCCACGATCATAACTTTGCTATTGTAACTATGAATAGGTAATTACAGAGAGAGACAGAGAGAGAGATAGAGAGAGAGACAGAGAGAGAGAGAGAGACAGAGAGAGAGGGGTGCAAGTGGACATGTTCACAAACCTGGATAGACACAGACTGTGTGTTACAAAAAACGCGATTCTAAAAGCTTAGAGATCTCCAGTGAATACTAGAAAGGACTGCCCTTCTAGCATCCAGCCTGTTACTGGGTTTTCGTAACAAGTAGTCAGTATCCTTGACCAATTATCCATTAAAATTCAGTATGGTTCAATAGTGCTTTAGGATTACAACTGGTAGGCTACTAACTAGAGAAATTAAAATTTAATAAATTTATTAAGTAGTAAGTTGTCTAGAGGTATATTATCAAATTAAATTAATTACAGCAATCAAAATAAAATCAATCTCTCGAGTTCAATATTATTGTGCTGAAAGCACATATCACATTTATAATTCTTAAGTACCGTCAGGTACATTAACATTTAATAAGATATTACAAATATGTACAAGTAAGTGTGTATGCGTGTAAGTGCTCTTAGGTAGTTAGCTATGTCTCAAGACTCGAATAAGACTTAAACAAGTGACTGACAAAGTCCTCAAATAAACTAACTTCTTGACCGACTGGCAACCCGAACAGTCTACTTGAACAACAAAGAATGCTAAGCCCAATAGCAATGCAATATCAAGCGACTGCGACACAGAATCAGGAGATAATATAACGACACTAAGTAGGGACCATCTGCAGATCCTCCACAAAAGTTACAAAGCTCCCATAATACTATGTTCAGCATAGGAAAAACTGTGACTGTGACAATACACAGGAACCAGTACAAAATTAGGTCAGAAGCTATAGCTAAGGACCTGAGATGCTCAGAGTGTCTATGTGACACACAACCTCAGTACAACGTCGAAAATCACTAAGTCTATACAATGTTCTGTGAACAAAGTTCTACAGAACTAACAAGAATAATGAGACAGACAATCTGTCCAACCACCAAGCGAGTCTCCAGCAGACTGAATACTTCACACGAGGTGAGGACACCCCCCCCTCGATCACGTGATAGCTACGTGGACAACTGCAGCTCAGAAGCCGGCAGTATAACGAGCGACAAGCGATAATTACAGTAGTTTGACAATCAAGACTAACTGAGCACATTTTATGTACATCCTAACAACATAAGTCAAATAAGAATATAACAGTCAAATAATAATATAAAGTCATACATTTACGATTTAGCTATTATCGCAAATATAAGCAATATATAATTAAATGAAAAGGTAATATACATTATATATACATGATAATCATTGTAACCCATTCAGGGGTTGCAACACTGTGGGACATGTAAAAAATCCTTGGAAGGAAATCCAGAATCACATGCAACCTATGCTCTTCCAAACACCATATCTCTTGTACTAGACTAAATACAGCCTCAAAAAATGACCTCGAACTAGCAAGGTGCTTCTGGTTGTGCAATAAAGATGTAGAACTTTGGGCAGGTATCAGAAAGGTATTAAGGAGAGTAATAAATGATAAAAATAATCAAGAAAACAAGGATGACCTCTTGGATAGTCTACCAAAAATATATAAAACATGGGAGCAAGAGATAGTGTATCAAAAAATGCAGAATGTCCATACCACAACAGATGACTCGAAACTATCTAGTCACCCACATGGTGCTAAGCCAGACCCATCCCCCAGTCATAGCACTAATACCCACAGTGCTGGTGCTGGCCCAGGCTCCCCCAAGCATAGCACCAATACCCACAGTGCTGGTGCTGGCCCAGGCCCAGCCGCTGACCGAGACCCAGCCCCACCCCCCAGCCCCAGTGCTGACCCAGACCCAGCCCCCAGCCTTACTGCCAGCCCAGACTCTCCTAGGGACACTACCCAAACCACCACAAAAACAGTAAATATACAACCATCATTGCACAAGACCGTGGCCCACAGTACAGATGTTGGAGAGGAGTCTCCTCCTTCTTCCTCTACTGGGGAAAGTAGATGGAATCCAGGACGGGGTGGCCCTGGCTTGGATACTGAGGATTATAGTGCAGTCCCAGAACCTGCAGAAATTGACAACACACCTCCCAACAATTCTCAACCAAAGGTGAATTTGTGCAAATATTATGCTTGGGGCATCTGTAAGCATGGAATAACAGGGGGAAAAAATGGGACATGCAACTTTGACCATCCCAAAAAATGTAGCGACCTCCTGTCTAAAGGAGTGTGTCGTTCTTCTTCCTGTACTTTCTTTCACCCAAAAATGTGCCACTCCTCGGTCCTCCAGAAGCAGTGTTACAACATCGAGTGCCCTGCATACCATCTAAAAGGGACCAGGAGGCACAGACCCCACAAGACAAACAATAGTAGCTACGACAACCCAACTCCAGGTGATTTTTTAGTGGCAGGAAACGAAAAAAGAAAATGCAAGGAAATAACAAAAATAGTCCACCACCTTGGAGCCTTGTTGGACTGGAGGCGCAGCCAGTGGCCACCCATGGCCCTCCAGAATTACAACTACTGATGCCAATAACAAAATCCCCCCAACAAACACAGAATACAACCTCGTTCATATTTGCTAATATACAGGGCCTTAAGCCATCCACCAACAACAAAATACCTTTTATCAGTGGACTTCTAGTGGAGTCTAATGCAATGTTTGCAGCCTTCACAGAGACTCACACAAAAGATCACTTTGACAGTGAAATATGGATAAGTGGTTACAACCTTTTTAGATGTGACAGAAAAAACAGGCAACAAGTGGGGGTTGGCCTGTATGTCAAAGAGTCCCTTATCTGCACGGAGTTGCTGAACACCACAAATGAGGTAGTTGAAGTTCTATCAATAAAGATCGAGAACCAAAACCTAGTCATTGTGGTTGTATACAAGCCACCAGATGTGTCGTAAGGGGTTCTTGAATGGAGATATCGTAGGTTGAAAGTAGACACACTTGTAGGATGGTAAATGTATTGTCAGACTGAGATGAGAGATGGAGCCCGGTGTCTAGCCTGTTCACGCCTCTAAGGTCTGCCGCCGAGTGAGAACGGGACAGGGGGATCACTGCCCATGTGTATCCCCATGACATCACACAAAGCCAGGCCTACGAGGGATCTCGTGTCTAAAGCACAGGGATGATACTAATATGCTATGCTATATAATACAGGGAATACAGGGATCAGCAACTATGCTGACAGCTCGGTCATGTTACGTATGTCGTCCCGACATACACTACTATACTATAGGCTGAACAGGCAGGCGGATCTGGGCTGATTCTATACAATAACAAATTCATATATAACTTAGAACTAATGGATGGTACAACATGATTTTGACGTAATGGGTGTTAACGTAATCATTACAAACTATAAGAACAATTCATTATACAATATGGATGGAATTGATCGATCGATCTGTATTCATGCACTCTACGGATTCTGAGGAAGAATAAATATATACAAAGAAGTGTTTAACAGAAAGGCAGATTCGGTGCACTCAAATCTAGACTGTTAATTCTCAGAATACGGAGGGAACGTGAACACGAAAATTTCTGACAAACTGATCAGCTAATAACAAAACACACAGTTGACAATTTCATTCATCTCGGACATCTAATTATACAGACTATGTACATTTAAACCCAATTCTGCGAGGGTAAGGTTTACATATGCAGAATGGTTATCATCTCTGGGAGGATCGAATTCCTCTGCAATGGCTAACACATGCCTTGACTGAGAGAGATCTGAATGAGTATCTACAAAAGATACAACTACAATCACTAGTGACTGTGGAATTACTAACTCGTCTGCTAGGAGTACTCAACTCGACTATTCGATACAGTAATTCTTGGCTCATTACAAAGTCACTAATGGGTAGTGGTGGCTTCACAGTAAGAATAAGATCTTCCTGGAGCAGGAGTCGAATCACACCAGAACACAAGGGATCGGTTCTTTGGGAATTTTTGACATCCTCGACAGTAAATGGAGGATCTGCAGTAACTACACTAACGTATCGCGATAAAGCATCTGCGACTACATTTGACTTGCCAGGTAAATTTTCAAAAGTGGGATTGAACTCTTGGATAGTCAAGGTCCATCTGGCTAACCTTCCAGTAGGCTGTTTGTTCTGGAATAAAGGTATCAGTTCTTCCTTACTGGAGGAAAGAACAAACTCGGTGGAGTGGATGACTCCCCCCGGTTGAAAAAAATTAACGCTATAACACGCAATATGAGCAAGGGAGAACGAATCTACTATCTCAACTGCAAGCACAGGAGAAAAGAAATGAACACGGTGAACAATGCTGATATTCAATCTGAGTCGCACACAGTGACAGGAGGTATCAGCTATAAAGAAACTACACTTACAAACGTTAACATGTGAAAGTTACTCGAGAAATAACTTCTTACAATGCACTGATTACTGTCAACTAGGATGGGATCACCATCTGGAACATTAGGAACAACAACAGACACTCTAGTGAGAACACTAGCTGTAACAGAGACGTCTTTCTGCAGACAGCATGTCACATCAACAAGAGATGGCATTACTAGTTGCAAGTAATCGTTTTCTGACAAGGCATCCCCTGTGGAGAAACTACTACTCGAACTAGCAGTCATTGCAGGGATAGGCTGTGCACTCAAGGCAGTCTGAGTGTCCCCGGACACTTGAGGCAATGGAACACTATCCTGCAAGTCTGAAGGTATAGGTGGAACACAGATGGGAGTGACAGAATTACTAGTGCCTGACCGCTCGGCTACGTTAATAAGTAATTCATGGATCTATAGGAACTTAATCTGAACTTCACATTTCGCAGCACTTTAACAAATCTCAAATACAAGCTGTGAGAACAAACACATTGCTCAAGGGCTAGGTATTGTCTTTCAGTCAGTAAGGGAATGTTGGTACTGTGGACTGATTCATATTGACTTTGACTGGAATGATACACTAAGTGAACGTTCAAAAGTGACTGGGACATCTTCTCAGTGAAAATACTGAAGGGCATAAGTCAAAAAAAAAAATAGAGAGAATGACACAGTAAGCTTAAATGGAAAAAAATGCTTAACTATTCTGCATAAGTAATTAAAAATTGACAAGTTACACAGTAAGCAAAGAACTCACACAAGAATAATATGCAACTTAACAAACACTGAAAATCAAGAGAACTTGTACTTTGCTCAAATCTAATATGCTCAACTTTTACTTTAAATTGAATAAATGGCACAGTGAGTTGTCTTTACTTTCAATGCAACAAGGAAAATACACAATAAAATAATAAAATGGACTCAATAAACTTGTGCAAAAATTAAAACAAACACACAATTCACTGAAATTAAAAAAAATAAAATGACACAGACAGAATAAAATACTATGCACAGAACAGAGCATAAGAAACTGCACTGTAATAAACTGTATTGCACAACACTGCATAAAATTTTCTGCAAGAAAAAACTTTAATAGCAACACAATATTTGCACAAGAATTATTGCAAAATGAGTCTATGTGCAATAATAAAAATTATAACACACAAGAAAAGAAATATATCAAGGAATGAACACTTTAACTCTTAACTGCACTTAAACAACAAGCAAAAGAACAATTTACTTTAAAAGGAGAACTTAAAAATTGTACTAAGAGTGAATTTGTTCAATATAATATGAAAAAAAAAATTAATAGGTGCAAAAAAACACACAACAAAAAGAAATACAACACTTACAGTGATGCAGAACACAAAACATCAATATAAACACAGTACTAGAATTTTCTTGCAATGAAACTTGATGTGTGAAAAATTTTGTAAATGTGAGCTCTTGCTGGGACTTTAAAAATGGCACTATTGTCTGTGGAAATAAGACAAATTAAACACTGGCTGAATAAAGGAATATGAACACAAGAATGTTCAACACACAGGGAACAAAAATAAAAATTACACAAATGCTGGGAAGAAAAAATAACAGACAACACTGAGTTGTGATGCAGAATATGAGGTGAAAAATTACTGAATTAATTCACTGGAATTCTGAAGTTTAAACACAAGTTCTATACTGCTCATATGTTGCACACACAACAAAGGAAACACTAAGTACTTACTTCAAGTGTATAAAAAGATACACAACACAACAGATATACAATAATGCACGAAAATTAACACTGAATTAAGGAGATTAAAAGAAATGAATGCAATCAGTACATGATAAACAGAGTCTGATCAAGAGTCACTGAATGTCACTAAGAGAAAAATTCACTGGGAACACAAAAGAATTGTCTCAACACTCGCAAATGTCTCAAAAAAAAAATATTATAGCTGTAACACTTGAAAAAATGAGATTGATGGATTGCTTATATCGTCTTGCTGCTGTCCTCTGCACAGATGATCGTAGAATTGCGCTTAAATCGGCGAGAGACAACACACAGGAGGCTTTATAAAGATGGCGCGAACACACTCTAGCTCTTGACCCCCTATGTGGTCCTTAAAATATGGTGCTACAACCCTTAGCAGTGCACCAAAACACTGATGAGGTAGGTGAGATGTAATGGCCGACTGTAGTTGGGTTTGTGGGTAATGGCTGAGCGAGGCGTCTGAGACCGGCAATGGTGCGACACACGTGATCGTGAGTGGCTGGGCTTATGGGTTGAACGTCGTAAGCCTCACTGAGAAAACCCACACTGCCGACTGGCTTAAAATAAACCCACGAAATACTACAACACCACAAGGATGACAAGGAGCACTCAGAATGCTTGGAACTTGAATCACAAGCGATGAAGGCTACTCATGTGGCTTGCTTGAGTACTGGGGTAAGACACCTGGGTTAGTTGCTAGCTGGCTTATCTTAACCCTTCACACAGAATAGCTTGATAACTTCACACGATGAGCACAGGAGGGGTGGAAGCTGGCTTGACAGGCAAAATAATTGGATGGAGTAGGCTAGGCTGGACTGGACTCGGGTGTTCTGACTCCCCCACCACAGACTGGAAGCTGGCTTATTTTGCAAACTCGGGTCAACCCCTCGGGAGTAATGCAAAAGCAGATAACCACTAATACAAAGAGACTGACCAGTGAATAATGTAGAAGCTGGTAGAGTAGCTGGCTTGAGGTAGCTGGATGGGGTGAACCTCGGTAGGCCTACTGGTAACACGAAATGGCCGTCTTGCTGGTCGACAACTTTATCTCCAGAAATCGCTGTAATCGTCAGAATTACAGGCTCACCGCTGTCACCATTTGTCGTAAGGGGTTCTTGAATGGAGATATCGTAGGTTGAAAGTAGACACACTTGTAGGATGGTAAATGTATTGTCAGACTGAGATGAGAGATGGAGCCCGGTGTCTAGCCTGTTCACGCCTCTAAGGTCTGCCGCCGAGTGAGAACGGGACAGGGGGATCACTGCCCATGTGTATCCCCATGACATCACACAAAGCCAGGCCTACGAAGGATCTCGTGTCTAAAGCACAGGGATGATACTAATATGCTATGCTATATAATACAGGGAATACAGGGATCAGCAACTATGCTGACAGATGCAACCTCACAACAGTTCAAGGAACAGCTACTGAAAATCGATTACTGTTTGGAAAACCTTCCAGCTCCATCCCCAAACATCTTACTGCTTGGTGATTTCAACCTAAGGCATACAAAATGGAAGAATGTAGCAAATAATGTTATAGCTGAAACAATCCCCGGAGGTATCGCAGATGAAAGGTCACACACACATGAGGTACTAAGTCTCTGCGAGAAACACACCTTAAGCCAGCAGATAGTGGAGCCAACAAGACTAGAAAACACACTTGACCTTATCTTCACAAATAATGAGGACCTGATAAGAGACATAAGAATATCAAAAACAACTAATTCCGATCACAATCTAATCGAAGTCCAGATGTACATGCATAGGGGTCCTGTGAAGGTGTCTTCACAAAATACAATTTCAACAACAAGAACATCAACTGGGACCAGGTAAACCATGTCCTAAACGAAACATGTTGGGAAGATGTCTTAAATGACATGGATCCAAACCAGTGCCTTGAAAGGATCAACTTCCTGGTAGCCGAAGCATGTTCTAGGCATATTCCCCTAAGAAACAAGAAGAGCAGGAGTAAACTGGAGAGAAAAAGACGCTCCCTCTACAGAAGACGACGAAGAGTCACTGAGCTCCTCAGGAGTGCTAGAATATCTGATACACGAAAGGATTCGCTGACCAGGGAAGTGGAAACTATCGAACTTAAGCTAAATGACTCTTACAGGAACCAGGAGAGGCAGGAGGAGCTTAAAGCTATTAGTGAAATTGAAAGAAATTCAAAATATTTCTTTTCATATGCCAAAAAACAAGGCAAATACCACATCTAGTATCGGGCCCTTACTCAGACAGGATGGGACTTACACAGATGACAACAAGGAAATGAGTGAAATATTGAAATCCCAGTACGACTCTGTGTTTAGTGAACCACTAATCGGTCTGAGGATCGACGACCCAAATGATTTCTTCATGAATGAGCCTCAAAACTCCATAAATGTATGCCAGATTTCCCACATTACCCTAACTCCGATAGATTTCGAAAAAGCCATTGACAACATGCCTATGCACTCAGCCCCGGGCCCAGACTCGTGGAACTCTGTTTTCATTAAGAACTGCAAGAAACCCCTCTCGCGTGCCCTAAGTACACTATGGAGGAGGAGCTTGGACATGGGTGAAATTCCACAGTCACTTAAAACAACGGATATAGCCCCACTCCATAAAGGTGGCAGCAAAGCATTAGCTAAGAACTATAGACCAATAGCTCTGACGTCCCACATCATAAAAATCTTTGAAAGAGTGGTAAGAAGCAGGATTGCAAATCACCTGGATTCCCAAAATCTGCACAATCCAGGGCAACATGGGTTCAGGGCAGGTCGCTCCTGCCTCTCACAACTACTGGATCACTATGACATGGCCTTGGATGCACTGGAAGAAAATCAGAATGCAGATGTAATATACACAGACTTTGCAAAAGCATTTGACAAATGCGATCATGGCGTAATAGCCCATAAAATACGTGCTAAAGGAATAACTGGGAAAGTGGGGAGATGGATCTTCAACTTCCTAACAAATCGAACACAAAGAGTAGTGGTCAACAGAGTTAAATCGGAGGCTGCCATAGTGAAGAGCTCTGTTCCACAAGGCACAGTACTCGCCCCCATCTTATTCCTTATCCTCATATCAGACATAAACAGAGATATACACCACAGCACCGTTATCATCCTTTGTGGATGATACTAGGATCTGCATGAGACTGTCATCTGCTGAGGACGCGGTTAACCTCCAAGAAGATATAAACAAAGTTTTCCAGTGGGCAACGGTAAACAATATGATGTTCAATGAGGACAAATTCCAACTACTCCGTTATGGAAAACTGGAGGAGATAATAACTAGAACAGAGTATACTACTGACTCCGGCCATACAATAGAGCGGAAAAATAATGTAAGGAACCTGGGAGTAGTAATGTCTGAGGATCTCACTTTCAAGGATCACAACAGTGCCACGATCGCACGTGCAAAGAAAATGATAGGATGGATAATGAGAACTTTCAAAACGAGAGATGCCAAGCCCATGATGATCCTTTTCAAATCACTTGTTCTCTCTAGGCTCGAATACTGCTGTACATTAACATCTCCATTCAAAGCAGGTGAAATCGCAGATCTAGAGAGTGTACAGAGATCCTTTACTGCACGTATAAGTTCTGTCAAGCACCTTAACTACTGGGAACGCTTGGAAGCACATGACTTGTACTCGTTGGAACGCAGGAGGGAGAGATATATCATAATCTACACTTGGAAAATCTTGGAAGGAATGGTCCCAAATCTGCACACAGAAATCACTCCCTACGAAAGTAAAAGACTGGGCAGGCGATGCAAAATGCCCCCAATAAAAAGTAGGGGCGCCATTGGTACACTAAGAGAAAACACCATAAGTGTCCGGGGCCCAAAACTGTTCAACAGCCTCCCATCAAGCATTAGGGGAATTGTCAATAAACCCCTGGCTGCCTTCAAGAGAGAGCTGGACAGATACCTAAAGTCAGTGCCGGATCAGCCGGGATGTGGCTCGTACGTTGGACTGTGTGCGGCCAGCAGTAACAGCCTAGTTGATCAGGCCCTGATCCATCGGGAGGCCTGGTCATGGACCGGGCCGCGGGGGCGTTGATCACCGGAATAACCTCCAGGTAACATCCAGGTAGCAATAATGAAAGTCACAATTCCTTGACTGGAACAGTTTAGAGACGAGACTCGGGACGACGTTTCGGTTTGTCCTGACTTGGTCAAGATAGGTTGAGGAGGGACCGAAACGTTGTGTCGTCTCATTTCCATATGGTGGGTTAACTGTGAGATCAATTGTTGACTATTATTCCTTAATAAAGATCACCATTATCAACATCATGATTAATGGTGAGCACTAAACCCGTGAAGGTGATACATCACTTGAGGAACGGGAGAACACTAAGTCTATGTATCATTAGAACAGAGAGTGCGTGAGGTGATGTAAGGTGGTGCGTGAGGTGATGTATGGTGGTGCGTGAGGTGATGTATGGTGGTGCGTGAGGTGATGTATGGTGGTGCGTGAGGTGATGTAAGGTGGTGCGTGAGGTGATGTATGGTGGTGCGTGAGGTGATGTATGGTGGTGCGTGAGGTGATGTATGGTGGTGCGTGAGGTGATGTATGGTGGTGCTTGAGGTGATCTATTGGAGTGTGTGAGGTGATGTATGGTGGTGAGTGAGGTGATGCATGGGATGCGTGAGATAATCTCCGGAGGTGCGTGAGCTGATCTTTTATCAAATTTCAAACATTGTCGCTTGAAATAAATCAGGACATTTCACAAGATTTCTGTTAAATTCTTAGGAAATTATTGAGGGCCTCCATCCAGCTAATTTGCTAAGCCTTACGCTCGCTCTAGCATCGCTATTCGTTCACTAGTCCCATAGTCATCTCGATAGACGAAATGTAAACAAAAGTGATCGGTAACTCAGATCTTGTCTGGTTTCGTCGAAACTATGTGATCTGTTGTTTCTTTTGTTTTCGTTTCGTGATATAAGAATCTAAAACAAATGAATCATTTGGGATGTACTGAAAAACATGCCTAGAAAAGCGATGGGTGTTGAGATTGATAGTAAGTACGTACGTAAGTTTAGGTTCAGGTACACACAGGTACAGTTACACAGATTTAGGGAATTACGATTAATATACATAGTTACGAATGTGTAAATTACCCAGGATTAACCCCGAGAACATCACGAACGAGGATGTTAGTTTTCCGGTTGTGGTCAGAGCGGGAAGGTGTGTTGCCACTGTCTTGTGTTAGTGTTGAGTCTTATGTGTTCAATGATTCCGTGAGAATAATAAACTTCGTCAAAGCTCGTCGATCAAATTCTAGGAATTTTAAAACTGAAACGAAACGTGTAGTGAACTTGAGACACTTGAGCGTGTAGTTCAACAGTTATTTGTGAACAACCTTGTTTTACTTGTTTCCTTGCCTATATTAAGAAAACTGGTTATAAAAACTAGCATACTTGAAAGACAGTTTTCGGTTTTCAATAAATTGAATTTGTGTCTTCAGGTTGTCAACACCACATTGTTCAACACGGCCGACAATATTAAAAAAAAAAAAAACTGATATTTAGGTCTAGCTGTGTAAATGCAAAATTTTCACCATTGCGTTTCAATACTAAAAGAATTCATATACACAAATATATATGTATGTTATATTTTATTCAAAGTTCGTCACACATCCTTTAGCACGCTTTCTCAACCAGTGAACTGGCAGTTTAGAGTATAGCAGTTCTGGGGCCCCACTGCTGTATTTATCACCCCCTCAAGGAAGGTTCCTTGATGTTGGTGAGGGGCTCTTGATTTAGGGAATTGGATCTGTGCTCCAGTTCCCCGAATTAAGCCTGAATGCCTTCCACATCCCCCCCCCCCCCAGGCGCTGTATAATCCTCCGGGTTTAGCGCTTCCCCCTTGATTATAATAATAATGTATTTATCACCCAGTCGAACCCACTAATCAGGTGAGAGCACGTTTCCACAACCATGGTGACGTCACATCTTTCTGCCTGGCTGGGAGGCAAACTTTCACCTACTCTGGTCGATACCACTACTTGCTTTGAGTGGCTCTCATCATTATACTGTTAACTTGATACCTTAATTAATTAACCTTGTAAATATTGTAAATCAGTGATGAAGGAATACATAGGTAAATAAATCTACCCTCGCTGTGTCTACCTTTCCCTTGTCTTGCCAAGCTGATCGCTATATATAACTAACTGTTTACGGCCAGGTGCTACAGGCCTTTAACTGCTACCTGTGTTCATAATAAGCGTGTGAAAGGCGCCATAAATGAACACCTCAAGCATCTGAGTCAGCAGGTACTGAGATTCTTTTTTTCCCCTCAGAAACCTGTCTCAAACCTGGATACACAATTCATTTACAATTTCCTCCCTGTCCCACCCCTGTTATATCACGAAAAGGGGCAATTAATGGAGTTATTGTCTGACTGGGGACCGCAAATACAATTCAGAGAAAGACCATTTCGTGGATTCTCGGACATAAGTCATGGGAAAAGTATACTGACTTATCCAAGTGAGCCTTGAGGTTTTTGATATCATTAGCCACAACGTACCTACAAAAGGCAGGATTTTCTGCACTCACAGCAAAAGACAAAATATCGCCAGAGGATGGATACCGGAAACAATCCAAGTGTCAAACTGTAATCTCTTCCTCCCATCTTCACTTGACTTTTGTCATCGCAATGATAGGTAAGCAACAACATATCAACAACACTCTCTTTTATTTACATATTTTTTTATTATTTTGCATTGCCCTTAACATTCATAAGATGTCACAACATTGGCTGCTTGAAATATCCGAGATTATTTCTTAGTATAGCTGTAAACACAAAGCGTTTTTATAACGAAGGCAATGAGCATCATGTTGCGTGGTGCTGTAAACACGCTGAGAGACCAAGGTGATGGGAGGTGCGCGGAGTCGGTCATAGTTTGGAAGTGGGTACGTGACCCAAACAATTTGGGAATTCCTCCTTTCATTATGGCCCTCCAGATTTTTTTAACTACTTTTTTTTTGCAACATTTTTTCACTATTCTCGTAAGATTTCTCTCTCTCTTACCGAAAGTCAATTTCCTTAATTCATTTTCACATTCAGATGTAATCTTTACTCAACACAATTTCCTTTTTCCTCCTGTTCGTCTCTCTCTGTCTTTCTTTCTTTTTCTTTTCTTTCAGCCCTCCAAACAATTGCTACAATCCAAGCAATCTCTTCCTGCTTTTTTAGTCACTTATGAAGATAATTTTAGAGGTTTCTTTGTATGTGACGAGCACAAGACTAAAAGTTTTCAAGACCAGTTGGTTATATGTTTACCAACCGAATTATAAGGTTTAATTCTTTTATCTCTCTCTGCTGTTTTCCCTCTGTCTTCTTCCTGTCCCTCTTCCTCTCTGCCCTACCTTTTTCGCGTGTCCCGTCTCTCTTGTCTCCTGTCCCCTCTGTAACGTGAACTTTCTTGTCTCCCTTCTTCTGTCCACTCTCTCCCCCATCCTTTCTCCCGTGTTCCCTCTTTATTTTCTTTTTTCCTCTCCCTCTCTTGCATGTCTCCTGTTTCTTGCCCCCCGCTCCCCTTTCTTTGTCTCTCTAATACCCCATCTTTTCTGCCCCCTTTCCCCTCCCTCTCCTTCATGTCCCCTCACATCTCCATCTCTTCCATGTCCCGTATTTACTGTTCCCTTTCCTTTGCTCCCTCTCGCTCACAAAAGAGGACACCAGCATCGCACTTCAAGCCGTTGAGTGAATCACTTCTGGTGAGATCCACGTCTCGCCCTGTCAGTCGCCTGATGCTGTCAATTTGTTCAGAGATCATCTCCCCATTCCTCTTCCTTCCTCCCTCCATTCCTTCCTTCCTTTCATCTTCTTCCGCGTTCCCTCCTTTTATGCTTTTATTTTCCCCTTGTCACACTCATCCATTAAATCCAGTTCAATGAATACTTTTTGTCTGGTAAAGTCACTTCGGTATTTCTCCCTTGGTTCATTAGGTTTAAAAATCTATCGACTACTTGAGAAGCTTAAAGCTTGTTGATCACCTGTTCCCTACAAGTCAAGAATAATCACCAAAATAGAGATTAACGATAACTCACAGCGCACGTACACTAAAAGGAATATATATACTTCTCGGTGTATACATATGTATACATATATACACGTGTCATCTTTGGTATATCTTCCCATTAACAAATTCATTTATAAATCTTAAAATTTTGTATTTTTTTTATATCTTTCACGCTTTTTTTATGTATCAGAAAAGTGTGGCCTTCAATTTGCCTTTTTTTTTTTTACTGTTGCATTCCCTTTTTTAATTTTCTTCGTGTCTTGTCTTCGTATATTCTCTTCTTATTGGCTTAAACTCGCGCTAGGTCTCTTTGTACACTCAATAATTAAAATATATTTACAAGGTTTTTAAAAAAATATTTACACCTCATTTAAAAAATATCTATACCCCCATTTAAAAGCATTTACAATCAATTTAAAAGTATTTACACTCCATTTAAAAGCATTTACACTCCATTTAAAAGCATTTACACCCCATTTAAAAGCATTTACAATCAATTTAAAAGTATTTACACTCCATTTAAAAGCATTTACACTCCATTTAAAAGCATTTACACCCCATTTAAAAGCATTTACACTCCATTTAAAAGCATTTACACCCCATTTAAAAGCATTTACACCCCATTTAAAAGCATTTACACTCCATTTAAAAGCATTTACACCCCATTTAAAAGCATTTACACTCCATTTAAAAGCATTTACACTCCATTTAAAAGCATTTACACCCCATTTAAAAGCATTTACACTCCATTTAAAAGTATTTACACTATTTAAAAGCATTTACACTCCATTTAAAAGCATTTACACTCCATTTAAAAGCATTTACACTCCATTTAAAAGCATTTACACTCAATTTAAAAGTATTTACACTTCATTTAAAAGCATTTACACTCCATTTAAAAGCATTTATACTCCATTTAAAAGCATTTACACTCCATTTAAAAGCATTTACACTCCATTTAAAAGTATTTACACCCCATTTAAAAGCATTTACACCCCATTTAAAAGCATTTACACCCCATTTAAAAGCATTTACACTCCATTTAAAAGCATTTACACTCCATTTAAAAGCATTTATACTCCATTTAAAAGCATTTACACTCCATTTAAAAGCATTTACACCCCATTTAAAAGCATTTACTCTCCATTTAAAAGCATTTACACTCCATTTAAAAACATTTACACTCCATTTAAAAGCATTTACACTCCATTTAAAAGCATTTACACTCCATTTAAAAGTATTTACACTCCATTTAAAAGCATTTACACCCCATTTAAAAGCATTTACAATCAATTTAAAAGTATTTACACTCCATTTAAAAGCATTTACACTCCATTTAAAAGCATTTACACCCCATTTAAAAGCATTTACACTCCATTTAAAAGCATTTACACCCCATTTAAAAGCATTTACACTCCATTTAAAAGCATTTACACTCCATTTAAAAGCATTTACACCCCATTTAAAAGCATTTACACTCCATTTAAAAGCATTTACTCTCCATTTAGAAGCATTTACACTCCATTTAAAAACATTTACACTCCATTTAAAAGCATTTACACTCCATTTAAAAGCATTTACACCCCATTTAAAAGCATTTACACTCCATTTAAAAGCATTTACACCCCATTTAAAAGCATTTATACTCCATTTAAAAGCATTTACACTCCATTTAAAAGCATTTACACTCCATTTAAAAGTATTTACACTCCATTTAAAAGCATTTACACCCCATTTAAAAACATTTACACCCCATTTAAAAGCATTTACACTCCATTTAAAAGCATTTACACTCCATTTAAAAGCATTTATACTCCATTTAAAAGCATTTACACTCCATTTAAAAGCATTTACACCCCATTTAAAAGCATTTACTCTCCATTTAAAAGCATTTACACTCCATTTAAAAACATTTACACTCCATTTAAAAGCATTTACACTCCATTTAAAAGCATTTACACTCCATTTAAAAGCATTTACACTCCATTTAAAAGCATTTACATCCCATTTAAAAGCATTTACACTCCATTTAAAAGTATTTACACTCCATTTAAAAGCATTTACACCCCATTTAAAAGCATTTACACTCCATTTAAAAGCATTTACACTCCATTTAAAAGTATTTACACTCCATTTAAAAGCATTTACACCCCATTTAAAAGCATTTACACTCCATTTAAAAGCATTTACACTCCATTTAAAAGCATTTACTCTCCATTTAAAAGCATTTACACTCCATCTAAAAGTATTTACACTCCATTTAAAAACATTTACACTCCATTTAAAAGCATTTACACTCCATTTAAAAGCATTTACACTCCATTTAAAGCATTTACACTCCATTTAAAGCATTTACACCATATTTAAAAGCATTTACACCCCATTTAAAGCATTTACACCCCATTTAAAGCATTTACACCCCATTTAAAAGCATTTACACTCCATTTAAAAACATTTACATTCCATTTAAAAGCATTTACACTCCATTTAAAAGCATTTACACCCCATTTAAAAGCATTTATACTCCATTTAAAAGCATTTACACTCCATTTAAAAGCATTTACACTCCATTTAAAAGTATTTACACTCCATTTAAAAGCATTTACACCCCATTTAAAAGCATTTACACCCCATTTAAAAGCATTTACACTCCATTTAAAAGCATTTACACTCCATTTAAAAGCATTTATACTCCATTTAAAAGCATTTACACTCCATTTAAAAGCATTTACACCCCATTTAAAAGCATTTACTCTCCATTTAAAAGCATTTACACTCCATTTAAAAACATTTACACTCCATTTAAAAGCATTTACACTCCATTTAAAAGCATTTACACTCCATTTAAAAGCATTTACACTCCATTTAAAAGCATTTACATCCCATTTAAAAGCATTTACACTCCATTTAAAAGTATTTACACTCCATTTAAAAGCATTTACACTCCATTTAAAAGCATTTACACTCCATTTAAAAGAATTTACACTCCATTTAAAAGTATTTACACTCCATTTAAAAGCATTTACACCCCATTTAAAAGCATTTACACTCCATTTAAAAGCATTTACACTCCATTTAAAAGCTTTTACTCTCCATTTAAAAGCATTTACACTCCATCTAAAAGTATTTACACTCCATTTAAAAGCATTTACACTCCATTTAAAAACATTTACACTCCATTTAAAAGCATTTACACTCCATTTAAAAGCATTTACACTCCATTTAAAGCATTTACACTCCATTTAAAGCATTTACACCCCATTTAAAAGCATTTACACCCCATTTAAAGCATTTACACCCCATTTAAATCATTTACACCCCATTTAAAAGCATTTACACTCCATTTAAAAACATTTACATTCCATTTAAAAGCATTTACACTCCATTTAAAAGCATTTACACACTATTTAAAAGCATTTACACCCCATTTAAAAGCATTTACACTCCATTTAAAAGCATTTACACACCATTTAAAAGCATTTACACCCATTTAAAAGCATTTACACTCATTTAAAAGCATTTACACCCCATTTAAAAGCATTTACACTCCATTTAAAAGCATTTACATTCCATTTAAAAGCATTTACACTCCATTTAAAAGCATTTGCACACCATTTAAAAGCATTTACACCCCATTTTAAAGCATTTACACTCCATTTAAAAGCATTTACACACCATTTAAAAGCATTTACACCCATTTAAAAGCATTTACACTCATTTAAAAGCATTTACACCCCATTTAAAAGCATTTACACTCATTTAAAAGCATTTACACCCCATTTAAAAGCATTTACACTCCATTTAAAAGCATTTACACTCCATTTAAAAGCATTTACACTCCATTTAAAAGCATTTATACTCCATTTAAAAGCATTTATACTCCATTTAAAAGCATTTACACTCCATTTAAAAGCATTTACACTATATTTAAAAGCATTTACACTCCATTTAAAAGCATTTGCTCTCCATTTAAAAGCATTTACACTATATTTAAAAGCATTTACACTTTATTTAAAAGCATTTACACTCCATTTAAAAGCATTTACACTCCATTTAAAGCATTTACACCCCATTTAAAAGCATTTACATCCCATTTTAAAAATTAAAGTCTCGCTCCCTGCTTATTTCGAAAGATATTTCATGTTCTGTGTTTTCATTTCCTCTTTTATTGCCTTAAATACCTCTTTATACAACATTCTAATTTGCTGTGTATATTTCTCTTTATTGGGACGAACTGCTTAATACAGTTATTGTTTAAAAAATGTGTACATCATTCAGGTGTAATATTTCGTTATTTTTAGTGTCTGGAGACGAGTCTTAATACATTGTAGTTTCCTTTTTTGATATTCAGTTTTTTTTATGTGCCAGTGTGCAGTGGCTGGTGTGTTGTTCTTTGTCTCGCTCACTTCCACAACTCTCTCTCACTCACTTCCACAACTCTCTCACTCATCTCCACAAGTCTCTCGCAACTTCCACTACTCCCTCACACTCTCCACTCCTCCCTCATAACCTCCAACCTTCCTTCACCACCTCAAAACCAACACTTTCCCTGGCATATTCGTCCACTACCTCGCTGCCCACTCGAACCAACGTCCTGAGGGTTGACTCTGCCACGATTCAACAGTGGAGTATAATGGAAGTGAGTTTGAAAGGGCGAAATTGGATATACAAACGAGGTCTGTTTTGATTTTCGCAGAAGGGCTGGGTAAGAGGAATGGACTGAGAAGCCCGTGTCGTGGGATAGGTGGAACGGACCGAAAGTCCAGTGTCGTGGTACAGATGGAACGGACTGAGTGCCCCGAATTATAGTACAGGAGGAACAGGTTGAGGAAAATCAGCAAGACGAGCATATGTGATAAAAGCGAAACTATTAATTAACGTAGATTTCAACTACAGAGAAACAGACCAAGAGAACTGGAACCCACACTTGGGACAGAAAATCTAGGGAGCTAAATTGATAGAGTTGGTGATGGAAAACTTTATATCAGCTTGTCTTAGACAACAACAACAGTCCTAGGACTGAGAAGACTGCTTTGTGAGCCAGATACATCGAAGGCAATGGGACTGAATAATATCTCTCATTGGGTCTTGAGAGCCACTAGCCTCAACCTTCAGCGAGTCAGTGGAGACAGGGGCAACTACCAGAAGTGTGGAAGACAGAGGATGTAATCCCACTATCTAAGAAATGGCACAGACAGACAGTGTTAAACTAAAAACCAGTGTCACTGACATGCATTATACGTAAGGTTATGGAGATTATTATCAAGAGAACAGTGGTGTAGTGGTAGTGGTGCAGTGATAGTGGTGTGGTGGTAGTGGTGCAGTGGTAGTGGTGCAGTGGTAGTGGTGCAGTGATAGTGGTGTGGTGGTAGTGGTGTGGTGGTAGTGGTGCAGTGGTAGTGGTGCAGTGGTAGTGGTGCAGTGATAGTGGTGTGGTGGTAGTGGTGTGGTGGTAGTGGTGCAGTGGTAGTGGTGCAGTGGTAGTGGTGCAGTGGTAGTGGTGTGGTGGTAGTGGTGCAGTGGTAGTGGTGTGGTGGTAGTGGTGCAGTGGTAGTGGCGAAGTGATAGTGGCGCAGTGATAGTGGTGCAGTGGTAGTGGTGCAGTGGTAGTGGAGCAGTGGTAGTGGTGCAGTGGTAGTGGTGAAGTGGTAGAGGCAGGATTTATACAAGAGGTATGACAGGGCTCTCCAAACCAGGAGAGTGAACCGTTAGAGGCCAGAGGTAGTACCAGGAGCTGTGAATCGACCCCTGCATCTACATACAGGTGAGTACACGCACACACACACACACACACACAAAAACACACACACACACACACACACACACACATACATACACACACCATACACACACTATACTCCAATAGGCTTTATTTCTGTAGCTACAAACATATAAATACAAACAGGTGAATACACACACAAACACACACATCACGCAAACCAAACACATAGCTGCCAGAAACGCATAGCACCTTCAATAATTTAGAAATGTGCTCTGGCAACAAGGGGCAATTTAGAACTAGATCCTGCAAGGTGGGTCGTCTAATTACGAGCAACATGCACACCTGTGTCGGAGTTTCTCACGCGGACACAGAGGCAAACACATTGAGAAACACATATCCCCATTGCAACTCACGTCCCTTACATGCGCACCCAGAAGTACACACACACACACGGAAACTACGTTACGCGCTTGTGCAGGCTTGAGCATGCGTGCGCATGAGTGAACGCACTCACTCGCACACACACACACACACACACACACATACACACACACACACACACACACACACACACACACACACACACACACACACACACACACACACACAAAGACAACGGTAAAGAAGCAAGAGTTAAGGTTGAAGAAGAATGATGGTACTCTGACGGAGAATGACACAGAATTATGCCAATGAGCTTAGCAAAAGATTCAAAGAAGTCTTTACGGAGGAAAGTAAAGAGCTAGCAGAGTGCACTGTTGTTAGACCAGGTTAACAGATACTGGAAAGTATCGGCATCACAAAGGAAGTGACTAGACTAATAAGTGAACTTGATGTAACAAAAGCAACGAGATCGTTGGTGCTGAGAGAAGCATAACCACAGTGTGACCAAATGTACTCAATTAGTCTCTCCAGGAAAATGACAGAAATTTTCGTTCACCATGAGGCGGGCCAAAACAACATGGGCTCGAGCCCTCGGCTAGTCGCAGTGTTGTTATTGATTAAATACCACTCGTTCGTGGTTACAGTACGATATATATATATATATATATATATATATATATATATATATATATATATATATCTATATATTTATATCTATATATATTTTTATATATTTATATATATTTATATATATATATATATCTCTATATATATCTATATATATATATATATATATATATATATATATATATATATATATATATATATATATGTGTGTGTGTGTGTGTGTGTGTTGCATTACAGGCCAGTATGTTTAACATTCATACTGTCAGAAGTTCTGCTGAAGATAATAAGAAAAGTGATATTCGAGTATTTGGGGAGAAGCCAGCACAAATTTAGGGCCAGAAAATCCTGTCTTTCAAATTTGGTAGAGTTCTGAAGCAGTCACGTTAATGAAAAAATGCAGGCTGGGCCACAGCCGTGTCTAGACACGTACATACATACACAAATACACACACGTACTCACACACGCCTTACATATAATGTACTGTACCTACACTTCCTCATAAAAATCCTAAAATTTTATTGCCAAATCAGTATTTTTCTCTTTCTAAACCAGTACTTTCCTTTCTCAACGAGTACTTTCCCTTTTTAAACGAGTACTTTCCCTCCCTCAAACCAGTATTTTTCCTTTCTAAATCAGTAATTTCCCTCTCTAAACCAGTACCTTCATTTCTAAAACAGTACTTTCCCTTTCTAAACCAGTACGTTTTCCTCTCTAAACCAGTACTTTCCCGTCTCTCAACTAGTATTTTCCCTTTCTAAACTAATACATTCCCTTTCGAAACCAGTTCTTTCCCTTTCTAAACCAGTACTTTCCCTTTCTAAACCAGTATTTTCACTTTCTAAACCAATGCATTCCCCTTCTAAACCAGTACTTTCATTCTCTAAAAGAGTACTTTCACTTTCTAAACCGGTGCTTTACCTTTGTAAACCAGTACTTTCACTCTCTAAACCAGTAGTTTCACGTTCTAAACCATTGTTTTCCATTTCTAAACCAGTACTTTTCCTTTCTAAGCCAATATTTTAACTTTTTAAAACAATACTTTCACTTTCTAAATCAGTACTTTCACTTTCTAAATCAGTACTTTCACTTTCTAAACCAATACTTTCCCTTTCTAAATCAGTGCTTTCTCTTTCTAAGCCAGTGCTTTCCCTTTCTAAACCAGTACTTTCCCTTTCTAAACCAGTACTTTCCCTTTCTAAACCAATACTTTCCATTCCTAAACCAATACTTTCATTTTCTAAATCAATATTTTCCTTTTCTAAACCAATACTTTCACTTTCTAAATCAATACTTTCCCTTTCTAAACCAGTACTTTCCCTTTCTAAACCAATACTTTCCCTTTCTAAACCAATACTTTCCATTCCTAAACCAATACTTTCATTTTCTAAATCAATATTTTCCTTTTCTAAACCAATACTTTCCCTTTCTAAACCAATGCTTTCCATTCCAAAACTATAATTTATTCAACGTCAGTCCGTTACTACGAATTCTATACTGATTTGTTATATGCTACGATCGTAAAGATTTTGTCGTGAATAAATCAAACGTGATTTTTTTTTTTACTTCTGAGGTGTTCCTGTGTCTCACTTCACGTAGTTGGAAATAATGAACACCATATTTCTCACCTCTGCGTAATGTGCAACTAGTTGTTAAATGTACCTTTAAAATGTTGCTTTTAGAGATATTTTTAAAGTCTTGATGTTAGAGGTACTTTTAAGGTTTTGCTTTCAGAGATTATTTTAAGGTCTTGATAGAGATACTTTTAAAGTCTTGATGTTAGAGATATCTTTAAGGTCTTGATGTAAGAGATATCTTTATGGTATTGATGTTAGAGATATCTTTAAGGTATTGATGCTAGAGATACTTTTAAAGTATTGATGTTGGAGATATTTTCAAAGTATTGATTTTAGAGATACTCTTAAGGTCTTGCTTTTAGAGATACTTTAAATCTTGATGTTAGAGACCTTTAAAATACAATATGGTAATTAAAGAATCGATAAAGGAAGTGTTTAAATTTGCAAACATAAATACTGACATGTTACACGTGTGTACACAAGACTGCTTGTAAATGTGCACAAGACTGCTTGTAAATGTGCACAAGACTGCTTGTAAATGTGCACAAGACTGCTTGTAAATGTGCACAAGACTGCTTGTAAATGTACACAAGGCTGATTGTAAATATACTCAAGGCTGCTTGTAAATGTACACAAGATTGCTTGTAAATGTACACAAGATTGCTTGTAAATGTACACAAGGCTGCTTGTAAATATACTCAAGGCTGCTTGTAAATGTACACAAGATTGCTTGTAAATGTACACAAGATTGCTTGTAAATGTACACAAGGCTGCTTGTAAATATACACAAAGCTGCTTGTAAATATACTCAAGGCTGCTTGTAAATGTACACAAGGCTGCTTGTAAATGTACACAAAGCTGCTTGTAAATGTACACAAGGCTGCTTGTAAATATACACAAGGCTGCTTGTAAATGTACACAAGGCTGCTTGTAAATATACACAAAGCTGCTTGTAAATATACTCAAGGCTGCTTGTAAATGTACACAAGGCTGCTTGTAAATGTACACAAGGCTGCTTGTAAATATACACAAGGCTGCTTGTAAATATACTCAAGGCTGCTTGTAAATGTACACAATGCTGCTTGTAAATGTACACAAGGCTGCTTGTAAATGTACACAAGGCTGCTTGTAAATATACACAAAGCTGCTTGTAAATATACTCAAGGCTGCTTGTAAATGTACACAAGGCTGCTTGTAAATGTACACAAGGCTGCGTGTAAATATACACAAGGCTGCTTGTAAATATACTCAAGGCTGCTTGTAAATGTACACAAGACTGCTTGTAAATGTACACAAGGCTGCTTGTAAATATACTCAAGGCTGCTTGTAAATGTACACAATGCTGCTTGTAAATGTACACAAGGCTGCTTGTAAATGTACACAAAGCTGGTTGTACATGTGTACACATGCGAAACATTCCTACATGAGTTTCCAAGAATTCTTGCTGCTGTTTGTGCTTCACTAGGCCCTCATGTGTACATAGGCCGAATGCGCATGTACACTAGAGTGCTTGCATGTGTGTGTGTGTGTTTGCACAAGCGTGGTTTCATGTGTGTGCACACAACGTGCAATCATGTGTGTACACAAATTTACACTTGTGTGTTCACGTGAACTATCCTGCAGCCATGTGTGCACACCGCAACCTGCAGCTATGTGTGTGTACGCCATAACCTGCAGACATGTGTGTGTACGCCACAACCTGCAGCCATGTGTGTGTACGCCACAACCTGTGGCCATATGTGTGTGTACGCCACAACCTGCAGCCATGTGTGTGTGTACGACACAACCTGCAGCCATGTCTGTGTACGCCACAACCTGTAGCCATGTGTGTGTGTACGCCACAACCTGCAGCCATGTGTGTGCGTACGACACAACCTGCAGCCATGTCTGTGCACTCCACAACCTGCAGCCATGTGTGTGTGTGTGTGTACGCCACAACCTGCAGCCATGTGTGTATGTGTGTACGCCACATCCTGCAGCCATGTGTGTGTGTACACCAAAACCTGCAGCCATGTGTGTGTACGCCACAACCTGCAGCCATGTGTGTGTGTGTGTACGCCACATCCTGCAGCCATGTGTGTGTGTACACCAAAACCTGCAGCCATGTGTGTGTACGCCACAACCTGCAGCCATGTGTGTATACACCACAGCCTGCAGCCATGTGTGTGTGTGTACGCCACAACCTGCAGCCATGTGTGTGTGTACACCAAAACCTGCAGCCATGTGTGTGTACGCCACAACCTGCAGCCATGTGTGTATACACCACAGCCTGCAGCCATGTGTGTGTGTACACCAAAACCTGCAGCCATGTGTGTGTACGCCACAACCTGCAGCCATGTGTGTGTACGCCACACCTTCAGCCATGTGTGTCTGTGTGTACTAAATAAGTGATGTGAATCGATGAAGGATATACAACACACTGTATATTACGCTGAGTATGTTAATAATGGAAGGTGTTTGTGTGTGTGTGTGTGTGTGTGTGTGTGTGTGTGTACTCATCTATTTGTGGTTGCAGGGGTCGATGCATAGCTCCTGGTCCCGCCTCTTCACTGATCGCTACTAGGTCCTCTCTCTCTCCCTGCTCCATGAGCTTTATCATACCTCGTCTTAAAGCTATGCATGGTTCCTACCTCCACTACATCGTTTGCCAGACTATTCCACTTCCTGACAACTCTGTGACTAAAGAGGTACTTCCAAACATCTCTCTGACTAATCTGAGTCTTCAACTTCTAATTGTGACCCCTTGTTTCTGTGTCCCATCTCTGGAACATCCTGTCTCTGTCTACCTTGTCAATTCCCCGCAGTATTTTGTATGTCGTTATCATGTCTCCCCTAACCCTCCTGTCATCCAGTGTCGTCAGGCCGATTTCCCTTAACCTGTCTTCATAGGACATTCCCCTGATTTCTGGAACTAGCCTTGTTGCAAACTTTTGTACTTTCTCTAATTTCCTGATGTGTTTGACCAGGTGTGGGTTCCAAACTGGTGCTGCATACTCCAATATAGGCCTGACGTACATGGTGTACAGAGTCTTGAACGATTCTTTACTGAGGTATAGGAACGCTATTCTCAGGTTTGCTAGGTGCTCATATATTGCAGCAGTTATCTGGTTGATGTGCGCTTCAGGAGATGTGCTCGGTATTATACTCTCCCAAGATCTTTCTCCTTGAGTGAGGTTTGTAATCTTTGGCCACCTATTCTATACTCTGTCTGCGGTCTTCTTTCTTCTTCTCTGATCTTCATGACTTTGCATTTGACGGAGTTAAATTCGAAGAGCCAGTTGCTGGACCAAAGTTCCAGCCTGTCCAGGTCTCTTTGTAATCATGCCTGGTCCTCATCTGATCGAATTCTCCTCATTAACTTCTCATCATCTGCGAACAGGGACACTTCTGAGTCTATCCCTTCCATCATGACATTCACATATACCAAAAATAGCACTGGTCCTATTGCCAGCATAGTTGCTGATCCCCCCTTACATGTGTTGTATAGCTTAGCTGAGTATCATAGTACCATCCATGTGTTTATATAGAAGATCCCTACTAGGCCTAGTGACTGTTTGTGTGACGTCACGGGATGCGCATGTGTACGTTAATACCTCTGTAACTTCCTCAGTCCACGCGGAGACCTACACCAGGCAGTAAAAGGCAGGCTGGGCCCCTTCCCTTACCACAGTCTGACAATATATAGCGTTACCATCCACAAGTGTGTTTATCTTCAACCGTCATATCTCCTTTCGAACCCCCACGACACTATGACTGACCCTTGTGGAACCCCGCTCGTCACTGGCGCCCACTGTGATACCTCGCCACATATCATGATTCATTGTAGCCTTCCTGTCAGGTATTCTCTGATCTATTGCAATGCCCTTCCTGTTATATGCGCCTGATCCTCTAGCTTTTGCATTAATCTCTTGTGAGGAACTGTGTCGAAGGCCTTCTTGCAGTCCAGGAAAATGCAATCTACCCACCCCTCTCTCTCTTGTCATAAAACTCCAGTAGGTTTGTGACACAGGATTTGCCTTCCTTGAATCCATGCTGGATGTCGTTTATAAGCTTGTTCCGTTCCAGGTGCTCCACCACTCTCCTCCTGATAATCTCCACGATTTTGCAAACTATGCTATACTATACTGTACTATACTATACATGTGTATGTATGTGTGTGTGTGTGTGTGTGTGTGTGTGTGTGTGTGTGTGTGTGTGTGTGTGTGTGTACGTGTGTGTGTGTGTCTGTGTGTGTTCATTGAGCAGTGTTCAGCCTATAAAGAACACGTTTTGGTGTTCAGTAGTAACAGCCTAGTGTTCAGCAGTAACAGCCTGGTTGATCAGGGCCTGATCAACCAGGCTGTTACTGCTGGCTGCACGTTGTCCAACGTACGAACCACAGTCCGGTTGATCCAGCTGTTATTACTGTTCTTACTGTTGAACAGCGGTTTAGTGCCGATGAAGGTAGCGTAGGTAGCAATGATACGGCCGGGGACTAGTTTGGCTTTAATCGGGTAGGAGTGAGTACACAACGGGCAGTGTGAGGGAGTGACCGCAAGCCAGTCCGTGGAGGGGGAGTACTTGTGTACGTCAAGTCGGTCGGTCCAGGAGTGAGAGAGGGTGGTCTGTGCTTCCCACCGACCTAGGTAGGCCTACAGAGGGCAGCACTGAATGCCGCAAAATATGAACTAGTCAGAGAAGACGGCTAGGCTGTGTGCTCTGACAGTACAGGCTGTCTACACAGCACAGACTTTAAATATCTGTCCATCCCCCTCTTGAAGGCAGCCAGAGGCCTATTGGTAATTCCCTGTATGCATGGTGGGAGGCTGTTGAACAATCTTGGGCCCTGGACACTTTGTGTACCAATGGCACCCCTACTTTTCATTGAGGGTATTTTGCACCGTCTGCCCAGTCTTTTTATTTTGGTAGGGAGTGATTTCTGTGTGCAGATTTGGGATCATTCCTTCTAGAATTTTCCAAGTGTAGATTATGATATCTCTCTCTCGCCTGCATTCCAGTGAGAACAAGTCAAATACTTCCAAGCGTTCCCAGTAGTTGAGGTGTTTGATGGGGCTTATATGTGCAGTAAAGGTTCTCCGTACACCCTCTAGATCTGCAATTTCACCTGCTTTGAACGGAGATGTTTATGTACAGTGATTTGAAAAGGATCATCATTGGCTTGCCATCTCTTGTTTTGAACGTTCTCATTATCCATCTCATCATTTTCTTTGCAGTTGTGATCGTGGCACTGTTGTGGTCCTTGAAAGTGAGATCCTTAGACATTACCACTCCCAGGTCCCTCACATTATTTTTTCTCTCTATCAGAGTTTGTAGTATACTCGGTTCTAATTATCATCTCCAGTTTTCCATAACAGAGTAGTTGGAATTTGTCTACATTGAACATCACATTGTTTTCCGTTGCCCATTGGAAAACTTGGTTTACATCTTCTTGGAGGTTAACCGTGTCCTCAATAGATAACAGTCTCATGCAGATCCTAGTATTGTCTGCAAAGGATGACACGGTGCTGCGGATTACATCTCTATCTATGTTTGATACGAGGATGAGGAACAGGAAGAGGGTTGAGTACTGTGCCTTGTGGAACAGAGCTTTTAACTATAGCAGCTTCCGATTTAACTCTGTTTATCACTACTCTTTGTGTTCGATTGGTTAGAAAGTTGAAGATCCATCTCTCCACTTTGCTAGTTATTCCTTTAGCACTTATTTTGTGCGCTATTACGCCATGATCACACTTGACAAAGGCTTTTGCAAGGTCTGTGCATATTACATCTGCATTCTATTTTTCTTCCAGTGCGTCCAAGACCATATCATAATGATCCAGCATTTGCAAGAGGCAGGAGCGACCTGCTCTGATCCCATGTTGCCCTGGATTGTGCAGTTTTAGGGAATCCAAGTGGTTTGCAGTCATGCTTCTTAGCACTCTTTCAAAGATTTTTATGATGTGGGACGTTAGAGCTATTGGTCTATAGTTCTTAGCTAATGCTTTGCTGCCACCTTTATGGAGTGGGGCTATATCCGTTGTTTTTAGTAACTGTGGAATTTCACCCATGTCTAAGCTCCTTCTCCATAGTATACTTAGGGCACGCAAAAGGGGTTTCTTGGAGTTCGTAATAAACACCGAGTTCCACGAGTCTGGGCCTGGGGCTGAATGCGTGGGAATGTTGTCAATGTTGTCAAAATCTATTGGAGTTAGGGTAATATCGGAAATATGGTATACATTGATGGAGTTTTGAGGCTCATTTATGAAACAAATCTTTGGGATTGTCGATCTTAAGACTGATTAGTGGCACGCTAAACACAGAGTCGTATTGGGATTTCAGTATCTCACTCATTTCTTTGTTGTCATCTGTGTAAGTCCCATCTTGTCTGAGCAAGGGCCCGATACTAGATGTGGTATTTATCTTGTTTTTGGTATATGAAAAGAGATATTTCGAATTCCTTCCGTGTATCAGATAATCTAGCGTTCCTGAGGAGCTCAGTGATTCTTCGTCGTCTTCTGTAAAGGGAGCGTCTTTCTCTCTCTCCAGTTTACTTCTTCTCTTCTTCTTTCTTAGAGGAATATGCCTTGAACATACTTCCACTACCAGGAAGTTGATCCTTTCAAGGCACTGGTTTGGATCCATGATATTTAAGATATCTTCCCAACATGTTTTATTTAAGACATGGTTCACCTGGTCCCAGTTGATGTTCTTGTTGAAGTTGTATTTGGTGAAGACACCTTCACAGCTACGTGCATTTTGCTGATCAGGATCCCTGTACACGTAAGTCTGAACTTACATTAGTGTTCGGAATTAGCTGTTTTTGATATTGTTATGTTTCTTACCAGGTCCTCATTATTTGTGAAGATAAGGTCAAGTGTGTTTTCAAGTCTTGTTGGCTCCACTATCTGCTGACTTAGGGTGTGTTTTTCACAGAGATATAGTAGCTCATATGTGTGTGACCTTTCATTTGCGCTTCCATCCTCTGTTAGTCCTTTGTTAGTCTTCTGTTAGCCCTCCGTTATTCTTCTGTTAATCCTCTGTTAGTCATCTGTTACCTCTCTGTTAGTCCTCTGTTAACCTTCTGTTAGTCATCTGTTAACCCTCTATTAGTCTTCTGCTAGTCCTCTGTTAGTCTTCCGTTGGTCTTCTGGTATTCCTCTGTTAGTCTTCTGTTAGCCCTCTGTTGGTCCTCTGTTATCTTCTGTTAGTCCTCTGTTAGTCCTCTGTCAGTCTTCTGTTAGTTCTCTGTTAGTCTTCTGTTAGTCTTCTGTTAGTCTTCTGTTAGTCCTCTGTTAGTCATCTGTTATCCCTCTGTTAGTCCTCTGTTAACCTTCTGTTAGTCATCTGTTAACCCTCTGTTAGTCTTCTGTTAGTCCTCTGTTAGTCTTCCGTTGGTCTTCTGGTAGTCCTCTGTTAGTCTTCTGTTAGCCCTCTGTTAGTCCTCTGCTAGCCTTCCGTTAGTCCTATTAGCCCTCTGTTAGTCTTCTGTTAGTCCTCTGTTAGTCTTCTGTTAGTCCTCTGTTAGTTATCTGTAAGTTTTCTATTAAAATTACTTCATCTGCTAGCCATCACTAACGTCATCTTGCCGAATCATCCCTAGTGCACAGCGTTCATAACACGACTCTTAGCCCAGGCTTGTTTCTACTAATTCTGTACTCTCCTATGTACTCTGGTTAACGCTGTACTCTCCTATGTACTCTGGTTAACGCTGTACTCTCCTATGTACTCTGGTTAACGCTGTACTCTCCTATGTACTCTGGTTAACGCTGTACTCTCCTATGTACTCTGGTTAACGCTTACTTGACCTTTGCTGTCGCCTAGCCTCTTTTTTCACCTGACCTGACCTCTGTTTTTCATTAATTTCTTACCCCCATCCCAGCCTCGCGTCTAATAATGTTCCAAAATGAACCAATTTATTTATTTTTTTAATTTCATCTTCAAATTATTGGTTTGGTGTGAATTATACGTTTATTCACAGCGTCACAGTTTTTTTTCGTAATAAATTGCCATACACGTTTTCAGTATACAATGAAGAAATACACTGGATTTTCCCAGGCTACACGTGTGCAAGACAAGATATAGATTATAGAAATTATTAACTCTTGTAATCTGTTTTCTTTCTTTCTCTCTCTCTCTCTCTCTCTCTCTCTCTCTCTCTCTCTCTCTCTCTCTCTCTCTCTCTCTCTCTCTCTCTCTCTCTCTCTCTCTCTCTCTCTCTCCTCTTCTCTCTTAACCTTTTTTCCTTCATACATGTGCTGTATATATATATATACAGCATATGTATGAAGAAAAAAAGGTTAAGAGAGAGAGAGAGAGAGAGAGAGAGAGAGAGAGAGAGAGAGAGAGAGAGAAAGAAAACATATTACAAGAGTTAATAATTTCTATAATCTATATCCTTCCTAATTCGCAGTTTCTTTTCCTACACATCCTTACTTCACCCTCCCTTCCATCATACCCTCTCCATATCCATCCTACTATCCCTTCCATCCTTACCCATCCTTTCCTTCATCCTCTCCAACATCTACTCTTTTTTATTTTATCCTCTACAACCTCCACCTCCCATTCCCTCCCCTATTTAATATTCCTGTCTTACATATTCCCCTCTACTTTCCGCAGTTACTCCCCTTCCTCAATGCTGCCTCAGCAGCTCTGAGGAGACTTGTTTGTCTGACTCAGCACATTACGTGCATTAGCAGTATGGTTTGTTGACGTCTTGCCGAGTGTGTGTGTGTGTGTGTGTGTGTGTGTGTGTGTGTGTGTGTGTGTGTGTGTGTGTGTGTGTGTGTGTGTGTGTGTGTGTGTGTGTGTGTGTGAGTGTGTGTGACAGAGAGAGAGGGAACTCGAAGAAGAGATGAAACAAGACGGAGGGAGAGAAGAGAAAGGGGTGAAAAGGTAGAGAGGGACGAAGGAAGGGCGGGAGGGAAAGTGGGAGGAAGGGTAGGAGGGAGAGAGAGCGGGAGGAAAGGAGGGAGAGAGAGAGGGAGCAAGCTAGCGAGGAAAGGAGGGAGGGAGGGAGAGAGAGGGAGCGAGCGAGGGAGGCAGGGAGGGAGGAAGGAAACTCCCTGACGATGGCGACCGTCGACAATGACTTCAGCGTTCCAACATATCACCTCTAACTGCAAATTCAATTTCCCGATGCCAAATGGATTACTGGTATCAAATTAAGTCGTTTATGGTCCCTTGACTCTGGCAATGGCACTCTTTCATTCTTTATGCGCCCTCCTTGCACTCATACATTTTGTAGTGAATGTAGCCATAAGCAAATAACGCATTTGTGTTTGCAAAGATATATTGTGGGCCACGTCAGGAATTGTTGTCCAAATATTGTATGTTTACAGCCGATTTTGGTGTGTGTGTGTGTGTGTGTGTATGTGTGTACATTTTTCTTTCTCTCTTATACATAAGAGGAAGAATGAGAGGAGACATGGTCGAAGTGCATAAGTGGAAGATGGGTATTAATAAAGGGGATATAAATAAGGTCTTCAGGATATCTCTCCAAGAAAGAACTCACAATAATGGATTCAAATTAAACAAGTTTAGATTTAGAAAGGATATGGGAAAGTATTGGTTTGGAAATAAGGTAGAGTGGAACAGTCTGCCTAGTAAGGTTATTGAGGCTTAAACCTTGGGTAGTTTCAAATTTAGGTTGGATAAATACATGAGTGAGAGGGGATGGATTTGAGTGGGACTTGCACATAAATTAATAGAATTATCAAAGCTTATTGCTTGGGTAGAATTGAAAACTGGGTTGGGCAAATATTCTGTGAGTGGGATGGATTGTGAAGGACCTGTCTAGTATGGGCCAACAGGCCTGCTGCAGTGTTCCTCATTTCTTATGTATGTATATATATATATATATATATATATATATATATATATATATATATATATATATATATAAGAACATAAGAACATAAGAACGAAGGAACACTGCAGAAGGCCTACTGGCCCATGCGAGGCAGGTCCAAGTCCCTACCGGCTTAAGCCAATGCACCCAACCTAGTCAGGTCAGGTCACATTGACTTAAGGGAGGAACACGGCAACCGACCTGTTAGCACAAGCTATCAGGTCTAACTCACACCCACCCACATCTACTCATGTATTTATCCAACCTATTTTTAAAGCTACACAACGTTCTGGCCTCTATAACGGTACTTGGGAGTTTGTTCCACTCATCCACAACTCTATTACCAAACCAGTACTTTCCTATATCCCTCCTGAATCTGAATTTTTCCAACTTAAAACCATTGCTGCGAGTCCTGTCTAGGCTAGATATTTTCAGCACACTATTTACATCCCCTTTATTTATTCCTGTCTTCCACTTATAAACCTCAATCATATCCCCCCTAATTCTACGTCTTTCTAGAGAGTGCAGTTTCAGGGCCCTTAGTCTATCCTCATAGGGAAGGTTTCTGATACATGGGATCATCTTTGTCATCCTCCTTTGTACATTTTCCAGAGAATTTATATCCATTCTGTAATACGGTGACCAAAACTGTGCAGCATAATCTAAATGAGGCCTAACCAAGGATGTATAGAGTTGAAGAACAACCTGAGGACTCCTATTATTTATGCTTCTTGATATGAAGCCAAGGATTCTATTAGCTTTATTGCGAACACTTATGCACTGTTGTCTTGGTTTCAGATTACTGCTAACCAGAACTCCTAAATCTTTTTCGCAATCCGTAATATTAAGATCTACATTATTTAGTTTATATGTGGCATGGTTATTGTCCTGTCCAACATTTAGAACTTTGCATTTGTCTATATTAAACTGCATCTGCCACTTCTCCGACCACTGCATCAGTCTATTCAAATCTTCCTGGAGTGCTCGAATGTCCTCGTCAGAATGAATTCGACGGCCTATTTTGGTGTCATCGGCAAACTTGCCGATGTCGCTCTTTATGCCCTCATCTATGTCGTTTATGTAGATTGTGAACAGCAGGGGGCCCAACACTGACCCCTGTGGAACACCGCTCGTGACGCTTCCCCACTCTGATTTCTCCCCATTTATGCAAACTCTCTGCTGCCTCTTTGTCAACCATGCCTCTATCCAGGAAAAAATTTCTCCTCCTATTCCATGTGCTTTAATTTTCCTCAATAGTCTCTGATGTGGGACCCTGTCAAAAGCCTTACTGAAGTCCATATACACAATATCATATTCGTTACCATGATCTACCTCCTCAAATACCTTAGTGAAAAAAGTTAATAAATTCGTAAGGCAGGAACGTCCCTTTGTAAAACCATGCTGAGATTCGTTGATTAATTTATGCTTTTCAAGGTGGCTACGAACTGCCTCGGCAATTATTGATTCCATAAATTTTCCCACTATGGAGGTTAGGCTTATTGGTCTATAGTTCGAAGCTAAGGACCTGTCACCTGTTTTGAAAATAGGTATCACATTTGCCATTTTCCACTTATCTGGCACCATGCCAGTTTGTAGTGATATGTTGAAAAGATTAGCCAAAGGTGTGCTAAGCTCCTCTTTACATTCCTTTAGAACCCTTGCATACAGTTCATCAGGGCCTGGGGATTTGTTAGGTTTTAATTTATCTATTTGCCTAAGGACCATGTCACTTGTGACCCTAATAGTGCACAGTTTATTATCGTCCTGTTCTACATAATTTATCATTACTGGAATATCACTGGTATCCTCCTGTGTAAAAACTGAGAGGAAGTATGTGTTAAAAATTCTACACATTTCCTTATCACTGTCAGTGAGCTGACCCGAGGAACTTTTGAGTGGGCCTATCTTGTCCCTGATCTTACTTCTGTATACCTGAAAGAATCCTTTTGGGTTAGTCTTCGATTCTCTTGCAACTTTAACCTCATAATCTCTTTTTGCTTTTCTAATTCCCTTTTTTATTTCTCTCTTTAACTGAATATATCGATTTCTTAATTGCCCCTCTCCTCTTTTGATTTGCCTATATATGCCTCTCTTTTGACCAATCAGATATTTTAATCTATTGTTCATCCATTTAGGATCATTTTTGTTTGATCTGATTTCCCTATTTGGAACATAATTTGACTGAGCAGCTAGAACTATGCCCTGGAAAGCATCATATCGGCAACCATCACCACCTACCTGACCCCTAGTCAGGTCATTCCAGTTCAGCCCACCTAAGTAATTTTTCAGTCCTATGAAATCAGCCAAGCGAAAGTCAGGGACGGAGACTTGATTGCCATTATTAGGGGAATTCCATGATATGTTAAAACTGAGTGATTTGTGATCACTCTCCCCAAGCTCATCATTAACCTCAAGATTATTAATTAGTGTTTCCCTACTGGCAAGAACCAAGTCAAGGAGGTTATTTCCCCTAGTTGGCTCTGTCACAAACTGTTTTAAAAAACAATCCTGGATCGTATCAAGAAAGTCACCCGACTCTAAATTTCCTGTCAAATTGCTCCAGTCAATCTGTCTATAGTTGAAATCTCCCATTAGCACAACATTTTCGTATGTAGATGCCTTACGAATTTCGTCCCATAGAAGTTTACTGCACTCCCTATCAAGATTTGGGGCCCTGTAAATCACACCCAAAATTAGTTTTTCTCGGCCCTCGAGAAGCTGTAACCAAACAGATTCAGTGGCTGACGCTTCTAATTTAATATCTTGTCTAACACAACAATTTAAATTGTCTCTGACATACATCGCTACTCCACCACCTTTCCTGTTGACCCTGTCAGTGTGGAATAATTTATAGCCTTGTATGTGACATTCAGATGGCATCTCTCTATCTTTCAGATTGAGCCAGGTCTCTGTTATAGCAATAATATCTATGTTTCCTGCACTTGCAATTAATCTTAGCTCATCTATCTTATTTCTAACACTCCTGCTATTAGTATAGTAAACCTTAAGGGAGCTAGTCCCTTGCTGCCCTCTGCTGTCCCCCTTTGTTTTCTGACCTGTTCTATTGTCTTTATTTATAACTTCATGCTGAATGCCTTTTATACATTTACTGTTTCCAACCCTAGTGTTGCAACCTGCTTGTTTCCCACACACACCCATACCTCTATCTTCCATCAGTTTAAAATCATAGGCATTTCACCAATGGCCTTCTCAATCGAGTCTGCAAGTGCTACCACCCCAGCCCCAGAGAGATGAACCCCATCCCTTGCATACATATCATGTTTGCCATAAAAGTTGTTCCAGTTGTCAATGAATGGGATTGCAAGTTCCTTGCAGTATCTGTCTAGCCAGCAATTTACACCAATTGCCCTAGACAACCATTCATTTCCTACTCCCCTTCTAGGCAAGATGCTACATATGATTGGGATCCCTCCCTTAGACTTAATGAAATCTATAGCTGACCTGTACTTATCTAGCAGCTCTTCTCTCCTACCCTTCCCAATATCATTTCCACCAGCACTGAGACAGATAATGGGCTTGTTCCCATTACCTGACATGATATTATCCAGCCTGTTGACAATGTCCCCAACACCAGCTCCAGGGAAGCACACTCTATCTCTCATCTTCTTATTCCTATTACAAAAAGCACGGTCAACATATCTTACCTGAGAGTCACCAACCACAAGAATGCGCTTACCTTCATTAGCAGGGGCAGTAGTACCCTTACCTTCACTGGCCACTGAAGTACATTCATCCTGGAGAACAGAGAAGCGATTTCCTACCTTCAGATCTTCACTCTTAACTTTCCTTACTCTGATGCGCCTCCCATTACTGTGAACAACTCGCCACTTGTAGCAGGTGCTGGGCTGCACCTCACTGCTGGTACCCGTTGCTACCTCCCCACCTACAGCCTCCTCACAGTGAGAGACAGACTGCACCTCACTGCTAGAAGCCTCATTCCCCACATCTCCAACCACCTCACACTCTCTCCCAGGCCCATTGAGGTGGACCTTCAGCCTCCTAATCTCCTCCTGGAGAAGCAAGACCTCCTCCTTCAACTCTCCAAACTCAGTTTTTAAAACACTGCAGAAGCAAGCCATGCTTTGTAACCGTCCACGCTAATCCCCAAAGCAGCTCAGGGTCTGTGACCTCATATATATATATATATATATATATATATGTATATATATATGTATATGTATATATATATGTATATATATATATATATATATATATATATATATATATATATATATATGTATATATATATGTATATATATATATATATGTATATATATTATATATATATATTCTTTCTTTCAACACACCGGTCGTATCCCACCGAGGCAGGGTGGCTCAAAAGGAAAAACGTAAGTAACTCCTTTTACATTTAGTAATATATACAGGAGAAGGGGTCACTAGCCCCTTGCTCCCGGCATTTTAGTCGCCTCTTACAACACACATGGCTTACGGAGGAAGAATTCTGTTCCACTTCCCCATGGAGATAAGAGGAAATAAACAAGAATAAGAACTAGAAAGAAAATAGAAGAAAACCCAGAGGGGTGTGTATATATGTGCTTGTACATGTATGTGTAGTGTGACCTAAGTGTAAGTATATATATATCTATATATATATATATATATATATATATATATATATATATATATATATATATATATATATATATATATATATATATATATGTATATGCAGTATTAGAATGTGGGGCAGAAGTTTGTGGTTATAGGAGGGTGGGGGCAGGAGGAAAGAGGAGTGATTGGTGGAATGATGAAGTAAAGGGTGTGATAAAAGAGAAAAAGGTAGCTTACGAGAGGTTTTTACAAAGCAGAAGTGTTATAAGAAGAGCAGAGTATATGGAGAGTAAAAGAAAGGTGAAGAGAGTGGTGAGAGAGTGCAAAAGGAGAGCAGATGAAAGAGTGGGAGAGGCACTGTCAAGAAATTTTAATGAAAATAAGAAAAAATTTTGGAGTGAGTTAAACAAGTTAAGAAAGCCTAGGGAAAGTATGGATTTGTCAGTTAAAAACAGAGTAGGGGAGTTAGTAGATGGGGAGAGGGAGGTATTAGGTAGATGGCGAGAATATTTTGAGGAACTTTTAAATGTTAAGGAAGAAAGGGAGGCGGTAATTTCATGCACTGGCCAGGGAGGTATACCATCTTTTAGGAGTGAAGAAGAGCAGACTGTAAGTGTGGTGGAGGTACGTGAGGCATTACGTAGAATGAAAGGGGGTAAAGCAGCTGGAACTGATGGGATCATGACAGAAATGTTAAAAGCAGGGGGGGATATAGTGTTGGAGTGGTTGGTACTTTTGTTTAACAAATGTATGAAAGAGGGGAAGGTACCTAGGGATTGGCGGAGAGCATGTATAGTCCCTTTATATAAAGGGAAAGGGGACAAAAGAGATTGTAAAAATTATAGAGGAATAAGTTTACTGAGTATACCAGGAAAAGTATACGGTAGGGTTATAATTGAAAGAATTAGAGGTAAGACAGAATGTAGAATTGCGGACGAACAAGGAGGTTTCAGAGTGGGTAGGGGATGTGTAGATCAAGTGTTTACATTGAAGCATATATGTGAACAGTATTTAGATAAAGGTAGGGAAGTTTTTATTGCATTTATGGATTTAGAAAAGGCATATGATAGAGTGGATAGAGGAGCAATGTGGCAGATGTTGCAAGTTTATGGAATAGGTGGTAAGTTACTAAATGCTGTAAAGAGCTTTTATGAGGATAGTGAGGCCCAGGTTAGGGTGTGTAGAAGAGAGGGAGAATACTTCCCGGTAAAAGTAGGTCTTAGACAGGGATGTGTAATGTCACCATGGTTGTTTAATATATTTATAGATGGGGTTGTAAAAGAAGTAAATGCTAGGGTGTTCGGGAGAGGGGTGGGATTAAATTATGGGGAATCAAATTCAAAATGGGAATTGACACAGTTACTTTTTGCTGATGATACTGTGCTTATGGGAGATTCTAAAGAAAAATTGCAAAGGTTAGTGGATGAGTTTGAGAATGTGTGTAAAGGTAGAAAGTTGAAAGTGAACATAGAAAAGAGTAAGGTGATGAGGGTATCAAATGATTTAGATAAAGAAAAATTGGATATCAAATTGGGGAGGAGGAGTATGGAAGAAGTGAATGTTTTCAGATACTTGGGAGTTGACGTGTCAGCGGATGGATTTATGAAGGATGAGGTGAATCATAGAATTGATGAGGGAAAAAAGGTGAGTGGTGCGTTGAGGTATATGTGGAGTCAAAAAACGTTATCTATGGAGGCAAAGAAGGGAATGTATGAAAGTATAGTAGTACCAACACTCTTATATGGATGTGAAGCTTGGGTGGTAAATGCAGCAGCGAGGAGACGGTTGGAGGCAGTGGAGATGTCCTGTCTAAGGGCAATGTGCGGTGTAAATATTATGCAGAAAATTCGGAGTGTGGAAATTAGGAGAAGGTGTGGAGTTAATAAAAGCATTAGTCAGAGGGCAGAAGAGGGGTTGTTGAGGTGGTTTGGTCATTTAGAGAGAATGAATCAAAGTAGAATGACATGGAAAGCATATAAATCTATAGGGGAAGGAAAGAGGGGTAGGGGTCGTCCTCGAAAGGGTTGGAAAGAGGGGGTAAAGGAGGTTTTGTGGGTGAGGGGCTTGGACTTCCAGCAAGCGTGCATGAGCGTGTTAGATAGGAGTGAATGGAGACGAATGATACTTGGGACCTGACGATCTGTTGGAGTGTGAGCAGGGTAATATTTAGTGAAGGGATTCAGGGAAACCGGTTATTTTCATATAGTCGGACTTGAGTCCTGGAAATGGGAAGTACAATGCCTGCACTTTAAAGGAGGGGTTTGGGATATTGGCAGTTTGGAGGGATATGTTGTGTATCTCTATACGTATATGCTTCTAAACTGTTATATTCTGAGCACCTCTGCAAAAGCAGTGATAATGTGTGAGTGTGGTGAAAGTGTTGAATGATGATGAAAGTATTTTCTTTTTGGGGATTTTCTTTCTTTTTTGTGGGTCACCCTGCCTCGGTGGGAGACGACCGACTTGTTGAAAAAAAAAAAAAAAAAAAAAAAAAAATATGTATATATATATATATATATATTTTATTTTTTATTATCACACCGGCCGATTCCCACCAAGGCAGGGTGGCCCAAAAAAGAAAAACTTTCACCATCATTCACTCCATCACTGTCTTGCCAGAAGGGTGCTTTACACTACAGTTTTTAAACTGCAACATTAACACCCCTCCTTCAGAGTGCAGGCACTGTACTTCCCATCTCCAGGACTCAAGTCCGGCCTGCCGGTTTCCCTGAATCATTTCATAAATGTTACTTTGCTCACACTCCAACAGCACGTCAAGTATTAAAAACCATTTGTCTCCATTCACTCCTATCAAACACGCTCACGCATGCCTGCTGGAAGTCCAAGCCCCTCGCACACAAAACCTCCTTTACCCCCTCCCTCCAACCCTTCCTAGGCCGACCCCTACCCCGCCTTCCTTCCACTACAGACTGATACACTCTTGAAGTCATTCTGTTTCGCTCCATTCTCTCTACATGTCCGAACCACCTCAACAACCCTTCCTCAGCCCTCTGGACAACAGTTTTGGTAATCCCGCACCTCCTCCTAACTTCCAAACTACGAATTCTCTGCATTATATTCACACCACACATTGCCCTCAGACATGACATCTCCACTGCCTCCAGCCTTCTCCTCGCTGCAACATTCATCACCCACGCTTCACACCCATATAAGAGCGTTGGTAAAACTATACTCTCATACATTCCCCTCTTTGCCTCCAAGGACAAAGTTCTTTGTCTCCACAGACTCCTAAGTGCACCACTCACTCTTTTTCCCTCATCAATTCTATGATTCACCTCATCTTTCATAGACCCATCCGCTGACACGTCCACTCCCAAATATCTGAATACGTTCACCTCCTCCATACTCTCTCCCTCCAATCTGATATTCAATCTTTCATCACCTAATCTTTTTGTTATCCTCATAACCTTACTCTTTCCTGTATTCACCTTTAATTTTCTTCTTTTGCACACCCTACCAAATTCATCCACCAATCTCTGCAACTTCTCTTCAGAATCTCCCAAGAGCACAGTGTCATCAGCAAAGAGCAGCTGTGACAACTCCCACTTTGTGTGTGATTCTTTATCTTTTAACTCCACGCCTCTTGCCAAGACCCTCGCATTTACTTCTCTTACAACCCCATCTATAAATATATTAAACAACCACGGTGACATCACACATCCTTGTCTAAGGCCTACTTTTACTGGGAAAAAATTTCCTTCTTTCCTACATACTCTAACTTGAGCCTCACTATCCTCGTAAAAACTCTTCACTGCTTTCAGTAACCTACCTCCTACACCATACACTTGCAACATCTGCCACATTGCCCCCCTATCCACCCTGTCATACGCCTTTTCCAAATCCATAAATGCCACAAAGACCTCTTTAGCCTTATCTAAATACTGTTCACTTATATGTTTCACTGTAAACACCTGGTCCACACACCCCCTACCTTTCCTAAAGCCTCCTTGTTCATCTGCTATCCTATTCTCCGTCTTACTCTTAATTCTTTCAATTATAACTCTACCATACACTTTACCAGGTACACTCAACAGACTTATCCCCCTATAATTTTTGCACTCTCTTTTATCCCCTTTGCCTTTATACAAAGGAACTATGCATGCTCTCTGCCAATCCCTAGGTACCTTACCCTCTTCCATACATTTATTAAATAATTGCACCAACCACTCCAAAACTATATCCCCACCTGCTTTTAACATTTCTATCTTTATCCCATCAATCCCGGCTGCCTTACCCCCTTTCATTTTACCTACTGCCTCACGAACTTCCCCCACACTCACAACTGGCTCTTCCTCACTCCTACAAGATGCTATTCCTCCTTGCCCTATACACGAAATCACAGCTTCCCTATCTTCATCAACATTTAACAATTCCTCAAAATATTCCTTCCATCTTCCCAATACCTCTAACTCTCCATTTAATAACTCTCCTCTCCTATTTTTAACTGACAAATCCATTTGTTCTCTAGGCTTTCTTAACTTGTTAATCTCACTCCAAAACTTTTTCTTATTTTCAACAAAATTTGTTGATAACATCTCACCCACTCTCTCATTTGCTCTCTTTTTACATTGCTTCACCACTCTCTTAACTTCTCTCTTTTTCTCCATATACTCTTCCCTCCTTGCATCACTTCTACTTTGTAAAAACTTCTCATATGCTAACTTTTTCTCCCTTACTACTCTCTTTACATCATCATTCCACCAATCGCTCCTCTTCCCTCCTGCACCCACTTTCCTGTAACCACAAACTTCTGCTGAACACTCTAACACTACATTTTTAAACCTACCCCATACCTCTTCGACCCCATTGCCTATGCTCTCATTAGCCCATCTATCCTCCAATAGCTGTTTATATCTTACCCTAACTGCCTCCTCTTTTAGTTTATAAACCTTCACCTCTCTCTTCCCTGATGCTTCTATTCTCCTTGTATCCCATCTACCTTTTACTCTCAGTGTAGCTACAACTAGAAAGTGATCTGATATATCTGTGGCCCCTCTATAAACATGTACATCCTGAAGTCTACTCAACAGTCTTTTATCTACCAATACATAATCCAACAAACTACTGTCATTTCGCCCTACATCATATCGTGTATACTTATTTATCCTCTTTTTCTTAAAATATGTATTACCTATAACTAAACCCCTTTCTATACAAAGTTCAATCAAAGGGCTCCCATTATCATTTACACCTGGCACCCCAAACTTACCTACCACACCCTCTCTAAAAGTTTCTCCTACTTTAGCATTCAAGTCCCCTACCACAATTACTCTCTCACTTGGTTCAAAGGCTCCTATACATTCACTTAACATCTCCCAAAATCTCTCTCTCTCCTCTGCATTCCTCTCTTCTCCAGGTGCATACACGCTTATTATGACCCACTTCTCGCATCCAACCTTTACTTTAATCCACATAATTCTTGAATTTACACATTCATATTCTCTTTTCTCCTTCCATAACTGATCATTTAACATTACTGCTACCCCTTCCTTTGCTCTAACTCTCTCAGATACTCCAGATTTAATCCCATTTATTTCCCCCCACTGAAACTCTCCTACCCCCTTCAGCTTTGTTTCGCTTAGGGCCAGGACATCCAAATTCTTTTCATTCATAACATCAGCAATCATCTGTTTCTTGTCATCCGCACTACATCCACGCACATTTAAGCAACCCAGTTTTATAAAGTTTTTCTTCTTCTCTTTTTTAGTAATTGTATACAGGAGAAGGGGTTACTAGCCCATTGCTCCCGGCATTTTAGTCGCCTCATACGACACGCATGGCTTACGGAGGAAAGATTCTTTTCCACTTCCCCATGGACAATAGAAGAAATAAAAAAGAACAAGAGCTATTTAGAAAAAGGAGAAAAACCTAGATGTATGTATATATATATATGCATGTGCGTGTCTGTGAAGTGTGACCAAAGTGTAAGTAGGAGTAGCAAGATATCCCTGTTATCTTAGCGTGTTTATGAGACAGAAAAAGAAACCAGCAATCCTACCATCATGCAAAACAGTTACAGGTTTTTGTTTCACAGTCATCTGGCAGGACGGTAGTACTTCCCTGGGTGGTTGCTGTCTACCAACCTACTACCTACTCTACCAACCTACTAATATATATATATAAATATATATATATTTATATATATATATATATTTATATATATATATATTTATATATATATATATATATATATATATTAGTTGCAAACATTTATCTCAAGCCTGGTTTTAAGTACAAGAGTGAACCTCTGGGGCTTAAAACACTCAAATACAGACACTGCAAAAGTCTGGGTGACCTGCAGATGCTTATCAGATATTTCTAAACTCGGTTGCTCCAGGAACCTCAGACCCGGATGGTAGCCACTACGAGAGATATGAAGAATGCTAACAATCCGCGAAAGCAAAACATTTTTATTTACAAACATCTCTCTCAGGCCTGCGGTGGACTGAAATTCGAGATCTCACTCTCTGCCCAGGCAGAGGGCGAGGTTCGGTCGCTTTAAACCATTATCCACCAGTGACAGATTTAGTGCTTTCCTGAATTCTGATTGTAGGAGTTCGTCGTATTCATTCAATATCTGGCTGTCATAGTTGGGTGCACACCTCAAGAAAGAGGCCTGTCAGGCTACTGTTAGTTAACCTGTGAGGAGATACAATGCATAGTTGCTTGTTGTTGTAGGTTCGCCGGTCTTGTCCCGGTCCGGGTCTTTTCCAGATGGTGACCCTGCGATATGCATAATGAGAGTTCAGATCACTTATTCTTTACTCTATCCTCTCCCGGTCATTCACTTTATCCCTGATGACTGTGTTAATAGACCTCGAGGTGCTTTCTGTAGGAGGCTGTCAGTGGGGTGGTAGTTAAGCCTTCTGGTAAGATAACTCTAGGAAAAGTACTCTCGAATGACTCCCATAACCACATATTTTTTTTAACCAGGTTAATGCAATCTTTTCTTCGCGTGGGTCTTTGATGTAAGCTGTTGCTTCATAAGCCTCCAGCTAAGTTGACTTGGTTGAAGCAAGCTTGCAGCTTCTTTGTGAATGTTTCTGCAAAGAACCAGATTCCCTCGTGCTTTGTCAAGGTACATAATGATGCACAAAGAAAGAGCGGTTTAATTTCTTCCCGTATTAGCCCAGCAAGACAGTTGTTGACAAACGTTATTATCTTCGAGGGGAGGATCTCTGTGGCAGCACCAAGCACTGAATTAACCATCTCTTTGATGTTCTGTGATCGTATTCCAGTGTAATCCCCGGCAGAAGCTGATGGGAATGACGCAGTCGCTTTATGACCATTTGACTCTTGCAAAATTAATGGTTCCGGGATCAGGACGTCGGTACAATTGTTGTTGGTGACACTGACTAACCTGTGTGGGTGTTTATCTCAGTGGAGAGTTGCGGTAGTGTGTCCGGGGGGGATGACGATTTTGTCTTCATTGGTAATTATTCTGATTGTCTGAACTGTGCTACCTTTTTCAACGTTTTTTCTTACTCGTGGAAAAACTTTCTCGCTATCAGTCATTTTATTCTTGGGTTTGCCTTGTCAATTCGTACCTCGATGGGGCAGATGGATCAAAGTTATCTACTCTAAGGAGAGTTACGTACTTCTCTGATGACTAATGAGGCTAATGATTTGCCGCCTCTTACGAGTACTTCTAGATAAACTTTGCCAAAGAGAAGCAGGTTGTGCCATGTCCTAACGGTGCCTCGGGCCTCTGAGTTGTTGGACCCTCCGTTTACCTGCTTGAGAAGATCTGTGAATTTACCTGCAGAATGTAAACGAGCTGCTTTTAGGATGTGAGAGAGAGAGCTCAGCTTGCAGGAGATTTGATTGCCGCCACGAGGTCATTGCAAATGATTATGTGCCAGCTGAGCATTCAGCTGCTTCTATGGACTGTGAACAGCTCTCGCCTTGTATCATATGTGACCCAGCACACCTGCTGTGTAAGCGAACAATGCATTATAACTTAGGGTACGACATTCTTCACACATCTGACATATGTCTCTACTCCCAACTTTAGATAAACTGTGTTCTTGGCTTGTGATTGGGTAGCTGCAGCATCTTCTGCCATACATGTTAGATGAATAAATATCCGTAGGAGAAATGGACCTCACATGACTAAAATACACTATGACTGGATAGATGATGATTGTGACCAGGATTGGTTGACAAGCTCTGCCTGACGTGCAAGTAATTATAGCATGTAGAACTTATCGTGGGGCACCTAAGTCTGCATGAAGTGCACGGACTTGCCTTGTGTAGATTGAATTGCAGTGAATAATTTTCTCTTCTACAGCACAATCGTTCACTTAGATTTTTGTAGTCATGGTATTGTGCAATGGCTTAAATAGCAACACTCTTCTTGCTGAATAAGGCAAGCGAAAATTTATGTATGCAATAATTTTCCAAAAGTCTTTCTTAACCTAAGAATGTTTATTATTGTTTATTATCAAATTATTGTAAACTTATCTAAAATATATTTAGTTGGATTAGGATAAATTAAATTGAGCTTGTTTTAATAAGGTTAGGTAAGTTTTCTAAGGTTCTTTTGGTACAAAATTATTAATTTTTACATTAACATAAATGAAAAAAATATATCTTTAAAACGTATAAGAATTTTTTTTTAGAAATGACTTAATTTTAAATGAATTCTTGCTAACTGTCCAGTTTTACTTATTCGGCACCACATTATATAATATATATATATATATATATATATATATATATATATATATATATATATATATATATATATATATATATATATATATATATATATATATATATATCAATAACAACACTGCGCTAGCCAAGGATTCGAACCCATGTTGTACTGGCCTGCCTCATGGTAAGCGAGAGCCACATGACGCTTTAAACCACAGGACCACAAAACCCTACAAGAATGGCGCAGTCAGCAGAGCTAGCTGTTGGGCCGTCATTCGAGGGCATATGGAGGTGTGGGAACTTCTAAGCTCAAGACCGTGACTGGAACGATCCACAAATAACCCGCACATACAAGAGATGAGCTTACGACTACGTTTCGGTCCGAATTGGTCCAATTAAAAAATCATACTTTGTAAATGGTCCAAGTCGGACCGAAACGTGCTCGTAAGCTCCTCTCTTCTATGTGCTAGTTATTTGTGTATCCAGAGGAATATACTCTCTGTTTCTAACTGATTTAACCTGCCGTATATACAGATCTATTAGTATATACGTGATCTATCGGCATATACGTGATGTGTCTAGCAGCCTTAACTCCGAGTCATTTACATAATGCTTCAAAAGGTGTGCTTAAAGGGGTATTTTTATCATTCTAAAAAGGCCATCGCCTCAGCGTCTCATGACCTGAGTTCACTGCCAGTATTGGCGAAGTCATTTAGAATGAAAAACGAGTATATGATACTTTTAGGGTATAACTTTTGCCACGTTACGCATTTTTTTGTATATAAATTTCCGATGAAAAGTCAATTATTGGCATTAGGGGGGAGGGGCTGTGATCGCTGCGCCACTGAAATGCCTCTGTCATCAACTGATCTTTCTCCAACACTAAATTCTCTATTCAGTCAGTATTATTATTATTATTATTATTATTATTATTATTATTATTATGATTATTATTATTATTATTATTATTATTATTATTATTATTATTATTATTATTATTGTTATTGTTATTATTATTATTATTATTATTATTATTGTTATTATTATTATTATTATTATTATTATTATTATTATTATTGTTGTTGTTGTTTTTGCAGTTATTATTATTATTATATTATTTTTAAAATTACTATTATAATAATTATTTTAATATTAAAATGATTATATTATTAAAATTATTATTGAATATTTAAATGGTATAAAATACCGACAGGTTGTTAGGTAAGACACATATGCAACAGTTAGGTATCTTTATTTCGAAACGTTTCGCCTACACAGCAGGCTTCTTCAGTCAAGTACAGAAAAGTTGATAGAAGCAGAGAAAAGTACTGTTCCATAGTCAGGCTATGGAGCAGTACTCTTCTCCAGACTGAGGGACTGACCACCTCAAAACTTCGAAGGGTGATGGACTGATTACATCGTCTTCACGTCTCTTCTATCAACTTTTCTGTACTTGACTGAAGAAGCCTACTGTGTAGGCGAAACGTTTCGAAATAAGGATACCTAACTGTTGCATATGTGTCTTACCTAACAAAATTATTATTATTAATATTATTATAATCATCATATATCATTATTATTGTTAAAATTATTATTGGTATTATTATTAAAGTTATCATTATTAAATTTTTATTATTAAAATTATTATTATTAAATTATTATAATTATTTTATTATTATTATTGAAAGGCACGAAATTTGCAGTGGTTATACACCTGTTGGGAACTGAATGTTATTAAACTTGATCCAGTAAAGGAAAAGGCAGCTCCCATTCCTTGAATCAAAAGACCCCAACCAGCAATGAGGTCCCATTCCTTTTCTGGAAGAGCCAGCAGGTAAATCAAGACTACAGAGTCATCTAAAACCCTCAAGAAGCTGAGGTAAGACTAGTGGACGATTCGCGATTTAAAAGCCCATTCGAAATGCGCAGTGCATTCAATATTGAGTCGGAGAGTCGAGTGTAGCATTAGTTCCCCTGACCTGGTCCTCAGAAACCAGTAAGCTGCTCTGAGAATTTATAGGTATTGAAGGGAAAATGGCTGTCAGGACCGAACAGAGAAAAATAAAAGATAAACGTGTGTGTGTGTGTGTATGTGTGTAAGAGAGAGAGAGAGAGAGAGACTGATTGATTTTCGTATGCCATCGCCTGACAAGGGAAGGTAAGTTAGCCTTCCAACGAAAAGCATGCTGGGTCATGGAAGGGTCGCTTTGTCCCATTGAGTATTACAGTCGGGCCAGTATCCAGGCAATACGAATATGGCATTCATTAATACAGGCTTTCAAAGTATGTATGTATGTATGTATGTATGTATGTATATATATATATATATATATATATATATATATATATATATATATATATATATATATATATATATATATATGAGGCGGGCCAGTGCAACATGGGTTCGAGTCCTTGGCTAGTGCAGTGTTGCTATTGATCAATACCACTCGTTCGTGGGTACAATAATATATATTTATATATATATACATATATGTCTTACCGAATAGGTAAAACTGGTCAATTAGCAAGAACTCATTTAAAATGAAGTCCTCGCTAAAATTGTCTCTTATTCGTTTAAAGATACATTTTTTTTTCATTTAGGTTATTGTAAAAATTAATAATTTTGTACCAAAAGAACCTTAGGTAATTTACCTAAGCTTATTATAAGAAGCACAAATTAAATTATCCTAATTTAACTAAATATATATTAGATAAGTTTACAATAATTTAATAATAAATAAACACAATGAAATATATATATATTTTCTTCAAGTATAGAATGGTTTTTGCAAAATTATTGCATGCGAAAATTTTTCACTTGCCTTACTCGGCAAGAGAAGCGTTGCTATTAAGCCAAAATCGCATGTTTTACGTATACGGCAAGACATATAAGTATATATGTAGTGCGGATGACAAGAAACAGATGATTGCTGATGTTATGAATGAAAAGAAGTTGGATGTCCTGGCCCTAAGCGAAACAAAGCTGAAGGGGGTAGGAGAGTTTCAGTGGGGGGAAATAAATGGGATTAAATCTGGAGTATCTGAGAGAGTTAGAGCAAAGGAAGGGGTAGCAGTAATGTTAAATGATCAGTTATGGAAGGAGAAAAGAGAATATGAATGTGTAAATTCAAGAATTATGTGGATTAAAGTAAAGGTTGGATGTGAGAAGTGGGTCATAATAAGCGTGTATGCACCTGGAGAAGAGAGGAATGCAGAGGAGAGAGAGAGATTTTGGGAGATGTTAAGTGAATGTATAGGAGCCTTTGAACCAAGTGAGAGAGTAATTGTGGTAGGGGACTTGAATGCTAAAGTAGGAGAAACTTTTAGAGAGGGTGTGGTAGGTAAGTTTGGGGTGCCAGGTGTAAATGATAATGGGAGCCCTTTGATTGAACTTTGTATAGAAAGGGGTTTAGTTATAGGTAATACATATTTTAAGAAAAAGAGGATAAATAAGTATACACGATATGATGTAGGGCGAAATGACAGTAGTTTGTTGGATTATGTATTGGTAGATAAAAGACTGTTGAGTAGACTTCAGGATGTACATGTTTATAGAGGGGCCACAGATATATCAGATCACTTTCTAGTTGTAGCTACACTGAGAGTAAAAGGTAGATGGGATACAAGGAGAATAGAAGCATCAGGGAAGAGAGAGGTGAAGGTTTATAAACTAAAAGAGGAGGCAGTTAGGGTAAGATATAAACAGCTATTGGAGGATAGATGGGCTAATGAGAGCATAGGCAATGGGGTCGAAGAGGTATGGGGTAGGTTTAAAAATGTAGTGTTAGAGTGTTCAGCAGAAGTTTGTGGTTACAGGAAAGTGGGTGCAGGAGGGAAGAGGAGCGATTGGTGGAATGATGATGTAAAGAGAGTAGTAAGGGAGAAAAAGTTAGCATATGAGAAGTTTTTACAAAGTAGAAGTGATGCAAGGAGGGACGAGTATATGGAGAAAAAGAGAGAAGTTAAGAGAGTGGTGAAGCAATGTAAAAAGAGAGCAAATGAGAGAGTGGGTGAGATGTTATCAACAAATTTTGTTGAAAATAAGAAAAAGTTTTGGAGTGAGATTAACAAGTTAAGAAAGCCTAGAGAACAAATGGATTTGTCAGTTAAAAATAGGAGAGGAGAGTTATTAAATGGAGAGTTAGAGGTATTGGGAAGATGGAAGGAATATTTTGAGGAATTGTTAAATGTTGATGAAGATAGGGAAGCTGTGATTTCGTGTATAGGGCAAGGAGGAATAACATCTTGTAGGAGTGAGGAAGAGCCAGTTGTGAGTGTGGGGGAAGTTCGTGAGGCAGTAGGTAAAATGAAAGGGGGTAAGGCAGCCGGGATTGATGGGATAAAGATAGAAATGTTAAAAGCAGGTGGGGATATAGTTTTGGAGTGGTTGGTGCAATTATTTAATAAATGTATGGAAGAGGGTAAGGTACCTAGGGATTGGCAGAGAGCATGCATAGTTCCTTTGTATAAAGGCAAAGGGGATAAAAGAGAGTGCAAAAATTATAGGGGGATAAGTCTGTTGAGTGTACCTGGTAAAGTGTATGGTAGAGTTATAATTGAAAGAATTAAGAGTAAGACGGAGAATAGGATAGCAGATGAACAAGGAGGCTTTAGGAAAGGTAGGGGGTGTGTGGACCAGGTGTTTACAGTGAAACATATAAGTGAACAGTATTTAGATAAGGCTAAAGAGGTCTTTGTGGCATTTATGGATTTGGAAAAGGCGTATGACAGGGTGGATAGGGGGGCAATGTGGCAGATGTTGCAAGTGTATGGTGTAGGAGGTAGGTTACTGAAAGCAGTGAAGAGTTTTTACGAGGATAGTGAGGCTCAAGTTAGAGTATGTAGGAAAGAGGGAAATTTTTTCCCAGTAAAAGTAGGCCTTAGACAAGGATGTGTGATGTCACCGTGGTTGTTTAATATATTTATAGATGGGGTTGTAAGAGAAGTAAATGCGAGGGTCTTGGCAAGAGGCGTGGAGTTAAAAGATAAAGAATCACACACAAAGTGGGAGTTGTCACAGCTGCTCTTTGCTGATGACACTGTGCTCTTGGGAGATTCTGAAGAGAAGTTGCAGAGATTGGTGGATGAATTTGGTAGGGTGTGCAAAAGAAGAAAATTAAAGGTGAATACAGGAAAGAGTAAGGTTATGAGGATAACAAAAAGATTAGGTGATGAAAGATTGAATATCAGATTGGAGGGAGAGAGTATGGAGGAGGTGAACGTATTCAGATATTTGGGAGTGGACGTGTCAGCGGATGGGTCTATGAAAGATGAGGTGAATCATAGAATTGATGAGGGAAAAAGAGTGAGTGGTGCACTTAGGAGTCTGTGGAGACAAAGAACTTTGTCCTTGGAGGCAAAGAGGGGAATGTATGAGAGTATAGTTGTACCAACTCTCTTATATGGGTGTGAAGCGTGGGTGATGAATGTTGCAGCGAGGAGAAGGCTGGAGGCAGTGGAGATGTCATGTCTGAGGGCAATGTGTGGTGTGAATATAATGCAGAGAATTCGTAGTTTGGAAGTTAGGAGGAGGTGCGGGATTACCAAAACTGTTGTCCAGAGGGCTGAGGAAGGGTTGTTGAGGTGGTTCGGACATGTAGAGAGAATGGAGCGAAACAGAATGACTTCAAGAGTGTATCAGTCTGTAGTGGAAGGAAGGCGGGGTAGGGGTCGGCCTAGGAAGGGTTGGAGGGAGGGGGTAAAGGAGGTTTTGTGTGCGAGGGGCTTGGACTTCCAGCAGGCATGCGTGAGCGTGTTTGATAGGAGTGAATGGAGACAAATGGTTTTTAATACTTGACGTGCTGTTGGAGTGTGAGCAAAGTAACATTTATGAAGGGATTCAGGGAAACCGGCAGGCCGGACTTGAGTCCTGGAGATGGGAAGTACAGTGCCTGCACTCTGAAGGAGGGGTGTTAATGTTGCAGTTTAAAAACTGTAGTGTAAAGCACCCTTCTGGCAAGACAGTGATGGAGTGAATGATGGTGAAAGTTTTTCTTTTTCGGGCCACCCTGCCTTGGTGGGAATCGGCCGGTGTGATAATAAAAAAAAAAAAAAAAAATTTATATATATATATATATATATATATATATATATATATATATATATATATATATATATATATATATATATATATATATATATATATATATATATATATATATATATATATTGACACTGACTACCTAAAGAGTAAGGCTGGTGGGTTAAGTTATTGGGTTTCATGCTATCGAGTACAAAGACCTTCAAAACTGCATGCAACCTTTATTCCATCGGTCAAGGATACTTTAATCACTAAAATAGGAATTGAAGCAAACTCTCAGCGTATATACGCAGAGAGCTACACAACTCTCGATTTATATACGCAGAGAGCTATACAACTCTCGTTGTGTAATACTTACAGAGCTACATAATTTTCGGTGCATATACGCAGAGCTACACAACTGTCAGCGTATATACTTACAGAGCTACACAAATCTCGGTGTATATACCCAGAGAACTACACAACTCTTTGTGTATATATTCCCTTAATGGATGAGATAAAGTTAATTCAGAATAACTACAAATGATATTACATGCAACAGCATAAACTTGTACAAAAGTTTTGAATTCACTGAGATACTGCAAACATACACAAGTGATTTGTCGACGCTGTGTTTTGGATTCTTCGTCGGCAGTAATGTTTGTAGTTCTCTAGAAAAACAAAGATGTAACTGATAGAGGACGCATTTTTTTTTATTTTTGGGTCACTGGACCTTAGTGGAGCACGTCTGACATACATACACAGAGAATTAAGAATATTTATGTAGATACTTGCCTTGCCTATTATAACGATTACGATAATGACAACTGGAATGCTTTCACGATAGCTGTAATGATAGGGATGTTGGTAGCAATGGTTGTGATATTGGTAATGTTGGTGACGATGGTGGTGATACTGGTGATGGTGGAGATAACGGTGATGCTGGTAAAGATGGTGGTGATATTTGTGTTACTGGTAACGATAGTGGTGATAATGGTGTTAGTGGTAACGCTGGTGAATCTGGTAAACAGGTAGAGGTTACGATAAAAATCTGAAAATATCCCAAGACCTAGAGCCAAAATAAAGAAGGCAGACGGTAAAAAAAAATGTTGTGGTTGGTGCCTGTGGCCAAGAAGCAAGGATAGTGCAGCCAGCCCCGGGGACCAGGGAATGAGATAACGCGGTTCAAGTGACGCTTATTCGTGTATACACTCTGGTCAGGAAATCTTTTCCATCCCTCTCCCTCTCCCTGATCGTACTGGTGGTTAAAGTTTGTAGAGTGAAGAGGGGTTTGCTAAGACTAAAATAATGAAAGGAAAAGTTTTAAGATTCTAGTGAGGAATGTGTATATATGTATTTATGTAAAACAGTCGCAGACAGGCGATGCAAGACAAGTCTTGGGGAGAAGTGGAAACCTTTAGCTCAAGTACTTTCGTACTTCTCAGTGCATCATCAGGAGCTGTGTAATGTTGCAAAGGCAGCAACAGGGAATGGAAAGTTTTTTTTTTTTCAGAGTATGGTAGCGTGGGTGGTACCTGCCAGATCTCTCTCTAAATGAGGGAAGTCCTAACCCGTCTAAGTACAGCGGCACAAGGTACACATAGTTAATTGCAACTTTGTGATTGCAACTAGTTTAGTGGTTTGCTGAATTAGGTTGTTACTAATATAATAATGACAATGCTAATAATAATTATAATTACGGCGTTAAACAGAAAAAAAATCAGGAATTGTATAGTTATCATAAGAAAGAAACACCTGACTAGGAGAGATCATACAGGCATATTAATTGACACTGAGAGTATTTGATGAATATTCTATAAGATTCTGGGACATCAGGTATTGTCTGTTGACAAAATGAGGGCATTTGTTCCTTCTATTTAGTAGTTAGAAGGTTGTACACAATTCTGTATGTGGATGATCCATTACAGTACTGTGACTTCTTACGTCATGACCTGTTCCCAGCGGCTAGAAGCTTGGGGCTGGCTATTAACTATCTCCTAGTTATTCTACCTCATGCTATCATCAAACTGGCCCGGTGGCCTGGTGGGTGGCCCGGTGGCCTGGTGGCTAAAGCTCCCGTTTCACACACGGAGGGCCCGGGTTCGATTCCCGGCGGGTGGAAACATTCGACACGTTTCCTTACACCTGTTGTCCTGTTCACCTAACAGCAAATAGGTACCTGGGTGTTAGTCGACTGGTGTGGGTCGCATCCTGGGGGACAAGATTAAGGACCCCAATGGAAATAAGTTAGACAGTCCTCGATGACGCACTGACTTTCTTGGGTTATCCTGGGTGGCTAATCCTCCGGGGTTAAAAATCCGAACGAAATCTTATCTTATCTTATCTTATCTAGGCCTAGCCCACCCGACGTCATATGAGGTGGGGTGTGGAGGGACCAGTGGGTTGACATTCTGCCGGGCCTCCCTCACTCAATTCTGTTTTGGATTCGACGGTATAATCTCCCGGCACGGGCCTTTTCTAAGAGGTGGCCCGGTCTTGGCTCCCTGTCGAGGGAGTGTCTCAGACCTATGTCTGCCATGGGAGGAGGTACAAGTACCTCCTCGTCTTCTGGGACCAGCTGTTCCCAGGCCTAGCCCTATTCCCCGCCCTCACGGGGCTCGGAGGGAGGAGCTAGGCACCTTGAGCTGCCACAAACCCCACCCACACTGGGCTCAAAGGGTGTGGCAGCTGCATAGCAGCAGACGATGTCAGGAGGTGCAAAGGCAGTAAGCACTACAGGATCCTTTTGGAGCCACATCCCAGCTTTGGGCATTAAGCCCGAGCGCTGGGGAAGCTCAAGAATGCCTCTTGTTGTGTGTGTTGCTGCTAATACTACACTTGTCCGTTGTACTCTCTCCCTTCCCTCATTCAGAGAGAGATCTGGCAGGTGCCACCCACGCTACCATACTCTGAAAAAAACTTCCCCTCGTTTCTCCCGTTGCTGCCCTTGCAACATTGCACAGCTCCTGATGACGCACTGAGAAGTGTGAAAGTACTTGAACTTAAGATTTCGACCCCCGACGCTTGTCTTCCATGTGTGTGTGTGTGTATGTGTGTGTGTGTGTGTGTGTGTGTGTGTGTGTGTGTGTGTGTGTGTGTGTGTGTATGTGTGTGTGTGTGTGTGTGTGTGTGTGAGCGTGTAATAGCACAATGGTCGTCACTGGTATATGTGTGTGTGGTCAGGTGTGGACATGAGGTCTGAAACAGGAAAGTTAATTTTGAAATGAAGCCGAATATGCAGTTACCTTTGGATGTATTGAAATTTGCTTTTGCTTCTTTAAGAGAAGCTTCTAACTACTTTTTTATGGCTGTCTTCCTTTACATATACTTTATTGGTCTTTGTACCATTTATCATGTTTTCTTAAGATAGCAGTAGTTTTGAAACACCTCCCTCTATCCTTTCCTCGCTATAATCTCTTATCCTTCCTCTTCCCTATTCACAGTCTCCCTCTACCTCTAATCCTCCTTCCGCATCTGAAATCTTCCTCTTCCATTACTTTCTTCTCTCTACCTCCCTTCTCTCTCCACACTCAGTTCCCCAAATGCGATCAGGAGAGGTAGTGGGGGTGGGAAGTATTTTCTGAGCAAAGTGCACACAGAAATAAGCGTCACCTGAGCAAGGTTATCAGGTATGCTGGTGTCCGGGGGCTACAGAAGGGCTCCTTGGCCCCGAGGCACCAACCTCACGAGAGTTTTGTCCATCTTCATTAGTTTTACTCTTGCCCTTAGTATACCTTAGTATTCCTTAGTATACCTTGATTCTTCATCGTGGCCACCAGCCTCGTCGCTATTATTAATAACAATTCGTCCTTCTAATAGCACTTTCACGTACGATTTTCTAGCTCATCTGTAAGTTAGGGTGGGATGGGTGAGGTTAGATTAGTTGGGTTAGGTAGGTTAGGTTAGAGCATATCGGAAAAACTTTAAGTATAAGATCATAAAAAGGGATAAAATAGTCTGCCGCCACCAGGTCACGGGCCACTGTGGCTTAGTGGCAAAAACTTTCACTTCACAGGTTGAAGTCCGGGTTCGACTCCCGGAAAGGGTGGAAACTTTGGGGTGTTTCCTTACACCGGTTGTCTATGTTCACCCATCAGTAAAATTGGTACCTGGGTGTTAGTCGACTGGTGTGGGTCGCATCCTGGGACAAAACTGACCGATGTGCCCGAAATGCTCAGCATAACAAGCGGCTTTCTATATAGTAGTATGTCATTGATGTCAGCTAGGACTGTATACCATGTACATGTACTTGTAGTAAATAGAGATATTATTATTATTATTATTATTATTATTATTATAACATAAAACGGGCAGCCACTGCCCAAGGCTCGTATAACTATGTCATATTTCAACTGCTGAAGGCTCCGTTAATAGCGACCCGTTTCACTGTTTTTACAACAGTGTCATGTTAACTGGGATTAAAAAAAAAAATGAGACCTACCCCTGCCAACATTACCACCACCACGATCATTATTTACAGCATTACCACCATCACCAACCCTTACTACTACCACCATCACCAATCTTTACTACTACCACCATCACCAACCCTTACTACTACCACCATCACCAACCCCTACTACCACCATCACCAACCCCCTACTACCACCATCACCAACCCCTACTACCACCATCACCAACCCCCTACTACCACCATCACTAACCCCTACTACCACCATCACCAACCCCTACTACCACCATCACCAACCCCTACTACTACCACCGTCACCAACCCCTACTACCACCATCACCAACCCCTACTACCACCATCACTAACCCCTACTACCACCATCATCAACCCCTACTACCACTATCACTAACCCCTACTACCACCATCACCAACCCCTACTACCACCATCACCAACCCCTACTACCACCATCACCAACCCCCTACTACCACAATCACTAACCCCTACTACCACCATCCCTAACCCCTACTACCACCATCACCAACCCCTACTACTACCACCATCACCAACCCCTACTACCACCATCACCAACCCCCTACTACCACCATCACCAACCCCTACTACCACCATCACCAACCCCTACTACCACAATCACTAACCCCTACTACCACCATCACCAACCCCTACTACCACCATCACCAACCCCTACTACTACCACCGTCACCAACCCCTACTACCACCATCACCAACCCCTACTACCACCATCACTAACCCCTACTACCACCATCACCAACCCCTACTACTACCACCATCACCAACCCCCTACTACCACCATCACCAACACGTATCACCACTAACCACACCAACATCAATAACATCACCATTACATTCACTGTCACCTGCAAATACCAACTCTGACATACTCTGCTTTACATACGATTCATTATCATATAAAACTCCCTCGGGTGAGGTTTAGTGTTCAGCTGCCGCTTCTGTGTTTAAAGTATTCTTGTATTTGTGATATTTTTTACTTAGTTTATTCCTCTTCAGATTCAACCTTCCGTATTTCCTAAATATTTCACTTTCTTGTCCTTGTAAATGTCGTTCAGTAATTAACTACGAAGAAAGTAAATGATTCAGTATTATGGTTGAAAAACTATAGAGGAATTTTAAATATTTTTGTATATGCTCAGCACTTCTCATGTACATAATAATAATAATAATAATAATAATAATAATAATAATAATAATAATAATAATAATAATAATAATAATAATAATAATAACAATAATTATAATATGTTCAAAGTATTCTCTTCATGTCTTTTCCCACTGCAGGTGCAACTTTTTGCAGCAGTATGCCTGCAACAAGAAGTATCTATCCTCGCCTCAGTGCTCTTAATATTGAGTAACAGCTCCTGGACCCATTATGTGACTATGTAATGTTGATGAACAGTTTCTAAGCCTATTATGTGCCACTGAAATATTGAGTAGTAATCTCAGGGACTGTAGATCAACATTACAGAGGCTGTCTGGTTCTTGCGTCAGTAGGAGGTATTATTATTATTATTATTATTATTATTATTATTATTATTATTATTATTATTATTGTTATCATCATCATCATCATGAACGTTAAACTCGTAGGGGTTATACAGCACCTGTGGGTGGGAGGGGTTTATGGAAGGCATTCAGACTTAATTCAGGGAATTGGAGCACAGATCCAATTTCCGAGATCAAGAGCCCCTCACCAGCGTCAAGAAACCTCCCATGAGGTGTGTAAGTAGGTAAAGAAGCATCTAATCAAATGATGGCTGTGTTCTGGTTTCTTACACAAGCGTTGTTCAGACTATCGTGTGTGTATACATAGATATATTCACTTAGTGTCTCTAGTTTCTAGGTTTTTCTCCATAAAGTGAACTCATGCGATGGTTGGTTCAAGATTTTTTGGCTTTAGTTCTGGTGATATTTTTTGGTAGAGGTGCTGGTTGCTGTGGCTACTTTAGCATTGCCTCGTGTGAGTGGTCTGACGATTTTCAGTTCGGTTGTTGGATAGGATCGTGCAGCAACCAAAGTACATCTAGTTATTGTATAAATCGCTGAAGCCATGTGGATCATTAATTACGGGGAGTGATGGAAGCTCAAGCTTCCGTTTGTTAAGCTGGCTAAAGTTTTTTTTATTTTAGCTTGCCAAAGTTCTGAGTTCAGTTGGCTGAGCAGAAAAAAATGTGTGAGCCTCAGAAAAATTCTTGAGAAAGAATGAGACACTTGTGCAACATTGGGATATCTTTATTTTAGAATAAAGGTTCCCAAATGTTGCACAAATGTCTCATTTGTCGGCTTGTCGATTTTCTAAGCCACTTATTCAAAGCCTTAGGGACCTTACAGAAGCCCTGGAGAACCCCACATTCTCTGACATGTAATTTACAAAATCTCGGAGAAACCTTACGGAAGTTCCCGGGCAGACCACGAGGGGACCTTCCAAACTTCTGTGAACCTTGCAAAGCCCTGGGAGACCAGGGCTTTGCAAGGGCTCTGGGGGCCTCACAAAAGCCCTGGGAAACCTCACAGAAGTCCTTGGAATCATAGAGAATCCCAAAGAGACATGGAAAACCCTTAGGAAAAAACCCACCGAAGTCCTGGAGAACCTCAGGCGATCCCCAGGAGACCTGACGTAGCGTGAAGGGTGGAACAACAGTAAAAAATGCTCTTCGGTAAAAACAAAAGAAAGGTCAGCGAGGTTACTTGTAGCCAGGGTGGAACAACGTGATCTTTTTATTATTTATTTCAATAGCGAGGGTAATGTCTCACGCGGGTGAGGGGAGTCATGAGGATGAGGGGAATAATGAGGTTGAGGGGAGTAAGGTGAAGTGAGGGGGAGCAAAGTGGAGTGAAGGGACTAATGTGGAGGGGTCTCAAGGGTAATGCCCTTCCTCACGCACGCACCGTCCTTTAAATTCTATCAGGGGAGAGACCCTGATGAATTGACAGGAGCGAAAAGGCAGGTGTTGGGGAGGGGTCTGAAAGCTGGCTGGCTGGCTGCCTGGCTGGCTGCCTGGCTGGCTGACTTTCTGGCAGGCTGACTGGCTGGTTGGCTGGTCGACTGCCATGATGGCTGACTGGGTCTTCTACCTGCCTTCCTGACTGTTTACCTGTCTACCTTCAAGCCGTTGATATTTCTCTGTTTTAGCATCAATCTATTTATAGTCTATGAGAGACGGGAAAAAACGCTTCGGTGATTTGAACCTGACTTTACCAGCTTAGTAGTAACTAATTGTTTGCAGTGTGGTGTTTTAGTTTGCTAGTTTGACGTATTTTGACGGTGGCTACATTCTGTGACAGACGAGGTTTCTTTAGAGAGGCGAAACTTGTAAGGCACTAGGTACAGTGCAGATCATTACTGGTAGGTGGGTAGGAACAGTTGGTTTTGAGAAAGACCTGCCTAGTATGGGCAAGTAGGCCTGCTGCAGTGTTCCTCCGTTCTTATGTTTTTATGACTACTTTTCGCTCTGTTTAGAGCTTGGTAAAACTTTTCCTTCGTCATCCTTATCCTCGAGAATGTTATTATCGAACTCGTAAGTCAGTGGGAAAGTGCTTGGCTAACAACCGAAAGGACCCGGGTTCGATGCTCGGGAGAGTCGAAACCTTTGAGTAGGTTCGATTGCATGTGTTTCCCCTGCTCATCTAGCAGTATATTGGAGCCTGGGGAAGAGAACCAAGGGTTTAGGATTGTTGTGGGTAGCATCCTGGGGAAGAGAACCAAGGGTTTAGGATTGTTGTGGGTAGCATCCTGGGGAAGAGAACCAAGGGTTTAGGATTGTTGTGGGTAGCATCCTGGGGAAGAGAACCAAGGGTTTAGGATTGTTGTAGGTAGCATCCTGGGGAAGAGAACCAAGGGTTTAGGATTGTTGTGGGTAGCATCCTGGGGAAGAGAACCAAGGGTTTAGGATTGTTGTGGGTAGCATCCTGGGGAAGAGAACCAAGGGTTTAGGATTGTTGTAGGTAGCATCCTGGGGAAGAGAACCAAGGGTTTAGGATTGTTGTGGGTAGCATCCTGGGGAAGAGAACCAAGGGTTTAGGATTGTTGTGGGTAGCATCCTGGGGAAGAGAACCAAGGGTTTAGGATTGTTGTGGGTAGCATCCTGGGGAAGAGAACCAAGGGTTTAGGATTGTTGTGGGTAGCATCCTGGGGAAGAGAACCAAGGGTTTAGGATTGTTGTGGGTAGCATCCTGGGGAAGAGAACCAAGGGTTTAGGATTGTTGTGGGTAGCATCCTGGGGAAGAGAACCAAGGGTTTAGGATTGTTGTGGGTAGCATCCTGGGGAAGAGAACCAAGGGTTTAGGATTGTTGTGGGTAGCATCCTGGGGAAGAGAACCAAGGATTTAGGATTGTTGTGGGTAGCATCCTGGGGAAGAGAACCAAGGGTTTAGGATTGTTGTGGGTAGCATCCTGGGGAAGAGAACCAAGGGTTTAGGATTGTTGTAGGTAGCATCCTGGGGAAGAGAACCAAGGGTTTAGGATTGTTATGGGTAGCATCCTGGGGAAGAGAACCAAGGGTTTAGGATTGCTGTGGGTAGCATCCTGGGGAAGAGAACCAAGGGTTTAGGATTGTTGTGGGTAGCATCCTGGGGAAGAGAACCAAGGATTTAGGATTGTTGTGGGTAGCATCCTGGGGAAGAGAACCAAGGATTTAGGATTGTTGTGGGTAGCATCCTGGGGAAGAGAACCAAGGATTTAGGATTGTTGTGGGTAGCATCCTGGGGAAGAGAACCAAGGGTTTAGGATTGTTGTAGGTAGCATCCTGGGGAAGAGAACCAAGGGTTTAGGATTGTTATGGGTAGCATCCTGGGGAAGAGAACCAAGGGTTTAGGATTGCTGTGGGTAGCATCCTGGGGAAGAGAACCAAGGATTTAGGATTGTTGTGGGTAGCATCCTGGGGAAGAGAACCAAGGGTTTATGATTGTTGTGGGTAGCATCCTGGGGAAGAGAACCAAGGGTTTAGGATTGCTGTGGGTAGCATCCTGGGGAAGAGAACCAAGGATTTAGGATTGTTGTGGGTAGCATCCTGGGGAAGAGAACCAAGGGTTTAGGATTGTTATGGGTAGCATCCTGGGGAAGAGAACCAAGGGTTTAGGATTGCTGTGGGTAGCATCCTGGGGAAGAGAACCAAGGATTTAGGATTGTTGTGGGTAGCATCCTGGGGAAGAGAACCAAGGGTTTAGGATTGTTGTGGGTAGCATCCTGGGGAAGAGAACCAAGGATTTAGGATTGTTGTGGGTAGCATCCTGGGGAAGAGAACCAAGGGTTTATGATTGTTGTGGGTAGCATCCTGGGGAAGAGAACCAAGGGTTTATGATTGTTGTTGGTAGCATCCTGGGGAAGAGAACCAAGGGTTTATGATTGTTGTGGGTAGCATCCTGGGGAAGAGAACCAAGGGTTTAGGATTGTTGTGGGTAGCATCCTGGGGAAGAGAACCAAGGATTTAGGATTGTTGTGGGTAGCATCCTGGGGAAGAGAACCAAGGGTTTATGATTGTTGTGGGTAGCATCCTGGGGAAGAGAACCAAGGGTTTAGGATTGTTGTGTTTTATCTATTCACTGCTTTATACAGTCACTGTTTTATCCATTTAGTGTTTTATACATACAGTGCTTTATACATTCAGTGTTTGATACAGTTTGCTTGACCACAGTTCTGCTCTACACATCACGTTCTGTATCACTGCAAGTTTCCCAATAATTGCGTTACCATAAAGTTGCGTTAGTTTGTATAGTGTATTTCAGAGATTTTTCACCTGTATTGTAATGATTGCTAATGGAGCAATTAGTTAATTATCGTTAATTATCTTAAATGCTTTCTGACCTGATGCTGTGATGCCTACTTTGTGTAATGAAGGAGGAGTGTGCTTGGTGTAACACACACGGACACTCACGCATACTCACGGACACTCATGCATATTCACGGACACCCATGCACACTCACGGATTATAAATGACAACCAGCATGGATTCATGAAAGGCAAATCCTGTGTCACGCACCTGGAATTTTATGACAAGGTAACAGAAGTAAGACACGAGAGAGAGGGGTGGGTGGATTTCACTGGACTGCAAGAAGGCCTTCGACACAGTTCCTCACAAGAGATTAGCGCAGAAGCTGGAGTATCAGGCGCATATAACAGGGAGGGGACTGCAATGGATCAGAGAATACTTGACAGGGAGGCAACAACGAGTCATGGTACGTGAAGAGGTAACACAATGGGCGCCTGTGATGAGCGGGGTCCCACAGGGGTCAGTTCTACGGCCAGTGCTATTTTTGAAATATGTGAATGACATGGTGGAAGGGATAGACTGAAGTGTCCCTATTCGCAGATGGTGTGAAATTGACGAGAAGAATTAAATCGGATGAAGATCAGGCAGGACTGCAAAGAGACCTGGACAGACTGGACACGTGGTCCAGAAACTGGCTTCTGGAATTCAACCCTGCCAAATGCAAAATCATGAAGATTGGGGAAGGGCAAAGAAGACCGCAGACAGAGTATAGGCTAGGTGGACAAAGACTACAAACTTCGCTCAAGGAGAAAGATCTTGGGGTGACCATAACAACGAGGACGTCTCCGGAGGCACACATTAACCAGATAACTGTTGCAGCATATGGGCACCTGGCAAACCTGAGAATAGCGTTCCGATACCTTAATAAGGAATAGTTCAAGACACTGTATTATGTGTACGTTAGGCCCATACTGGAGTATGCAGCACCAGTTTGAAACCCACACCTGGTCAAGCACGTCAAGAAGTTAGAGAAAGTACAAAGGTTTGCAACAAGGCTAGTTCCAGAGCTCAGGGGAATGTCCTACGATGAAAGGTTGAGGGAAATCGGACTGACGACACTGGAGGACATGAAGGTCAGGAAAGACATGCGTGGAATAGATAAGGTGGACAGAGACAGGATGTTCCAGAGAGGGGACACAGAAACAAGGGGTCACAATTGCAAGTTAAAGATTCAGACGAGTCGCAGGGATGTTAGGAAGTATTTCTTCAGTCATAGAGTCGTCAGGAAGTGGAATAGCCTAGCAAGTTACGTAGTGGAGGCGGGAACCATACATAGCTTTAAGACGATGTATGACAAAGCTCAGGAAGCAGAGAGAGGACCTAGTAGCGATCAGTGAAGAGGCGGGGCCAGGAGCTGAGTCTCGACCCCTGTAACCACAATTAGGTGAGTACGGACACTCACGCACACGGGTGATATGCAACTCGCTACATCTTATGTCTTCCCTGGCATCTTTAGTCTTCAGCCCTTGGAGTAATAGTGAAGATTTGTATCTCCTTGACCTCAGTTCATAATAGCGTTCCTTCTATTTACCAAATAACTTTCCCCTCAACCCTTGTGGGTACTTACCTGTGAGTTCTAGTTCTCTTGTTCTACTAGATTTTCCGCAGTCTGAAAACTTGCCCTTGTCGAAGCATTTTTTTTTATACTCTTTCGAAAAAGAGAGGGGTTGTCTTGGAGCCGATAAAGAGCTCTTGATTCAGAGCTCCTAATCCAGAAAGCTACAGCTATCCCTTCTCTTTTCTCGAATTAATCGCGACTGCCTGTCATTATTCAGGCTCTTTATGGTCTTTACAGGTTTAGTTCTTTCCCAAGAGTGCAGTAAGAGGCTCTCCAAAACAAACCTTCGAAATTTAGAGACGAGCAGCAGACAGCATTTTCTGAAAGACTAAAAAGGCATAATACCATGGCAGGAACAATACACAAATAACCCGCACGTAGGAGAATTGAACTTATGACTACGTTTCGGTAGAAGTAGGGTCGAAAAGTCGTCATTAAGTTTCATTTTCCTATGAGTGGGCTATTTGTGAAGCGTTTTCTGGTCAGCCTCAGTCCTCCCTCCTCCAGCTTAGCATCTTGCAAGAGTGCGTAGCAAAGGCAATGTACAAAACAAGCTTTTGTTGGAACAGTCTTTCGCCTAGGGTAAAGCTTTATCATGACTCAATGAAGCTGAACTCAAAGCAAAACATAGGCGCAATAAAAGGTTATTGGGCACAATGGCTCTACACCCACGCCCGAGGGTATTACGCTGCTATACTCCTCCAGTACGAAAGTTCTTAACAGGTGATCGTTATCTTAGAAGGAATTAGCGAGCAGAGAATGACACAGGGCTAACCGTGGAGGCTAAATCACTGATATTGGTCCAGGTAATATTGCTAACACCCTCCCACTCAATAATGTTATTGCTGTTTCAAGTACGTAACGACAAGAGAGTCATTAGTGGGTATGATGGAGCGGGCGAGTATTTTGCTCTCCCAAGCCCTGAGTATTTCACTGTGTGGGAGAATTAGCTATTTAGTGTGAGCAGCGTTGTTTCTTTCTGCGTGTTGTGTGCGTCTGATTGTGTGTGTGTGAGTGTGTGTGTGTGTGTGTGTGTGTGTGTGTGTGTGTGTGTGTGTGTGTGTGTGTGTGTGTGTGTGTGTACTCACCTATTTATGGTTGTAGGGATCGATTCTTAGCTCGTGGTCTTCTTCTCTGGTCATTACTAAGTCCACTCTCTCTCTGCATTGCTCCATGAGTTTTTTCGTACCTTTGCTTAAATCTGTGTATGGATCCTGTATTCACTACATCACTGTGTGTGTGCGTGCGTGTATTCACACCGAATTGTGTTTGCGGGGGGGGGGAAGGATCGAGACTCAGCTCTCGGTTCCGTCTCCTAGATTAATTTGACAGACATCACTGAATTCTTTCCTGTTGTTCCTCGTACCTACTCTTGAACCCATGCACTGAGCTTGACCTAACTTCCTCCTAGACACTGGTGTTATGCACTCTTCACCTCAGACTCCTCATGAGTTGTTCTTCTCTTTGTCTTATTTTCTGGTCTTTTTACCTTACACTCTCTTCCGATGTGGCTGTCTACCTGGAGGGTATTCCGGGGATCAACGCCCCCGCGGCCCGGTCCATGACCAGGCCTCCTGGTGGATCAGGGCCTGATCAATGAGGCTGTTACTGCTGGCCGCACGCTGTAGAAGACTTACGTATCAGATTTGGCTGCTGTTGCTATGTCATTCTCAAATAACCACTCAACTTCTCGTCTCACTATGGATATTTATTTCTGGGCTTTCTGCTCGCTTTCTTTCTCCTCTCCTTCGCTTTTTATAGATCTTTCATGTTGCTGCTGCACCTTTGGCTCCTTCCTGCGCTCTTGTCTGAACCAAAGGCAATCATTTGTCTAATTACTGTTTAAGACACTATACGTTGCACTTAAAACTGTAGAAATAAGATATTAATAATAATAATAATAATAAAAATAATAATAATAATAATAATAGTAATAATTATTATTATTATTATTATTATTATTATTATTATTATTATTATTATTATTTTCATTATTATTATTATTATTATTATTATTATTATTATTATTATTAGCTATTATTATTATTATTATTATTATTATTATTATTATTATTATTATTATTATTATTATTATTATTATTTTTAGGGCTTCTAAGTGATGTGTTTGTCTTCAGTCCACAGTAAAAGTGATAAACACTGGTGTGAAACACCCGCAGAGCTTAAAGCTCAATCTTTAGGTCTCGCCTTCGGATTAATCACCTGTATGGCCATTAGATTTATTAAGAAAAGTCCAATAATCGGTCCCGAGGTAGGTGTTATTAGCTAATAAGGTACCCTGGTGCATCATCTGAGCCTAAATTACCTTGAGGAATGATTACACCTACTTAATGGTTGATGAGCGCTGGAATGACATCAATTGTCGTCGTCAATCCCCCCGGGTGAGCACAGAATGTGGGTAAGGTACCAACTGAACGTCTGGGCAGTTATGTGTGCACACATGTGCTTGTAGGGACTAATTATTATTATTATTATTATTAACGTCTAGGTAATTATGTGTGCACACATGTGCTTGTAGGGAATAATTATTATTATTATTATTATTAACGTCTAGGTAATTATGTGTGCTCACATGTGTTTGCAGGGACGTTATCTTAATTATTTTTATTATTATTATTATTATTATTATTATTATTATTATTATTATTATTATTATTATTATTATTTTCATTATTATTATTATTATTATTATTATTATTATTATTATTATTTTCATTATTTTCATTATTTTCATTATTTTCATTATTATTATTATTATTATTATTATTATTATTATTATTATTATTATTATTATTATTATTATTATCAGTGCATTAATGGGGGAACGCTAGCTCCGTAGGGGCATCACAGCGCATGGGGAATGGGAGGCAATCAGTTTTGATCCAAGGAAAGGACAAGTCCTAATTCATTGGACCGAGAGTCTTGCACCTGCATCAGTTCTGCCAGTGTTGGATGTTAGCTCCTGGGCCCTTTTCTCATCTTTCACCTGTTCGCTGCAGGAGGCTAAATCCTAGTCTTCTGGAGTTTGTCATTCGCGTAAATCTGTATGTGGAGTCAAATCTCCTCCACCTCCTCTCCTCCATGTTTGGAGTCAACCTTAACTTCTCCATGTATGGAGTTAGCCTCCAGTACCTTTCCGCCATGTATGGGGTTAACCTTTTATCACTTCTTGAGAGGTGGAAAGATGAGAGGGAGAGTGTGGATGGAGTAGTGAGGGGAAGAATGAGGGGTAAAAGGGAGAAAATGAGAAGAGGGAAGGGAAGAGAAGGGAAGGGAGGGTGACATAAGACTCTGACAAAGATTATACACACAGGTCAGCAAGAATGACATTAATACACACACAAACACTGGCACTAACACACACAAACACACACACACACACACACAAAACTGACACTAACACACACTCATACAAACAGTGAAACTAACACACACACAAATACTGAAACTAACACACACACACACACACACACACACACCCTAACACAACTAACACCCTAACAACAATATTCAATACATCTATCGAAACAGGGAGATTGCCTGAGGCATGGAAGACAGCAAATGTAGTCCCAATCTTTAAAAAAGGAGACAGACATGAAGCATTAAACTACAGACCAGTGTCACTGACATGTATAGTATGCAAAATCATGGAGAAGATTATCAGGAGAAGAGTGGTGGAACACCTAGAAAGGAATGATCTCATCAACAGCAGCCAACATGGTTTCAGGGACGGGAAATCCTGTGTCACAAACCTACTGGAGTTCTATGACATGGTGACAGCAGTAAGACAAGAGAGAGAGGGGTGGGTGGATTGCATTTTCTTGGACTGCAAGAAGGCGTTTGACACAGTTCCACACAAGAGATTGGTGCAAAAACTGGAGGACCAAGCAGGGATAACAGGGAAGGCACTACAATGGATCAGGGAATACTTGTCAGGAAGACAGCAGCGAGTCATGGTACGTGGCGAGGTGTCAGAGTGGGTACCTGTGACCAGCGGGGTCCCACAGGGGTCAGTCCTAGGACCAGTGCTGTTTCTGGTATTTGTGAACGACATGACGGAAGGAATAGACTCTGAGGTGTCCCTGTTTGCAGATGACGTGAAGTTGATAAGAAGAATTCACTCGATCGAAGACCAGGCAGAACTACAAAGGGATCTGGACAGGCTGCAGACCTGGTCCAGCAATTGGCTCCTGGAGTTCAATCCCACCAAGTGCAAAGTCATGAAGATTGGGGAAGGGCAAAGAAGGCCGCAGACGGAGTACAGTCTAGGGGGTCAGAGACTACAAACCTCACTCAAGGAAAAAGATCTTGGGGTGAGTATAACACCAGGCACATCTCCTGAAGCGCACATCAACCAAATAACTGCTGCAGCATATGGGCGCCTAGCAAACCTCAGAACAGCATTCCGACATCTTAATAAGGAATCATTCAGGACCCTGTACACCGTGTATGTTAGGCCCATATTGGAGTATGCGGCACCAGTTTGGAACCCACACCTAGCCAAGCACGTGAAGAAACTAGAGAAAGTGCAAAGGTTTGCAACAAGACTAGTCCCAGAGCTAAGAGGTATGTCCTACGAGGAGAGGTTAAGGGAAATCAACCTGACGACACTGGAGGACAGGAGAGATAGGGGGGACATGATAACGACATACAAAATACTGAGAGGAATTGACAAGGTGGACAAAGACAGGATGTTTCAGAGATTGGACACAGTAACAAGGGGACACAGTTGGAAGCTGAAGACACAGATGAATCACAGGGATGTTAGGAAGTATTTCTTCAGCCACAGAGTAGTCAGTAAGTGGAATAGTTTGGGAAGCGATGTAGTGGAGGCAGGATCCATACATAGCTTTAAGCAGAGGTATGATAAAGCTCACGGCTCAGGGAGAGTGACCTAGTAGCGATCAGTGAAGAGGCGGGGCCAGGAGCTCGGACTCGACCCCCGCAACCTCAACTAGGTGAGTACAACTAGGTGAGTACACACACACACACACACACACACACACACACACACACACACACACACACACACAAACATTGACACTAACACACACAAACGCTGACGCTAACACACACAAACGCTGACACTAACACACACAAACACTGACACTAACACACACAAACACTGACACTAACACACACAAACACTGACACTAACACACACAAACACTGACACTAACACACACAAACACTGACAGCAACTCACACACAAACACTGACACCAAGACACACACAAACACATCAGCAAGAATGACACTAATACACACACAGGTCAGAAATAATGACACACACTCGTCAGTAAGGGGCAGGGAGACCATCCTGCTGGAGGCGTGACTAAGAGTGACCTCACGTGGTTAGCGAGATCGTATACTTCATAATAAATACTGCCTGAAATTCCCTGCATAACTAATGTGCAGGAAAAATAAAACATTTCTTGATTTCGTGTTGATGGCAGAGGATGGTGAGGTTGTGTCATAGCCAGAATGATGGGACTCAGCCAGCTGTGTTGAAGAAAGGCAGAGATGGAAACAAGACAACGTTTCTCCCAATAAATTGCACAGAGTTATTATTGTGGCATCGTTTCGTACTGTGCGAAACTTTATCTACTTAGTGCAAGGGAAGGACATTCCATTACAATGACATCTGCTACTTTGCACATATTGGGTCGTTTTTCATTGTATTCATGGCATCCCTGCTTTTCCTAGGGAGTATTTTGCATCGTCTGCTGAGCCTGTTGCTTTCGTAGTGAGTGATTTCTTTGTGTAGATTAGGAACTAGTCCCTCTAGGATTTTCCAAGTGTTAATTATGATGCATCTTTTTCGCCTGCGTTCCAAAGAATACAGGTCAAGGGACTTCAAACGTTTCCAGTAATTAAGACGCTTGACAGAGCTTATACATACAGTGAAGATTCTCTGCATTCTCCAGATCAGCAATTTCGCCTGCCTTAAAAGGAGTAGTTAATTTACAGCAATATTCCAGCCTAGAGAGAGAACAAGTGACTTAAAGAGAATCATCATTGTCTTCGTATCCCTACATTATTCATCCTATCATTTTCCTCGCAGCTGTGATTATGAATTCTGATATTATCACCCCTGAGTCCTCCATGTTAGTTTTCCACTGTACTGTTTGATGAGAATGTATTTCATACTTCTGTCTAGCTTTTATTTCCTCAAGTTTTCCATAAGTAACTGAAATTTATCCTCACTGAACATCACATTGTTTTCTACATCCCATTGGATAACTTGATTTATATCCACCCTCTACCTGCCCTCCACCTTCCCTTCACCTGCCCTCCACCTTCCCTTCACCTGCCTTCCACCTTCCCTTCACCTGCCCTCCACCTTCCCTTCACCTGCCTTCCACCTTCCCTTCATCTGCCCTCCACCTGCCCTTCACCTGAAAAATCCCCCTGGGTTTCTTTCAACACCTAGGTGACATTCTATAATAAACCTGGGTGATATTTTATTATCCATAGTACAGATAAGAATTATTTGCCCCCTCTACTCTGCTAATATATATATATATATATATATATATATATATATATATATATATATATATATATATATATATATATATATATATATATATATATATGTGGTACCATCAGCAGTTGTTCCACACACGTGTGAAGACAGTATTATGTGTGCATTGAGTATGTATGAATGCGTGCATATATAATTGTATATTAGTGTATGTTTGCATACACAAAGAGGATGAGGATGAAATTAGTCTCTGACGCTCCACGACCACGTATGTCTTCACACCAGGGAAAACACGCTCAGTACCGCTGAGCTCCTGGTGTTTGAGGATTGTTGGTCCAGTGGATAGAGTGATGCGTAACTTGTTCAGTTCTCACAGGGCTGACCACAGGAACGCAGAATCGATTCCTGGGCAGCCGCAGTTCTGTCAATGATATATATATATATATATATATATATATATATATATATATATATATATATATATTTTGTGTGTGTGTGTGTGTGTGTGTGTGTGTGTGTGTGTGTGTGTGTGTGTGTGTGTGTGTGTGTGTATGCGTGTGTGTGTGTGTGTGTGTGTGTGTTTGTATGTCTGTCGTGTATTTTGTATGCATCTGTGTAAATTAAAATGATATGCAGGTTTTTTTATGCCGATCTTTCTTAATAAACAGACCTTTCCGATAAATTAATGTTGAGTCAGGCAGTTGTACTTGCCCAACTCATCTTGGGTCAGTCTACATTTATTGGGTGTTATTTAGCACAAATGAAGTAGAGTTTGTTTTATGATGAGACTCGTTGTCACCAGGTTAATTCATGTATTCTTAGTTACGTAGTTTTAAAAAATGTTGAGCGAATAATGTAATAATGAGTCTATACTGTAATAATGAATATATACGATGTATGTATGTAATTTTAGAAGTATGTTGCTGTACAAATTTCTCTCCCCACCTCCGGTCTGACCTTTTTTCCCTCTCCTATGTATATTTTTGGCTGCCTCCACTTTGTGATGATGGAGGCACAGTATCTTCACAAAAATTCAATTTCTTCTGTGTAAGGGAGAGGTCATTCTGAGAAATAGTAATTCCGAAGTTATAGTAACTCCAGCTTTCCTGGAACGAAATCTCCGAAGTTGCAGTAGCGGATGAACCTTTAATGGAACGATGCCATTCCGGACTCTGTAACTAAACTCTTCTCCAGGTTGAGGGACTGACCACCTCAAATATTTTTCTCCAAGGTTAATAGACTGACTATATCATCTTCATTTCGCTACTACACCTGCTGCCTCTGCATTTGACTGAAGAAGCCTACTATGTAGGCGAAACGTTTCATCAATAAAGAACATAAGAAAGGAAGAACACTGCAATAGGCCTGTTGGCCCATACTAGGCAGGTCCTTCACAAATCCAACATACTAACAAAATAAACGATACGCACCTGTTGCACATGTGTCTTAATCATCAAGTTGTTGTTATTGTACACCATTTTTAAAACATTCTCATTAACCTAGTGACGTCTCCAGGGTCAGGGTGGAAAAACGCCATCATGTGTGAAGGAATATGACAGGGGAAACAGTGCTAGTTTTTGATCCCTATGAGTGATTGTTATATCAAATAGGGTAGCACTGTGTATATTGGTCTTAAATGTAACTTGTACCACCACTTGCTGTCCAACACTGCCTTCTACCACCATCACGCCAGAACGTTGTGTAGCTTTAAAAATAGGTTGGATAAATACATGAGTAGATGTGGGTGGGTGTGAGTTAGACCTGATAGCTTGTGCTACCAGGTCGGTTGCCGTGTTCCTCCCTTAAGTCAATGTGACCTGACCTGACTAGGTTGGGTGCATTGGCTTAAGCCGGTAGGAGACTTGGACCTGCCTCGCATGGGCCAGTGGGCCTTCTGCAGTGTTCCATCGTTCTTATGTTCTTATGTTCTTATCACCATCACCACTGCCCCTCTACCACCACCACCACAACCCCTACACAACCACCACCACCACCACCACCCCTACACCACCACCACCACCACCACCACCACCCCTACACCACCACCACCACCACCACCCCTACACCACCACCACCACCACCACCCCTACACCACCACCACCACCACCACCCCAACACCACCACCTGGTCGCAGCAAAGACACCAACAATTCCTTCTTCTCACGCACACCGCCTGATAATAAATTTGTCAGTGTGGAGATGACACGCATGCTGGAGGTGGTGCCACGCCTCCTTACGCTCCTTATTTATGTAAATAGTGTATGACGAATATATGAGTGAAGGTGAGGGGATACCTGGCAGGGAAGATGAGGATACCTGCCAGGGAAGATGAGAATACCTGCCAGGGAAGATGAGGATACCGGCCAGGGAAGATGAGGATACCTGCCAGGGAACATGAGGACACCTGGCAGGGAACATGAGGATACCTGGCAGGGAAGATGAGGATACCTGCCAGGGAAGATGAGGACACCTGGCAGGGATGATGAGGATACCTGGCAGGGAAGATGAGGACACCTGGCAGGGAAGATGAGGATACCTGGCAGGGAAGATGAGGACACCTGGCAGGGAAGATGAGGATACCTGGCAGGGAAGATGAGGATACCTGCCAGGGAAGATGAGGACACCTGGCAGGGAAGATGAGGATACCTGGCAGGGAAGATGAGGATACCTGCCAGGGAAGATGAGGACACCTGGCAGGGAAGATGAGGATACCTGGCAGGGAAGATGAGGACACCTGGCAGGGAAGATGAGGATACCTGGCAGGGAAGATGAGGACACCTGGCAGGGAAGATGAAGATACCTGCCAGGGAAGATGAGCATACCTGGCAGGGAAGATGAAGATTCCTGTCAGGGAAGATGAGCATACCTGGCAGGGAAGATGAAGATTCCTGGCAGGGAAGATAAGGATACCTGGCAGGGAAGATAAGGATACCTGGCAGGGAAGATAAGGATACCTGGCAGGGAAGATAAGGATACCTGGCAGGGAAGATAAGGATACCTGGCAGGGAACATGAAGATACCTGGCAGAGAAAATAAGGATACCTGGCATGGAAGATAAGGATACCTGGCAGGGAAGATGAAGATACCTGGCAGGGAAGATAAGGATACCTGGCAGGGAAGATAAGGATACCTGGCAGGGAAGATAAGGATACCTGGCAGGGAAGATAAGGATACCTGGAAGGGAAGATAAGGATACCTGGCAGGGAAGATAAGGATACCTGGCAGGGAAGATAAGGATACCTGGCAGGGAAGATAAGGATACCTGGCAGGAAAGATGAAGATTCCTGGCAGAGAAAATAAGGATACCTGGCAGGGAAGATAAGGATACCTGGCAGGGAAGATAAGGATACCTGGCAGGGAAGATAAGGATACCTGGCAGGGAAGATAAGGATACCTGGCAGGGAAGATAAGGATACCTGGCAGGGAACATGAAGATACCTGGCAGAGAAAATAAGGATACCTGGCAGGGAAGATAAGGATACCTGGCAGGGAAGATGAAGATACCTGGCAGGGAAGATAAGGATACCTGGCAGGGAAGATAAGGATACCTGGCAGGGAAGATAAGGATACCTGGCAGGGAAGATAAGGATACCTGGCAGGGAAGATAAGGATACCTGGCAAGGAAGATAAGGATACCTGGCAGGGAAGATGAAGATACCTGCCAGGGAAGATAAGGATACCTGGCAGGGAAGATGAAGATTCCTGGCAGGGAAGATAAGGATACCTGGCAGGGAAGATAAGGATACCTGGCAGGGAAGATAAGGATACCTGGCAGGGAAGATAAGGATACCTGGCAGGGAAGATGAAGATACATGGCAGGGAAGATAAGGATACCTAGCAGGGAAGATAAGGATACCTGGCAGGGAAGATAAGGATACCTGGCAGGGAAGATGAAGATACCTGGCAGGGAAGATAAGGATACCTGGCAGGGAAGATAAGGATACCTGGCAGGGAAGATAAGGATACCTGGCAGGGAAGATAAGGATACCTGGCAGGGAAGATAAGGATACCTGGCAGGGAAGATAAGGATACCTGGCAGGGAAGATGAAGATACCTGCCAGGGAAGATAAGGATACCTGGCAGGGAAGATGAAGATTCCTGGCAGGGAAGATAAGGATACCTGGCAGGGAAGATAAGGATACCTGGCAGGGAAGATAAGGATACCTGGCAGGGAAGATAAGGATACCTGGCAGGGAAGATGAAGATACATGGCAGGGAAGATAAGGATACCTGGCAGGGAAGATGAAGATACATGGCAGGGAAGATAAGGATACCTGGCAGCTAAGATAAGGATGCCTGGCAGGGAAGATAAGGATACCTGGCAGGGAAGATAAGGATACCTGGCAGGGAAGATAAGGATACCTGGCAGGGAAGATGAAGATACCTGGCAGGGAAGATAAGGATACCTGGCAGGGAAGATAATGATACCTTGCAGGGAAGATGAAGATACCTGGCAGGGAAGATAAGGATACCTGGCAGGGAAGATGAAGATACCTGGCAGGGAAGATAAGGATACCTGGCAGGGAAGATAAGGATACCTGGCAGGGAAGATAAGGATACCTGGCAGGAAAGATGAAGATACCTGGCAGGGAAGATAAGGATACCTGGCAGGGAAGATTAGGATACCTGGCAGGGAAGATGAAGATACCTGGCAGGGAAGATAAGGATACCTGGCAGGGAAGATGAAGATACCTGGCAGGGAAGATAAGGATACCTGGCATGGAAGATAAGGATACCTGTCAGGGAAGATAAGGATACCTGGCAGGGAAGATAAGGATACCTGGCTGGGAAGATAAGGATACCTGGCAGGGAAGATAAGGATATCTGGCAGGGAAGATAAGGATACCTGGCAGGGAAGATAAGGATACCTGGCAGGGAAGATAAGGATACCTGGCAGGAAAGATGAAGATACCTGGAAGGGAAGATAAGGATACCTGGCAGGGAAGATATGGATACCTGGCAGGGAAGATAAGGATACCTGGCAGGGAAGATAAGGATACCTGGCAGGGAAGATAAGGATACCTGGCAGGGAAGATAAGGATACCTGGCAGGGAAGATAAGGATACCTGGCAGGGAAGATAAGGATACCTGGCAGGGAAGATAAGGATACTCACATACCTTAGTAAAACTACAGAAAAAACTTTTATTAAAACTATATTTCAACCAGCTGGAATTTTCATAATTCAAATAATATCCCAACATTTTTTTCCTGTGACATGTGTCTTTTCCTGGCTACTATGTGCAATGCGTCATTTATATCTGACATGTGAAGGAGGTTATGAGAAGCAGGTGTGTGAGCATGTTAATCGTGTTGTTAGAGTGTGATTGAGGTTATAGGGAAGGTTGTAGGAAAATTAGTTAGCCTGACTTAAGTTTCGGAGATGGGATGTAGAGTGCCTTCACTCTGGTGGCACTACCACTGCCAGTGTTGTATATGTGGTCGTCACAGTTCCTTGATTAATCAAAGTATAGTAGTAATAATGTAAGTAGTGGTGGTAATATGGAATAATAATTACATTAATTGTGGTAATGGAATGGTAACAACAATAGCGATGGTAATATAGAACGGTAGCAACAATAATGGTAATATAGAATAGTAAGAATAACAGTGGTGGTTAAGTTCTACATTCTCTCTCTTTCCCTCCCCTCCGACACTGCATCATCTAACCTCTCCCTTCCACACTCTCCCTCCCTCCTTCCCTCCCTCCATCAACGCCTCCCTCCTTCCCTCCCTCCATCAACGCCTCCCTCCGCCACTCCAACACCTGTCACTCTCAATCCCAGCTCTCCAGCAAGCAGGAATACTAATGTGTTCCTGACTTTGCACATTACGTAATAATGAAGCGAACTGCCCTGAGTATCTGTCTGTTACCTGCAACTATTTGGGAATTACGACACCCTGGACTAAGCTTCCAGCCAGCCAGAGCTAGCTGCAGAATTTATATTTTTGGGGGAAGAAACTATTAAATTACCATTTATCATAATAATGATGGTATATAATAAACATTTTCAAGGAGACACATATTCAGCACTATGGTATCTACATTTCTGGTTTAGAAATACATGTGAGCAAACGCTAGGACATTTATTAGAAAACGTTTCGGTCTTGGGACCTTGATTAGTAAGAAGTAATCAAGGTCCTAGGACAGAAACGTTTTCTAATATACATGTCCTAGTGTCTGTTCATGTGCGTTTCTGAACCAGTTTGTGGGTAGCTGTTACCAAGGTCTATAAATCTTTATTTCTGAACCATCGTCGTGTCTCTGGTTCTTCTGGCTGCGAGTCCTAATAATTTTTGTACTAAGCTGACGAAAGCTACTGTGTAGGCTAAACGCTGATAAAGATACCCATGTGTGTTGCACAAGTGTGTTGCATAAGTATATTGCATAAGTGTGTTGCACAAGTGTGTTGCACAAGTGAGTTGCACAAGTGTGTTGCATAAGTGTATTGCATAAGTGTGTTGTACAAGTGTGTTGCACAAGTGTGTTGCACAAGTGAGTTGCACAAGTGTGTTGCATAAGTGTATTGCATAAGTGTGTTGTACAAGTGTGTTGCACAGGTGTGTTGCACAAGTGAGTTGCACAAGTGTGTTGCATAAGTGTATTGCATAAGTGTGTTGTACAAGTGTGTTGCACAAGTGTGTTGCACAAGTGAGTTGCACAAGTGTGTTGCATAAGTGTATTGCATAAGTGTGTTGTACAAGTGTGTTGCACAAGTGTGTTGCACAAGTGAGTTGCACAAGTGTGTTGCATAAGTGTATTGCATAAGTGTGTTGTACAAGTGTGTTGCACAAGTGTGTTGCACAAGTGAGTTGCACAAGTGTGTTGCATAAGTGTATTGCATAAGTGTGTTGTACAAGTGTGTTGCACAGGTGTGTTGCACAAGTGTGTTGCACAGGTATTTTATTCATCGCCCTTATTAATTCTTTACTGTGTAAAATTGTGTGTGTGTGTGTGTGTGTGTGTGTGTGTACTCACCTAATTATGGTTGCAGGGGTCGATTCATAGCTCCTGGCCTCTCCTGTTTGTGTAAGAGAGATTATTCTTCCTTCTTAACACAATTAACAACAGACTACTACCCAGGGGACAACAAGGCTTTTATTAAGTAAAGGAGGAAGGAGTAACGGGGCTACCCGTGAGGGTCACTGTTTACCTAATAGTGAGGAAGAGTCGTAAAAGCTAGTTGCTTTTCCTCTGCTGGCTAGTATCACAAAGACAGTAATTATTCCCTTTGTCTTCGTTACTTACCTTGCGTGAGAATGCCAGAATATTTCTCTACATTTTTTATGCGTGGATTTGTTTATTTTGTGTTAATTTGGCTGCGTAGATATTCGTGCGTGTACTCGCCAAATTGTGGATGCAAGGGGTTGAGTCACAGCTCCTGGCCCCGCCTCTTCACTGGTCGCTACTAGGTCCAGTCTCTCCTTGATCCATGAACTTTATCATACCTCTGTTACACTTTTTCTTGCTTACATGTGTGTTTGCACACCTGAAGGCACGCACAATTAGATTAAAGCATGCACATGTGTGTACGCACACACATCCATCCATCCATACATACGTACATAAACATATACGTACATGCATACGTACGTACATACATAGGTACGTATGTATATGCATACATACGTACGCACACACACACACACACACACACACACACACACGACACTACCACAGAAGAGACTGGTTGAAAACTCAGAGGAGCAAGCAAGAATAGGAGGGAAACTACTGCAATGGATCAGGGAATACCTAATAGGAAGGAAACAACGAGTGTTGGTACGTGATGAAGTATCAGAGTGGGCGCATGTGTCGAGTGGGGTTCCACAAGAGTCAGTTCTAGGTTCGGTGCTGTTTCTTGTATATATGAATGACATGTTGAAAGGAATAGATTCAGAAGTGTTACTGTTCGCTGATGATGTGAAACTGATGAAGAGAATACAAACGGGCGAGAATCAGCTAAGATTTCAAGGGGATCTGGACAGACTACAAGTCCGGGCCGACAAATGTCTCCTGGTGTTTAACCCCAGTAAATATAAAGTCATGAAGACTGGGGAAGGGCAAAGAAGACCGCAGACGGAGTACAGGTTAGGGGATCAAAGGCTCCAAACGTCACTTAAAGTATCTTGGGGTATGCATTACAACGAACATGTCCCCTGAGGCATACATCAGTCAAATAGCTGCTGCAGCATATGGGTGCT